>NW_028188955.1:600000-1200000 GCF_054131305.1 Coturnix japonica | reverse complement strand
TCGGAATCTACTGCGCCTACATCATAACTCGGAATCTACTGCGCCTACATCATAACTCGGCATCTAACTCGGAATCAACTGCGCCTACATCATAACTCGGAATCTACTGCGCCTACATCATAACTCGGAATCTACTGCGCCTACATCGTAACTCGGAATCTACTGCGCCTACATCATAACTCGGAATCTACTGCGCCTACATCATAACTCGGAATCTAACTCGGAATCTACTGCGCCTACATCATAACTCGGAATCTACTGTGCCTACATCATAACTCGTAATCTAACTCGGAATCTACTGCACCTACATCATAACTCGGAATCTACTGTGCCTACATCATAACTCGGAATCTAACTCGGAATCTACTGCGCCTACATCATAACTCGGAATCTACTGCGCCTACATCATAACTCGGAATCTAACTCGGAATCTACTGCGCCTACATCATAACTCGGAATCTAACTCGGAATCTACTGCGCCTACATCATAACTCAGAATCTACTGCGCCTACATCATAACTCGAAATCTATCTCGGAATCTACTGCGCCTACATCATAACTCGGAAGTTACTGCGCCTACATCATAACTCGGAATCTAATTCGGAATCTACTGCGCCTACATCATAACTCGGAATCTACTGCGCCTACATCATAACTCGGAATCTAACTTGGAATCTACTGCGCCTAAATCATAACTCTGAATCTAACTCGGAATCTACTGCGCCTACATCATAACTCGGAATCTACTGCGCCTACATCATAACTCGGAATCTAACTCGGAATCTACTGCGCCTACATCATAACTCGGAATCTACTGCGCCTACATCATAACTCGGAATCTAACTCGGAATCTACTGCGCCTACATCATAACTCGGAATCTACTGCGCCTACATCATAACTCGGATGCTACTGCGCCTACATCATAACTCGGAATCTAACTCGGAATCTACTGCGCTTACATCATAACTCGGAATCTACTGCGCCTACATCATAACTCGGAATCTATCTCGGAATCTACTGCGCCTACATCATAACTCGGAATCTACTGCGCCTACATCATAACTCAGAATCTAACTCGGAATCTACTGCGCCTACATCATAACTCGGAATCTACTGCGCCTACATCATAACTCGGAATCTACTGCGCCTACATCATAACTCGGAATCTACTGCGCCTACATCATAACTCGAAATCTATCTCGGAATCTACTGCGCCTACATCACAACTCGGAAGCTACTGCGCCTACATCATAACTCGGAATCTAACTCGGAATCTACTGCGCCTACATCATAACTCGGAATCTACTGCGCCTACATCATAACTCGGAATCTAACTCGGAATCTACTGCGCCTACATCATAACTCGGAATCTAACTCGGAATCTACTGCACCTACATCATAACTCGGAATCTACTGCGCCTACATCATAACTCGCAATCTAACTCAGAATCTACTGCGCCTACATCATAACTCAGAATCTACTGCGCCTACATCATAACTCGGAATCTAACTCGGAATCTACTGCACCTACATCATAACTCGGAATCTACTGTGCCTACATCATAACTCGGAATCTACTGCGCCTACATCATAACTCGGAATCTACTGCGCCTACATCATAACTCGGAATATAACTCGGAATCTACTACGCCTACATCATAACTCGGAATCTAACTCGGAATCTACTGTGCCTACATCATAACTCGGAATCTACTGCGCCTACATCATAACTCGGAATCTACTGCGCCTACATTATAACTCGGAATCTAACTCGGAATCTACTGCGCCTACATCATAACTCGGAATCTACTGCGCCTACATCATAACTCGGAATCTAACGTGGAATCTACTGCGCCTAAATCATAACTCAGAATCTAACACGGAATCTACTGCGCCTACATCATAACTCGGAATCTACTGCGCCTACATCATAACTCGGAATCTAAATCGGAATCTACTGCGCCTACATCATAACTCGGAATCTAACTCGGAATCTACTGCGCCTAAATCATAACTCGGAATCTAACTCGGAATCTACTGCGCCTACATCATAACTCGGAATCTACTGCGCCTACATCATAACTCGGAATCTAACTCGGAATCTACTGCGCCTACATCATAACTCGGAATCTACTGTGCCTACATCATAACTCGGAATCTAACTCGGAATCTACTGCGCCTACATCATAACTCGGAATCTAACTCGGAATCTACTGCGCCTACATCATAACTCGGAATCTACTGCGCCTACATCATAACTCGGATGCTACTGCGCCTACATCATAACTCTGAATCTAACTCGGAATCTACTGCGCCTACATCATAACTCGGAATCTACTGCGCCTACATCATAACTCGGAATCTAACTCGGAATCTACTGCGCCTACATCATAACTCGGAATCTACTGCGCCTACATCATAACTCGGAATCTAACTCGGAATCTACTGCGCCTACATCATAACTCAGAATCTAACACGGAATCTACTGCGCCTACATCATAACTCGGAATCTACTGCGCCTACATCATAACTCGGAATCTAAATCGGAATCTACTGCGCCTACATCATAACTCGGAATCTCACTCGGAATCTACTGCGCCTAAATCATAACTCGGAATCTAACTCGGAATCTACTGCGCCTACATCATAACTCGGAATCTACTGCGCCTACATCATAACTCGGAATCTAACTCGGAATCTACTGCGCCTACATCATAACTCGGAATCTAAATCGGAATCTACTGCGCCTACATCATAACTCGGAATCTAACTCGGAATCTACTGCGCCTAAATCATAACTCGGAATCTAACTCGGAATCTACTGCGCCTACATCATAACTCGGAATCTACTGCGCCTACATCATAACTCGGAATCTAACTCGGAATCTACTGCGCCTACATCATAACTCGGAATCTACTGTGCCTACATCATAACTCGGAATCTAACTCGGAATCTACTGCGCCTACATCATAACTCGGAATCTAACTCGGAATCTACTGCGCCTACATCATAACTCGGAATCTACTGCGCCTACATCATAACTCGGATGCTACTGCGCCTACATCATAACTCTGAATCTAACTCGGAATCTACTGCGCCTACATCATAACTCGGAATCTACTGCGCCTACATCATAACTCGGAATCTAACTCGGAATCTACTGCGCCTACATCATAACTCGGAATCTACTGCGCCTACATCATAACTCGGAATCTAACTCGGAATCTACTGCGCCTACATCATAACTCGGAATCTACTGCGCCTACATCATAACTCGGATGCTACTGCGCCTACATCATAACTCGGAATCTAACTCGGAATCTACTGCGCTTACATCATAACTCGGAATCTACTGCGCCTACATCATAACTCGGAATCTATCTCGGAATCTACTGCGCCTACATCATAACTCGGAATCTACTGCGCCTACATCATAACTCAGAATCTAACTCGGAATCTACTGCGCCTACATCATAACTCGGAATCTACTGCGCCTACATCATAACTCGGAATCTACTGCGCCTACATCATAACTCGGAATCTACTGCGCCTACATCATAACTCGAAATCTATCTCGGAATCTACTGCGCCTACATCACAACTCGGAAGCTACTGCGCCTACATCATAACTCGGAATCTAACTCGGAATCTACTGCGCCTACATCATAACTCGGAATCTACTGCGCCTACATCATAACTCGGAATCTAACTCGGAATCTACTGCGCCTACATCATAACTCGGAATCTAACTCGGAATCTACTGCACCTACATCATAACTCGGAATCTACTGCGCCTACATCATAACTCGCAATCTAACTCAGAAACTACTGCGCCTACATCATAACTCAGAATCTACTGCGCCTACATCATAACTCGGAATCTAACTCGGAATCTACTGCACCTACATCATAACTCGGAATCTACTGTGCCTACATCATAACTCGGAATCTACTGCGCCTACATCATAACTCGGAATCTACTGCGCCTACATCATAACTCGGAATATAACTCGGAATCTACTACGCCTACATCATAACTCGGAATCTAACTCGGAATCTACTGTGCCTACATCATAACTCGGAATCTACTGCGCCTACATCATAACTCGGAATCTACTGCGCCTACATTATAACTCGGAATCTAACTCGGAATCTACTGCGCCTACATCATAACTCGGAATCTACTGCGCCTACATCATAACTCGGAATCTAACGTGGAATCTACTGCGCCTAAATCATAACTCAGAATCTAACACGGAATCTACTGCGCCTACATCATAACTCGGAATCTACTGCGCCTACATCATAACTCGGAATCTAAATCGGAATCTACTGCGCCTACATCATAACTCGGAATCTAACTCGGAATCTACTGCGCCTAAATCATAACTCGGAATCTAACTCGGAATCTACTGCGCCTACATCATAACTCGGAATCTACTGCGCCTACATCATAACTCGGAATCTAACTCGGAATCTACTGCGCCTACATCATAACTCGGAATCTACTGTGCCTACATCATAAGTCGGAATCTAACGCGGAATCTACTGCGCCTACATCATAACTCGGAATCTACTGTGCCTACATCATAACTCGGAATCTAACTCGGAATCTACTGCGCCTACATCATAACTCGGAATCTAACTCGGAATCTACTGCGCCTACATCATAACTCGGAATCTACTGCGCCTACATCATAACTCGGATGCTACTGCGCCTACATCATAACTCGGAATCTAACTCGGAATCTACTGCGCCTACATCATAACTCGGAATCTACTGCGCCTACATCATAACTCGGAATCTATCTCGGAATCTACTGCGCCTACATCATAACTCGGAATCTACTGCGCCTACATCATAACTCGGAATCTAACTCGGAATCTACTGCGCCTACATCATAACTCGGAATCTACTGCGCCTACATCATAACTCGGAATCTAACTCGGAATCTACTGCGCCTACATCATAACTAGGAATCTACTGTGCCTACATCATAACTCGGAATCTAACTCGGTATCTACTGCGCGTACATCATAACTCGGAATCTACTGCGCCTACATCACAACTCGGAATCTAACTCGGAATCTACTGCGCCTACATCATAACTCGGAATCTAACTCGGAATCTACTGCGCCTACATCAGAACTCGGAATCTACTGTGCCTACATCATAACTCGGAATCTACTGCGCATACATCATAACTCGGAATGTACTGCGCCTACATCATAACTCGGAATCTACTGCGCCTACATCATAACTTGTAATCTACTGCGCCTACATCATAACTCGGAATCTACTGCGCCTACATCATAACTCGGAATCTAACTCGGAATCTACTGCGCCTACATCATAACTCAGAATCTAACTCGGAATCTAATGTGTCTACATCATAACTCGGAATCTACTGCGCCTACATCATAACTCGGAATCTACTGCGCCTACATCATAACTCAGAATCTAACTCGGAATCTACTGCGCCTACATCATAACTCGGAATCAACTGCGCCTACATCATAACTTGGAATCTACTGCGCCTACATCATAATTCGGAATCTAACTCGGAATCTACTGCGCCTACATCATAACTCGGAATCTAACTCGGAATCTACTGTGCCTACATCATAACTCGGAATCTACTGCGCCTACATCATAACTCGGAATCTACTGCGCCTACATCATAACTCGGAATCTAACTCGGAATCTACTGCGCCTACATCATAACTCGGAATCTACTGCGCCTACATCATAACTCGGAATCTAACGTGGAATCTACTGCGCCTAAATCATAACTCAGAATCTAACTCGGAATCTACTGCGCCTACATCATAACTCGGAATCTACTGCGCCTACATCATAACTCGGAATCTAAATCGGAATCTACTGCGCCTACATCATAACTCGGAATCTAACTCGGAATCTACTGCGCCTAAATCATAACTCGGAATCTAACTCGGAATCTACTGCGCCTACATCATAACTCGGAATCTACTGCGCCTACATCATAACTCGGAATCTAACTCGGAATCTACTGCGCCTACATCATAACTCGGAATCTACTGTGCCTACATCATAAGTCGGAATCTAACGCGGAATCTACTGCGCCTACATCATAACTCGGAATCTACTGTGCCTACATCATAACTCGGAATCTAACTCGGAATCTACTGCGCCTACATCATAACTCGGAATCTAACTCGGAATCTACTGCGCCTACATCATAAATCGGAATCTACTGCACCTACATCATAACTCGGATGCTACTGCGCCTACATCATAACTCGGAATCTAACTCGGAATCTACTGCGCCTACATCATAACTCGGAATCTACTGCGCCTACATCATAACTCGGAATCTATCTCGGAATCTACTGCGCCTACATCATAACTCGGAATCTACTGCGCCTACATCATAACTCGGAATCTAACTCGGAATCTACTGCGCCTACATCATAACTCGGAATCTACTGCGCCTACATCATAACTCGGAATCTAACTCGGAATCTACTGCGCCTACATCAGAACTCGGAATCTAACTCGGAATCTACTGCGCCTACATCATAACTCGGAATCTACTGCGCCTACATCATAACTCGGAATCTACTGCGCCTACATCGTAACTCGGAATCTACTGCGCCTACATCATAACTCGGAATCTACTGCGCCTACATCATAACTCGGAATCTAACTCGGAATCTACTGCGCCTACATCATAACTCGGAATCTACTGTGCCTACATCATAACTCGTAATCTAACTCGGAATCTACTGCACCTACATCATAACTCGGAATCTACTGTGCCTACATCATAACTCGGAATCTAACTCGGAATCTACTGCGCCTACATCATAACTCGGAATCTACTGCGCCTACATCATAACTCGGAATCTAACTCGGAATCTACTGCGCCTACATCATAACTCGGAATCTAACTCGGAATCTACCGCGCCTACATCATAACTCGGAATCTACTGCGCCTACATCATAACTCGAAATCTATCTCGGAATCTACTGCGCCTACATCATAACTCGGAAGCTACTGCGCCTACATCATAACTCGGAATCTAACTCGGAATCTACCGCGCCTACATCATAACTCGGAATCTACTGCGCCTACATCATAACTCGGAATCTAACTTGGAATCTACTGCGCCTAAATCATAACTCTGAATCTAACTCGGAATCTACTGCGCCTACATCATAACTCGGAATCTACTGCGCCTACATCATAACTCGGAATCTAACTCGGAATCTACTGCGCCTACATCATAACTCGGAATCTACTGCGCCTACATCATAACTCGGAATCTAACTTGGAATCTACTGCGCCTACATCATAACTCAGAATCTAACTCGGAATGTACGGCGCCTACATCATAACTCGGAATCTACTGCGCCTACATCATAACTCGGAATCTAAATCGGAATCTACTGCGCCTACATCATAACTCGGAATCTAACTCGGAATCTACTGCGCCTAAATCATAACTCGGAATCTAACTCGGAATCTACTGCGCCTACATCATAACTCGGAATCTACTGCGCCTACATCATAACTCGGAATCTAACTCGGAATCTACTGCGCCTACATCATAACTCGGAATCTACTGTGCCTACATCATAACTCGGAATCTAACGCGGAATCTACTGCGCCTACATCATAACTCGGAATCTACTGTGCCTACATCATAACTCGGAATCTAACTCAAAATCTACTGCGCCTACATCATAACTCGGAATCTAACTCGGAATCTACTGCGCCTACATCATAACTCGGAATCTACTGCGCCTACATCATAACTCGGATGCTACTGCGCCTACATCATAACTTGGAATCTAACTCGGAATCTACTGCCCTTACATCATAACTCGGAATCTACTGCACCTACATCATAACTCGGAATCTATCTCGGAATCTACTGCGCCTACATCATAACTCGGAATCTACTGCGCCAACATCATAACTCGGAATCTAACTCGGAATCTACTGCGCCTACATCATAACTCGGAATCTACTGCGCCTACATCATAACTCGGAATCTACTGCGCCTACATCATAACTCGGAATCTACTGCGCCTACATCATAACTCGAAATCTATCTCGGAATCTACTGCGCCTACATCACAACTCGGAAGCTACTGCGCCTACATCATAACTCGGAATCTACTGCGCCTACATCATAACTCGGAATCTAACTCGGAATCTACTGCGCCTACATCATAACTCGGAATCTACTGTGCCTACATCATAACTCGGAATCTAACGCGGAATCTACTGCGCCTACATCATAACTCGGAATCTACTGTGCCTACATCATAACTCGGAATCTAACTCAAAATCTACTGCGCCTACATCATAACTCGGAATCTAACTCGGAATCTACTGCGCCTACATCAGAACTCGGAATCTACTGCGCCTACATCATAACTCGGAATTTACTGCATCTGCATCATAACTCGGAATCTAACTCGGAATCTACTGCCCTTACATCATAACTCGGAATCTACTGCGCCTACATCATAACTCGGAATCTATCTCGGAATCTACTGCGCCTACATCATAACTCGGAATCTACTGCGCCTACATCATAACTCGGAATCTAACTCGGAATCTACTGCGCCTACATCATAACTCGGAATCTACTGCGCCTACATCATAACTCGGAATCTACTGCGCCTACATCATAACTCGGAATCTACTGCGCCTACATCATAACTCGAAATCTATCTCGGAATCTACTGCGCCTACATCACAACTCGGAAGCTACTGCGCCTACATCATAACTCGGAATCTAACTCGGAATCTACTGCGCCTACATCATAACTCGGAATCTACTGCGCCTACATCATAACTCGGAATCTAACTCGGAATCTACTGCGCCTACATCATAACTCGGAATCTAACTCGGAATCTACCGCGCCTACATCATAACTCGGAATCTACTGCGCCTACATCATAACTCGCAATCTAACTCAGAATCTACTGCGCCTACATCATAACTCAGAATCTACTGCGCCTACATCATAACTCGGAATCTAACTCGGAATCTACTGCACCTACATCATAACTCGGAATCTACTGTGCCTACATCATAACTCGGAATCTACTGCGCCTACATCATAACTCGGATTCTACTGCGCCTACATCATAACTCGGAATATAACTCGGAATCTACTACGCCTACATCATAACTCGGAATCTAACTCGGAATCTACTGTGCCTACATCATAACTCGGAATCTACTGCGCCTACATCATAACTCGGAATCTACTGCGCCTACATCATAACTCGGAATCTAACTCGGAATCTACTGCGCCTACATCATAACTCGGAATCTACTGCGCCTACATCATAACTCGGAATCTAACGTGGAATCTACTGCGCCTAAATCATAACTCAGAATCTAACTCGGAATCTACTGCGCCTACATCATAACTAGGAATCTACTGCGCCTACATCATAACTCGGAATCTAAATCGGAATCTACTGCGCCTACATCATAACTCGGAATCTAACTCGGAATCTACTGCGCCTAAATCATAACTCGGAATCTAACTCGGAATCTACTGCGCCTACATCATAACTCGGAATCTACTGCGCCTACATCATAACTCGGAATCTAACTCGGAATCTACTGCGCCTACATCATAACTCGGAATCTACTGTGCCTACATCATAAGTCGGAATCTAACGCGGAATCTACTGCGCCTACATCATAACTCGGAATCTACTGTGCCTACATCATAACTCGGAATCTAACTCGGAATCTACTGCGCCTACATCATAACTCGGAATCTAACTCGGAATCTACTGCGCCTACATCATAACTCGGAATCTACTGCGCCTACATCATAACTCGGATGCTACTGCGCCTACATCATAACTCGGAATCTAACTCGGAATCTACTGCGCCTACATCATAACTCGGAATCTACTGCGCCTACATCATAACTCGGAATCTATCTCGGAATCTACTGCGCCTACATCATAACTCGGAATCTACTGCGCCTACATCATAACTCGGAATCTAACTCGGAATCTACTGCGCCTACATCATAACTCGGAATCTACTGCGCCTACATCATAACTCGGAATCTAACTCGGAATCTACTGCGCCTACATCAGAACTCGGAATCTAACTCGGAATCTACTGCGCCTACATCATAACTCGGAATCTAACTCGGAATCTACTGCGCCTACATCATAACTCGGAATCTACTGCGCCTACATCATAACTCGGAATCTAACTCGGAATCTACTGCGCCTACATCATAACTCGGAATCTACTGCGCCTACATCATAACTCGGCATCTAACTCGGAATCAACTGCGCCTACATCATAACTCGGAATCTACTGCGCCTACATCATAACTCGGAATCTACTGCGCCTACATCGTAACTCGGAATCTACTGCGCCTACATCATAACTCGGAATCTACTGCGCCTACATCATAACTCGGAATCTAACTCGGAATCTACTGCGCCTACATCATAACTCGGAATCTACTGTGCCTACATCATAAGTCGGAATCTAACGCGGAATCTACTGCGCCTACATCATAACTCGGAATCTACTGTGCCTACATCATAACTCGGAATCTAACTCGGAATCTACTGCGCCTACATCATAACTCGGAATCTAACTCGGAATCTACTGCGCCTACATCATAACTCGGAATCTACTGCGCCTACATCATAACTCGGATGCTACTGCGCCTACATCATAACTCGGAATCTAACTCGGAATCTACTGCGCCTACATCATAACTCGGAATCTACTGCGCCTACATCATAACTCGGAATCTATCTCGGAATCTACTGCGCCTACATCATAACTCGGAATCTACTGCGCCTACATCATAACTCGGAATCTAACTCGGAATCTACTGCGCCTACATCATAACTCGGAATCTACTGCGCCTACATCATAACTCGGAATCTAACTCGGAATCTACTGCGCCTACATCAGAACTCGGAATCTAACTCGGAATCTACTGCGCCTACATCATAACTCGGAATCTACTGCGCCTACATCATAACTCGGAATCTAACTCGGAATCTACTGCGCCTACATCATAACTCGGAATCTACTGCGCCTACATCATAACTCGGCATCTAACTCGGAATCAACTGCGCCTACATCATAACTCGGAATCTACTGCGCCTACATCATAACTCGGAATCTACTGCGCCTACATCGTAACTCGGAATCTACTGCGCCTACATCATAACTCGGAATCTACTGCGCCTACATCATAACTCGGAATCTAACTCGGAATCTACTGCGCCTACATCATAACTCGGAATCTACTGTGCCTACATCATAACTCGTAATCTAACTCGGAATCTACTGCACCTACATCATAACTCGGAATCTACTGTGCCTACATCATAACTCGGAATCTATCTCGGAATCTACTGCGCCTACATCATAACTCGGAATCTACTGCGCCTACATCATAACTCGGAATCTAACTCGGAATCTACTGCGCCTACATCATAACTCGGAATCTAACTCGGAATCTACTGCGCCTACATCATAACTCGGAATCTACTGCGCCTACATCATAACTCGAAATCTATCTCGGAATCTACTGCGCCTACATCATAACTCGGAAGCTACTGCGCCTACATCATAACTCGGAATCTAACTCGGAATCTACCGCGCCTACATCATAACTCGGAATCTACTGCGCCTACATCATAACTCGGAATCTAACTTGGAATCTACTGCGCCTAAATCATAACTCTGAATCTAACTCGGAATCTACTGCGCCTACATCATAACTCGGAATCTACTGCGCCTACATCATAACTCGGAATCTAACTCAGAATCTACTGCGCCTACATCATAACTCGGTATCTACTGCGCCTACATCATAACTCGGAATCTAACTCGGAATCTACTGCGCCTACATCAGAACTCAGAATCTACTGCGCCTACATCATAACTCGGAATCTAACTCGGAATCTACTGCGCCTACATCATAACTAGGAATCTACTGTGCCTACATCATAACTCGGAATCTAACTCGGTATCTACTGCGCGTACATCATAACTCGGAATCTACTGCGCCTACATCACAACTCGGAATCTAACTCGGAATCTACTGCGCCTACATCATAACTCGGAATCTAACTCGGAATCTACTGCGCCTACATCAGAACTCGGAATCTACTGTGCCTACATCATAACTCGGAATCTACTGCGCCTACATCATAACTCGGAATCTACTGCGCCTACATCATAACTCGGAATCTACTGCGCCTACATCATAACTTGTAATCTACTGCGCCTACATCATAACTCGGAATCTACTGCGCCTACATCATAACTCGGAATCTAACTCGGAATCTACTGCGCCTACATCATAACTCGGAATCTAACTCGGAATCTAATGTGCCTACATCATAACTCGGAATCTACTGCGCCTACATCATAACTCGGAATCTACTGCGCCTACATCATAACTCAGAATCTAACTCGGAATCTACTGCGCCTACATCATAACTCGGAATCAACTGCGCCTACATCATAACTTGGAATCTACTGCGCCTACATCATAATTCGGAATCTAACTCGGAATCTACTGCGCCTACATCATAACTCGGAATCTAACTCGGAATCTACTGTGCCTACATCATAACTCGGAATCTACTGCGCCTACATCATAACTCGGAATTGACTGCATCTGCATCATAACTCGGAATCTACTGCGCCTACATCATAACTCGGAATCTACTGCGCCTACATCATAACTCGGAATGTACTGCGCCTACATCATAATTCGGAATCTAACTCGGAATCTACTGCGCCTACATCATAACTCGGCATCTACTGCGCCTACATCATGACTTGGAATCTAACTCGGAATCTACTGCGCCTACATCATAACTCGGAAACTACTGCGCCTACATCATAACTCAAAATCTACTGCGCCTACATCATAACTCGGAATCTAACTCGGAATCTACTGCGCCTACATCATAACTCGGAATCTACTGCGCCTACATCATAACTCGGAATCCAATGCGCCTACATCATAACTCGGAATCTAACTCGGAATCTACTGCGCCTACATCATAACTCGGAATCTACTGCGCCTACATCATAACTCGGAATCTAACTCGGAATCTACTGCGCCTACATCATAACTCGGAATCTACTGCGCCTACATCATAACTCGGAATCTACTGTGCCTACATCATAACTCGGAATCTAACTCGGAATCTACTGCGCCTACATCATAACTCGGAATCTTACTCGGAATGTACTGCGCCTACATCATAACTCGGAATCTACTGCGCCTACATCATAACTCGGAATCTAACTCGGAATCTACTGCGCCTACATCATAACTCGGAATCTACTGCGCCTACATCATAACTCGGAATCTATCTCGGAATCTACTGCGCCTACATCATAACTCGGAATCTACTGCGCCTACATCATAACTCGGAATCTAACTCGGAATCTACTGCGCCTACATCATAACTCGGAATCTACTGCGCCTACATCATAACTCGGAATCTAACTCGGAATCTACTGCGCCTACATCAGAACTCGGAATCTAACTCGGAATCTACTGCGCCTACATCATAACTCGGAATCTACTGCGCCTACATCATAACTCGGAATCTACTGCGCCTACATCGTAACTCGGAATCTACTGCGCCTACATCATAACTCGGAATCTACTGCGCCTACATCATAACTCGGAATCTAACTCGGAATCTACTGCGCCTACATCATAACTCGGAATCTACTGTGCCTACATCATAACTCGTAATCTAACTCGGAATCTACTGCACCTACATCATAACTCGGAATCTACTGTGCCTACATCATAACTCGGAATCTAACTCGGAATCTACTGCGCCTACATCATAACTCGGAATCTACTGCGCCTACATCATAACTCGGAATCTAACTCGGAATCTACTGCGCCTACATCATAACTCGGAATCTAACTCGGAATCTACTGCGCCTACATCATAACTCGGAATCTACTGCGCCTACATCATAACTCGAAATCTATCTCGGAATCTACTGCGCCTACATCATAACTCGGAAGCTACTGCGCCTACATCATAACTCGGAATCTAACTCGGAATCTACCGCGCCTACATCATAACTCGGAATCTACTGCGCCTACATCATAACTCGGAATCTAACTTGGAATCTACTGCGCCTAAATCATAACTCTGAATCTAACTCGGAATCTACTGCGCCTACATCATAACTCGGAATCTACTGCGCCTACATCATAACTCGGAATCTAACTCGGAATCTACTGCGCCTACATCATCACTCGGTATCTACTGCGCCTACATCATAACTCGGAATCTAACTCGGAATCTACTGCGCCTACATCAGAACTCAGAATCTACTGCGCCTACATCATAACTCGGAATCTAACTCGGAATCTACTGCGCCTACATCATAACTAGGAATCTACTGTGCCTACATCATAACTCGGAATCTAACTCGGTATCTACTGCGCGTACATCATAACTCGGAATCTACTGCGCCTACATCACAACTCGGAATCTAACTCGGAATCTACTGCGCCTACATCATAACTCGGAATCTAACTCGGAATCTACTGCGCCTACATCAGAACTCGGAATCTACTGTGCCTACATCATAACTCGGAATCTACTGCGCCTACATCATAACTCGGAATCTACTGCGCCTACATCATAACTCGGAATCTACTGCGCCTACATCATAACTTGTAATCTACTGCGCCTACATCATAACTCGGAATCTACTGCGCCTACATCATAACTCGGAATCTAACACGGAATCTACTGCGCCTACATCATAACTCGGAATCTAACTCGGAATCTAATGTGCCTACATCATAACTCGGAATCTACTGCGCCTACATCATAACTCGGAATCTACTGCGCCTACATCATAACTCAGAATCTAACTCGGAATCTACTGCGCCTACATCATAACTCGGAATCAACTGCGCCTACATCATAACTTGGAATCAACTGCGCCTACATCATAATTCGGAATCTAACTCGGAATCTACTGCGCCTACATCATAACTCGGAATCTAACTCGGAATCTACTGTGCCTACATCATAACTCGGAATCTACTGCGCCTACATCATAACTCGGAATTGACTGCATCTGCATCATAACTCGGAATCTACTGCGCCTACATCATAACTCGGAAGCTACTGCGCCTACATCATAACTCGGAATGTACTGCGCCTACATCATAATTCGGAATCTAACTCGGAATCTACTGCGCCTACATCATAACTCGGCATCTACTGCGCCTACATCATGACTTGGAATCTAATTCGGAATCTACAGCGCCTACATCATAACTCGGAAACTACTGCGCCTACATCATAACTCAAAATCTACTGCGCCTACATCATAACTCGGAATCTAACTCGGAATCTACTGCGCCTACATCATAACTCGGAATCTACTGCGCCTACATCATAACTCGGAATCTACTGCGCCTACATCATAACTCGGAATCTAACTCGGAATCTACTGCGCCTACATCATAACTCGGAATCTACTGCGCCTACATCATAACTCGGAATCTACTGTGCCTACATCATAACTCGGAATCTAACTCGGAATCTACTGCGCCTACATCATAACTCGGAATCTTACTCGGAATGTACTGCGCCTACATCATAACTCGGAATCTACTGCGCCTACATCATAACTCGGAATCTAACTCGGAATCTACTGCGCCTACATCATAACTCGGAATCTACTGCGCCTACATCATAACTCGGAATCTAACTCGGAATCTACTGCGCCTACATCATAACTAGGAATCTACTGCGCCTACATCATAACTCGGAATCTAACTCGGTATCTACTGCGCCTACATCATAACTCGGAATCTACTGCGCCTACATCATAACTCGGAATCTAACTCGGAATCTACTGCGCCTACATCATAACTCGGAATCTAACTCGGAATCTACTGCGCCTACATCATAACTCGGAATCTACTGCGCCTACATCATAACTCGGAATCAATCTCTGAATCTACTGCGCCTACATCATAACTCGGAAGCTACTGCGCCTACATCATAACTCGGAATCTAACTCGGAATCTACTGCGCCTACATCATAACTCGGAATCTACTGCGCCTACATCATAACTCGGAATCTAACTCGGAATCTACTGCGCCTACATCAGAATTCGGAATCTAACTCGGAATGTACTGCGCCTACATCATAACTCGGAATCTACTGCGCCTACATCATAACTCGGAATCTAACTCGGAATCTACTGCGCCTACATCATAACTCGGAATCTACTGCGCCTACATCATAACTCGGAATCTACTGCACCTACATCATAACTCGGAATCTACTGCGCCTACATCATAACTCGGAATCAACTGCGCCTAAATCATAACTCGGAATCTAACTCGGAATCTACTGCGCCTACATCATAACTCGGAATCTACTGCGCCTACATCATAACTCGGAATCTAACTCGGAATCTACTGCGCCTACATCATAACTCGGAATCTACTGTGCCTACATCATAACTCGGAATCAAACACGGAATCTACTGCGCCTACATCATAACTCGGAATCTACTGTGCCTACATCATAACTCGGAATTTAACGCGGAATCTACTGCGCCTACATCATAACTCGGAATCTAACTCGGAATCTACTGCGCCTACATCATAACTCGGAATCTACTGCGCCTACATCATAACTCGGAAGCTACTGCGCCTACATCATAACTCGGAATCTAACTCGGAATCTAATGTGCCTACATCATAACTCGGAATCTACTGCGCCTACATCATAACTCGGAATCTACTGCGCCTACATCATAACTCAGAATCTAACTCGGAATCTACTGCGCCTACATCATAACTCGGAATCAATTGCGCCTACATCATAACTTGGAATCTACTGCGCCTACATCATAATTCGGAATCTAACTCGGAATCTACTGCGCCTACATCATAACTCGGAATCTAACTCGGAATCTACTGTGCCTACATCATAACTCGGAATCTACTGCGCCTACATCATAACTCGGAATTTACTGTATCTGCATCATAACTCGGAATCTACTGCGCCTACATCATAACTCGGAATCTACTGCGCCTACATCATAACTCGGAATGCACTGCGCCTACATCATAATTCGGAATCTAACTCGGAATCTACTGCGCCTACATCATAACTCGGCATCTACTGCGCCTACATCATGACTTGGAATCTAACTCGGAATCTACTGCGCCTACATCATAACTCGGAAACTACTGCGCCTACATCATAACTCAAAATCTACTGCGCCTACATCATAACTCGGAATCTAACTCGGAATCTACTGCGCCTACATCATAACTCGGAATCTACTGCGCCTACATCATAACTCGGAATCCACTGCGCCTACATCATAACTCGGAATCTAACTCGGAATCTACTGCGCCTACATCATAACTCGGAATCTACTGCGCCTACATCATAACTCGGAATCTAACTCGGAATCTACTGCGCCTACATCATAACTCGGAATCTACTGCGCCTACATCATAACTCGGAATCTACTGTGCCTACATCATAACTCGGAATCTAACTCAGAATCTACTGCGCCTACATCATAACTCGGAATCTTACTCGGAATGTACTGCGCCTACATCATAACTCGGAATCTACTGCGCCTACATCATAACTCGGAATCTAACTCGGAATCTACTGCGCCTACATCATAACTCGGAATCTACTGCGCCTACATCATAACTCGGAATCTAACTCGGAATCTACTGCGCCTACATCAGAATTCGGAATCTAACTCGGAATGTACTGCGCCTACATCATAACTCGGAATCTACTGCGCCTACATCATAACTCGGAATCTAACTCGGAATCTACTGCGCCTACATCATAACTCGGAATCTAACTCGGAATCTACTGCGCCTACATCATAACTCGGAAGCTACTGCGCCTACATCATAACTCGGAATCTAACTCGGAATCTACTGCGCCTACATCATAACTCGGAATCTACTGCGCCTACATCATAACTCGGAATCTAACTCGGAATCTACTGCGCCTACATCAGAATTCGGAATCTAACTCGGAATGTACTGCGCCTACATCATAACTCGGAATCTACTGCGCCTACATCATAACTCGGAATCTAACTCGGAATCTACTGCGCCTACATCATAACTCGGAATCTACTGCGCCTACATCATAACTCGGAATCTACTGCACCTACATCATAACTCGGAATCTACTGCGCCTACATCATAACTCGGAATCAACTGCGCCTAAATCATAACTCGGAATCTAACTCGGAATCTACTGCGCCTACATCATAACTCGGAATCTACTGCGCCTACATCATAACTCGGAATCTAACTCGGAATCTACTGCGCCTACATCATAACTCGGAATCTACTGTGCCTACATCATAACTCGGAATCTAACGCGGAATCTACTGCGCCTACATCATAACTCGGAATCTACTGTGCCTACATCATAACTCGGAATCTAACGTGGAATCTACTGCGCCTACATCATAACTCGGAATCTAACTCGGAATCTACTGCGCCTACATCATAACTCGGAATCTACTGCGCCTACATCATAACTCGGAAGCTACTGCGCCTACATCATAACTCGGAATCTAACTCGGAATCTACTGCGCCTACATCATAACTCGGAATCTACTGCGCCTACATCATAACTCGAAATCTATCTCGGAATCTGCTGCGCCTACATCACAACTCGGAAGCTACTGCGCCTACATCATAACTCGGAATCTAACTCGGAATCTACTGCGCCTACCTCATAACTCGGAATCTACTGCGCCTACATCATAACTCGGAATCTAACTCGGAATCTACTGCGCCTACATCATAACTAGGAATCTACTGCGCCTACATCATAATTCGGAATCTAACTCGGTATCTACTGCGCCTACATCATAACTCGGAATCTACTGCGCCTACATCATAACTCGGAATCTAACTCGGAATCTACTGCGCCTACATCATAACTCGGAATCTAACTCGGAATCTACTGCGCCTACATCATAACTCGGAATCTACTGCGCCTACATCATAACTCGGAATCAATCTCTGAATCTACTGCGCCTACATCATAACTCGGAAGCTACTGCGCCTACATCATAACTCGGAATCTAACTCGGAATCTACTGCGCCTACATCATAACTCGGAATCTACTGCGCCTACATCATAACTCGGAATCTAACTCGGAATCTACTGCGCCTACATCAGAATTCGGAATCTAACTCGGAATGTACTGCGCCTACATCATAACTCGGAATCTACTGCGCCTACATCATAACTCAGAATCTAACTCGGAATCTACTGCGCCTACATCATAACTCGGAATCTACTGCGCCTACATCATAACTCGGAATCTACTGCACCTACATCATAACTCGGAATCTACTGCGCCTACATCATAACTCGGAATCAACTGCGCCTAAATCATAACTCGGAATCTAACTCGGAATCTACTGCGCCTACATCATAACTCGGAATCTACTGCGCCTACATCATAACTCGGAATCTAACTCGGAATCTACTGCGCCTACATCATAACTCGGAATCTACTGTGCCTACATCATAACTCGGAATCAAACGCGGAATCTACTGCGCCTACATCATAACTCGGAATCTACTGTGCCTACATCATAACTCGGAATCTAACGCGGAATCTACTGCGCCTACATCATAACTCGGAATCTAACTCGGAATCTACTGCGCCTACATCATAACTCGGAATCTACTGCGCCTACATCATAACTCGGAAGCTACTGCGCCTACATCATAACTCGGAATCTAACTCGGAATCTAATGTGCCTACATCATAACTCGGAATCTACTGCGCCTACATCATAACTCGGAATCTACTGCGCCTACATCATAACTCAGAATCTAACTCGGAATCTACTGCGCCTACATCATAACTCGGAATCAACTGCGCCTACATCATAACTTGGAATCTACTGCGCCTACATCATAATTCGGAATCTAACTCGGAATCTACTGCGCCTGCATCATAATTCGGAATTTACTGCATCTGCATCATAACTCGGAATCTACTGCGCCTACATCATAACTCGGAATCTACTGCGCCTACATCATAACTCGGAATGTACTGCGCCTACATCATAATTCGGAATCTAATTCGGAATCTACTGCGCCTACATCATAACTCGGCATCTACTGCGCCTACATCATGACTTGGAATCTAACTCGGAATCTACTGCGCCTACATCATAACTCGGAAACTACTGCGCCTACATCATAACTCAAAATCTACTGCGCCTACATCATAACTCGGAATCTAACTCGGAATCTACTGCGCCTACATCATAACTCGGAATCTACTGCGCCTACATCATAACTCGGAATCCACTGCGCCTACATCATAACTCGGAATCTAACTCGGAATCTACTGCGCCTACATCATAACTTGGAATCTACTGCGCCTACATCATAACTCGGAATCTAACTCGGAATCTACTGCGCCTACATCATAACTCGGAATCTAACTCGGAATCTACTGCGCCTACATCATAACTCGGAATCTACTGCGCCTACATCATAACTCGGAATCTACTGTGCCTACATCAGAACTCGGAATCTAACTCAGAATCTACTGCGCCTACATCATAACTCGGAATCTTACTCGGAATGTACTGCGCCTACATCATAACTCGGAATCTACTGCGCCTACATCATAACTCGGAATCTAACTCGGAATCTACTGCGCCTACATCATAACTCGGAATCTACTGCGCCTACATCATAACTCGGAATCTAACTCGGAATCTACTGCGCCTACATCATAACTCGGAATCTACTGCGCCTACATCATAACTCGGAATCTAACTCGGAATCTACTGCGCCTACATCATAACTCGGAATCTAACTCGGAATCTACTGCGCCTACATCATAACTCGGAAGCTACTGCGCCTACATCATAACTCGGAATCTAACTCGGAATCTACTGCGCCTACATCATAACTCGGAATCTACTGCGCCTACTTCATAACTCGGAATCTAACTCGGAATCTACTGCGCCTACATCAGAATTCGGAATCTAACTCGGAATGTACTGCGCCTACATCATAACTCGGAATCTACTGCGCCTACATCATAACTCGGAATCTAACTCGGAATCTACTGCGCCTACATCATAACTCGGAATCTACTGCGCCTACATCATAACTCGGAATCTACTGCACCTACATCATAACTCGGAATCTACTGCGCCTACATCATAACTCGGAATCAACTGCGCCTAAATCATAACTCGGAATCTAACTCGGAATCTACTGCGCCTACATCATAACTCGGAATCTACTGCGCCTACATCATAACTCAGAATCTAACTCGGAATCTACTGCGCCTACATCATAACTCGGAATCTACTGTGCCTACATCATAACTCGGAATCTAACGCGGAATCTACTGCGCCTACATCATAACTCGGAATCTACTGTGCCTACATCATAACTCGGAATCTAACGTGGAATCTACTGCGCCTACATCATAACTCGGAATCTAACTCGGAATCTACTGCGCCTACATCATAACTCGGAATCTACTGCGCCTACATCATAACTCGGAAGCTACTGCGCCTACATCATAACTCGGAATCTAACTCGGAATCTACTGCGCCTACATCATAACTCGGAATCTACTGCGCCTACATCATAACTCGAAATCTATCTCGGAATCTGCTGCGCCTACATCACAACTCGGAAGCTACTGCGCCTACATCATAACTCGGAATCTAACTCGGAATCTACTGCGCCTACATCATAACTCGGAATCTACTGCGCCTACATCATAACTCGGAATCTAACTCGGAATCTACTGCGCCTACATCATAACTCGGAATCTAACTCGGAATCTACTGCGCCTACATCATAACTCGGAATCTACTGCGCCTACATCATAACTCGGAATCTAACTCGGAATCTACTGCGCCTACATCACAACTCGGAAGCTACTGCGCCTACATCATAACTCGGAATCTAACTCGGAATCTACTGCGCCTACATCATAACTCGGAATCTACTGCGCCTACATCATAACTCGGAATCTAACTCGGAATCTACTGCGCCTACATCATAACTCGGAATCTAACTCGGAATCTACTGCGCCTACATCATAACTCGGAATCTACTGCGCCTACATCATAACTCGGAATCTAACTCGGAATCTACTGCGCCTACATCATAACTCGGAATCTACTGCGCCTACTTCATAACTCGGAATCTAACTCGGAATCTACTGCGCCTACATCAGAATTCGGAATCTAACTCGGAATGTACTGCGCCTACATCATAACTCGGAATCTACTGCGCCTACATCATAACTCGGAATCTAACTCGGAATCTACTGCGCCTACATCATAACTCGGAATCTACTGCGCCTACATCATAACTCGGAATCTACTGCACCTACATCATAACTCGGAATCTACTGCGCCTACATCATAACTTGGAATCAACTGCGCCTAAATCATAACTCGGAATCTAACTCGGAATCTACTGCGCCTACATCATAACTCGGAATCTACTGCGCCTACATCATAACTCAGAATCTAACTCGGAATCTACTGCGCCTACATCATAACTCGGAATCTACTGTGCCTACATCATAACTCGGAATCTAACGCGGAATCTACTGCGCCTACATCATAACTCGGAATCTACTGTGCCTACATCATAACTCGGAATCTAACGTGGAATCTACTGCGCCTACATCATAACTCGGAATCTAACTCGGAATCTACTGCGCCTACATCATAACTCGGAATCTACTGCGCCTACATCATAACTCGGAAGCTACTGCGCCTACATCATAACTCGGAATCTGACTCGGAATCTACTGCGCCTACATCATAACACGGAATCTACTGCGCCTACATCATAACTCGAAATCTATCTCGGAATCTGCTGCGCCTACATCACAACTCGGAAGCTACTGCGCCTACATCATAAGTCAGAATCTAACTCGGAATCTACTGCGCCTACATCATAACTCGGAATCTACTGCGCCTACATCATAACTCGGAATCTAACTCGGAATCTACTGCGCCTACATCATAACTCGGAATCTAACTCGGAATCTACTGCGCCTACATCATAACTCGGAATCTACTGCGCCTACATCATAACTCGGAATCTAACTCGGAATCTACTGCGCCTACATCATAACTCGGAATCTACTGCGCCTACATCATAACTCGGAATCTAACTCGGAATCTACTGCGCCTACATCATAACTAGGAATCTACTGCGCCTACATCATAACTCGGAATCTAACTCGGAATCTACTGCGCGTACATCATAACTCGGAATCTACTGCGCCTATATCATAACTCGGAATCTAACTCGGAATCTACTGCGCCTACATCATAACTCGGAATCTAACTCGGAATCTACTGCACCTACATCATAACTCGGAATCTACTGTGCCTACATCATAACTCGGAATCTACTGCGCCTACATCATAACTCGGAATCTACTGCGCCTACATCATAACTCGGAATCAACTGCGCCTACATCATAACTTGGAATCTACTGCGCCTACATCATAACTGGGAATCTACTGCGCCTACATCATAACTCGGAATCTAACTCGGAATCTACTGCGCCTACATCATAACTCGGAATCTAACTCGGAATCTACTGTGCCTACATCATAACTCTGAATCTACTGCGCCTACATCATAACTCGGAATCTACTGCGCCTACATCATAACTCGGAATCTAACTCGGAATCTACTGCGCCTACATCATAACTCGGAATCTACTGCGCCTACATCATAACTCGGAATCTAACTTGGAATCTACTGCGCCTACATCATAACTCAGAATCTAACTCGGAATGTACGGCGCCTACATCATAACTCGGAATCTATTGCGCCTACATCATAACTCGGAATCTAAATCGGAATCTACTGCGCCTACATCATAACTCGGAATCTAACTCGGAATCTACTGCGCCTAAATCATAACTCGGAATCTAACTCGGAATCTACTGCGCCTACATCATAACTCGGAATCTAATGCGCCTACATCATAACTCGGAATCTAACTCGGAATCTACTGCGCCTACATCATAACTCGGAATCTACTGTGCCTACATCATAACTCGGAATCTAACGCGGAATCTACTGCGCCTACATCATAACTCGGAATCTACTGTGCCTACATCATAACTCGGAATCTAACTCAAAATCTACTGCGCCTACATCATAACTCGGAATCTAACTCGGAATCTACTGCGCCTACATCATAACTCGGAATCTACTGCGCCTACATCATAACTCGGATGCTACTGCGCCTACATCATAACTCGGAATCTAATTCGGAATCTACTGCGCCTATATCATAACTCGGAATCTACTGCGCCTACATCATAACTCGGAATCTATCTCGGAATCTACTGCGCCTACATCATAACTCGGAATCTACTGCGCCTACATCATAACTCGGAATCTAACTCGGAATCTACTGCGCCTACATCATAACTCGGAATCTACTGCGCCTACATCATAACTCGGAATCTAACTCGGAATCTACTGCGCCTACATCATAACTCGGAATCTAACTCGGAATCTACTGCGCCTACATCATAACTCGGAATCTACTGCGCCTACATCATAACTCGGAATCTAACTCGGAATCTACTGCGCCTACATCACAACTCGGAAGCTACTGCGCCTACATCATAACTCGGAATCTAACTCGGAATCTACTGCGCCTACATCATAACTCGGAATCTACTGCGCCTACATCATAACTCGGAATCTAACTCGGAATCTACTGCGCCTACATCATAACTCGGAATCTAACTCGGAATCTACTGCGCCTACATCATAACTCGGAATCTACTGCGCCTACATCATAACTCGGAATCTAACTCGGAATCTACTGCGCCTACATCATAACTCGGAATCTACTGCGCCTACTTCATAACTCGGAATCTAACTCGGAATCTACTGCGCCTACATCAGAATTCGGAATCTAACTCGGAATGTACTGCGCCTACATCATAACTCGGAATCTACTGCGCCTACATCATAACTCGGAATCTAACTCGGAATCTACTGCGCCTACATCATAACTCGGAATCTACTGCGCCTACATCATAACTCGGAATCTACTGCACCTACATCATAACTCGGAATCTACTGCGCCTACATCATAACTCGGAATCAACTGCGCCTAAATCATAACTCGGAATCTAACTCGGAATCTACTGCGCCTACATCATAACTCGGAATCTACTGCGCCTACATCATAACTCAGAATCTAACTCGGAATCTACTGCGCCTACATCATAACTCGGAATCTACTGTGCCTACATCATAACTCGGAATCTAACGCGGAATCTACTGCGCCTACATCATAACTCGGAATCTACTGTGCCTACATCATAACTCGGAATCTAACGTGGAATCTACTGCGCCTACATCATAACTCGGAATGTAACTCGGAATCTACTGCGCCTACATCATAACTCGGAATCTACTGCGCCTACATCATAACTCGGAAGCTACTGCGCCTACATCATAACTCGGAATCTAACTCGGAATCTACTGCGCCTACATCATAACTCGGAATCTACTGCGCCTACATCATAACTCGAAATCTATCTCGGAATCTGCTGCGCCTACATCACAACTCGGAAGCTACTGCGCCTACATCATAACTCGGAATCTAACTCGGAATCTACTGCGCCTACATCATAACTCGGAATCTACTGCGCCTACATCATAACTCGGATGCTACTGCGCCTACATCATAACTCGGAATCTAATTCGGAATCTACTGCGCCTATATCATAACTCGGAATCTACTGCGCCTACATCATAACTCGGAATCTATCTCGGAATCTACTGCGCCTACATCATAACTCGGAATCTACTGCGCCTACATCATAACTCGGAATCTAACTCGGAATCTACTGCGCCTACATCATAACTCGGAATCTACTGCGCCTACATCATAACTCGGAATCTAACTCGGAATCTACTGCGCCTACATCATAACTCGGAATCTAACTCGGAATCTACTGCGCCTACATCATAACTCGGAATCTACTGCGCCTACATCATAACTCGGAATCTAACTCGGAATCTACTGCGCCTACATCACAACTCGGAAGCTACTGCGCCTACATCATAACTCGGAATCTAACTCGGAATCTACTGCGCCTACATCATAACTCGGAATCTACTGCGCCTACATCATAACTCGGAATCTAACTCGGAATCTACTGCGCCTACATCATAACTCGGAATCTAACTCGGAATCTACTGCGCCTACATCATAACTCGGAATCTACTGCGCCTACATCATAACTCGGAATCTAACTCGGAATCTACTGCGCCTACATCATAACTCGGAATCTACTGCGCCTACTTCATAACTCGGAATCTAACTCGGAATCTACTGCGCCTACATCAGAATTCGGAATCTAACTCGGAATGTACTGCGCCTACATCATAACTCGGAATCTACTGCGCCTACATCATAACTCGGAATCTAACTCGGAATCTACTGCGCCTACATCATAACTCGGAATCTACTGCGCCTACATCATAACTCGGAATCTACTGCACCTACATCATAACTCGGAATCTACTGCGCCTACATCATAACTCGGAATCAACTGCGCCTAAATCATAACTCGGAATCTAACTCGGAATCTACTGCGCCTACATCATAACTCGGAATCTACTGCGCCTACATCATAACTCAGAATCTAACTCGGAATCTACTGCGCCTACATCATAACTCGGAATCTACTGTGCCTACATCATAACTCGGAATCTAACGCGGAATCTACTGCGCCTACATCATAACTCGGAATCTACTGTGCCTACATCATAACTCGGAATCTAACGTGGAATCTACTGCGCCTACATCATAACTCGGAATGTAACTCGGAATCTACTGCGCCTACATCATAACTCGGAATCTACTGCGCCTACATCATAACTCGGAAGCTACTGCGCCTACATCATAACTCGGAATCTAACTCGGAATCTACTGCGCCTACATCATAACTCGGAATCTACTGCGCCTACATCATAACTCGAAATCTATCTCGGAATCTGCTGCGCCTACATCACAACTCGGAAGCTACTGCGCCTACATCATAACTCGGAATCTAACTCGGAATCTACTGCGCCTACATCATAACTCGGAATCTACTGCGCCTACATCATAACTCGGAATCTAACTCGGAATCTACTGCGCCTACATCATAACTCGGAATCTAACTCGGAATCTACTGCGCCTACATCATAACTCGGAATCTACTGCGCCTACATCATAACTCGGAATCTAACTCGGAATCTACTGCGCCTACATCATAACTCGGAATCTACTGCGCCTACATCATAACTCGGAATCTAACTCGGAATCTACTGCGCCTACATCATAACTAGGAATCTACTGCGCCTACATCATAACTCGGAATCTAACTCGGAATCTACTGCGCGTACATCATAACTCGGAATCTACTGCGCCTATATCATAACTCGGAATCTAACTCGGAATCTACTGCGCCTACATCATAACTCGGAATCTAACTCGGAATCTACTGCACCTACATCATAACTCGGAATCTACTGTGCCTACATCATAACTCGGAATCTACTGCGCCTACATCATAACTCGGAATCTACTGCGCCTACATCATAACTCGGAATCAACTGCGCCTACATCATAACTTGGAATCTACTGCGCCTACATCATAACTGGGAATCTACTGCGCCTACATCATAACTCGGAATCTAACTCGGAATCTACTGCGCCTACATCATAACTCGGAATCTAACTCGGAATCTACTGTGCCTACATCATAACTCTGAATCTACTGCGCCTACATCATAACTCGGAATCTACTGCGCCTACATCATAACTCGGAATCTAACTCGGAATCTACTGCGCCTACATCATAACTCGGAATCTACTGCGCCTACATCATAACTCGGAATCTAACTTGGAATCTACTGCGCCTACATCATAACTCAGAATCTAACTCGGAATGTACGGCGCCTACATCATAACTCGGAATCTATTGCGCCTACATCATAACTCGGAATCTAAATCGGAATCTACTGCGCCTACATCATAACTCGGAATCTAACTCGGAATCTACTGCGCCTAAATCATAACTCGGAATCTAACTCGGAATCTACTGCGCCTACATCATAACTCGGAATCTAATGCGCCTACATCATAACTCGGAATCTAACTCGGAATCTACTGCGCCTACATCATAACTCGGAATCTACTGTGCCTACATCATAACTCGGAATCTAACGCGGAATCTACTGCGCCTACATCATAACTCGGAATCTACTGTGCCTACATCATAACTCGGAATCTAACTCAAAATCTACTGCGCCTACATCATAACTCGGAATCTAACTCGGAATCTACTGCGCCTACATCATAACTCGGAATCTACTGCGCCTACATCATAACTCGGATGCTACTGCGCCTACATCATAACTCGGAATCTAACTCGGAATCTACTGCGCCTACATCATAACTCGGAATCTACTGCGCCTACATCATAACTCGGAATCTATCTCGGAATCTACTGCGCCTACATCATAACTCGGAATCTACTGCGCCTACATCATAACTCGGAATCTAACTCGGAATCTACTGCGCCTACATCATAACTCGGAATCTACTGCGCCTACATCATAACTCGGAATCTAACTCGGAATCTACTGCGCCTACATCAGAACTCGGAATCTAACTCGGAATCTACTGCGCCTACATCATAACTCGGAATCTACTGCGCCTACATCATAACTCGGAATCTACTGCGCCTACATCATAACTCGGAATCTAACTCGGAATCTACTGCGCCTACATCATAACTCGGAATCTACTGCGCCTACATCGTAACTCGGAATCTACTGCGCCTACATCATAACTCGGAATCTACTGCGCCTACATCATAACTCGGAATCTAACTCGGAATCTACTGCGCCTACATCATAACCCGGAATCTACTGCGCCTACATCATAACTCGTAATCTAACTCGGAATCTACTGCGCCTACATCATTACTCGGAATCTACTGTGCCTACATCATAACTCGGAATCTAACTCGGAATCTACTGCGCCTACATCATAACTCGGAATCTACTGCGCCTACATCATAACTCGGAATCTAACTCGGAATCTACTGCGCCTACATCATAACTCGGAATCTAACTCGGAATCTACTGCGCCTACATCATAACTCGGAATCTACTGCGCCTACATCATAACTCGAAATCTATCTCGGAATCTACTGTGCCTACATCATAACTCGGAAGCTACTGCGCCTACATCATAACTCGGAATCTAACTCAGAATCTACAGCGCCTACATCATAACTCGGAATCTACTGCGCCTACATCATAACTCGGAATCCAACTCGGAATCTACTGCGCCTACATCAGAACTCGGAATCTAACTCGGAATCTACTGCGCCTACATCATAACTCGGAATCTACTGCGCCTACATCATAACTCGGAATCTAACTCGGAATCTACTGCGCCTACATCATAACTCGGAATCTACTGCGCCTACATCATAACTCGGAATCTAACTCGGAATCTACTGCGCCTACATCAGAACTCGGAATCTACTGCGCCTACATCATAACTCGGAATCTAACTCGGAATCTACTGCGCCTACATCATAACTAGGAATCTACTGTGCCTACATCATAACTCGGAATCTAACTCGGTATCTACTGCGCGTACATCATAACTCGGAATCTACTGCGCCTACATCATAACTCGGAATCTAACTCGGAATCTACTGCGCCTACATCATAACTCGGAATCTAACTCGGAATCTACTGCGCCTACATCATAACTCGGAATCTACTGTGCCTACATCATAACTCGGAATCTACTGCGCCTACATCATAACTCGGAATCTACTGCGCCTACATCATAACTCGGAATCTACTGCGATTACATCATAACTCGGAATCTAACTCGGAATCTACTGCGCCTACATCATAACTCGGAATCTAACTCGGAATCTAATGTGCCTACATCACAACTCGGAATCTACTGCGCCTACATCATAACTCAGAATCTACTGCGCCTACATCATAACTCGGAATCTACTGCGCCTACATCATAACTCGGAATCTAACTCGGAATCTACTGCGCCTACATCATAACTCAGAATCTACTGCGCCTACATCATAACTCGGAATCTAACTTGGAATCTACTGCGCCTAAATCATAACTCAGAATCTAACTCGGAATCTACTGCGCCTACATCATAACTCGGAATCTACTGCGCCTACATCATAACTCGGAATCTAACTCGAAATCTACTGCGCCTACATCATAACTCGGAATCTAACTCGGAATCTACTGCGCCTACACCATAACTTGGAATCTAACTCGGAATCTACTGCGCCTACATCATAACTCGGAATCTACTGCGCCTACATCATAACTCGGAATCTAACTCGGAATCTATTGCGCCTACATCATAACTCGGAATCTACTGCGCCTACATCATAACTCGGAATCTACTGCGCCTACATCATAACTCGGAATCTACTGCGCTTACATCATAACTCGGAATCTAACTCGGTATCTACTGCGCCTACATCATAACTCGGAATCTACTGTGCCTACATCATAACTCGGAATCTAACTCGGAATCTACTGCGACTACATCATAACTCGGAATCTACTGCGCCTACATCATAACTCGGAATCTAACTCGGAATCTACTGCGCCTACATCATAACTCGGAATCTACTGCGCCTACATCATAACTCGGAATCTAACTCGGAATCTACTGCGCCTACATCATAACTCGGAATCTACTGCGCCTACATCATAACTCGGAATTTACTGCGCCTGCATCTTGACTCGGAATCTACTGCGCCTACATCATAACTCGGTATCTACTGCGCCTACATCATAACTCGGAATCTACTGCGCATACATCATAACTCGGAATCTACTGCGCCTACATCATAACTCGGAATCTAACTCGGAATCTACTGCGCCTACATCATAACTCGGAATGTACTGCGCCTACATCATAACTAGGAATCTAACTCGGAATCTACTGCGCCTACATCATAACTCGGAATCTACTGCGCCTACATCATAACTCGGAATCTTCTGCGCCTACATCATAACTCGGAATCTAACTCGGAATCTACTGCGCCTACATCATAACTCGGAATCTACTGCGCCTACATCATAACTCGGAATCTAACTCGGAATCTACTGCGCCTACATCATAACTCGGAATCTAACTCGGAATCTACTGCGCCTAAATCATAACTCGGAATCTAACTCGGAATCTACTGCGCCTACATCATAACTCGGAATCTACTGCGCCTACATCATAACTCGGAATCTAACTCGGAATCTACTGCGCCTACATCATAACTCGCAATCTACTGTGCCTACATCATAACTCGGAATCTAACGCGGAATCTACTGCGCCTACATCATAACTCGGAATCTACTGTGCCTACATCATAACTCGGAATCTAACTCGGAATCTACTGCGCCTACATCATAACTCGGAATCTAACTCGGAATCTACTGCGCATACATCATAACTCGGAATCTACTGCGCCTACATCATAACTCGGATGCTACTGCGCCTACATCATAACTCGGAATCTAACTCGGAATCTACTGCGCCTACATCATAACTCGGAATCTACTGCGCCTACATCATAACTCGGAATCTATCTCGGAATCTACTGCGCCTACATCATAACTCGGAATCTACTGCGCCTACATCATAACTCGGAATCTAACTCGGAATCTACTGCGCCTACATCATAACTCGGAATCTACTGCGCCTACATCATAACTCGGAATCTAACTCGGAATCTACTGCGCCTACATCATAACTCGGAATCTAACTCGGAATCTACTGCGCCTACATCATAACTCGGAATCTACTGCGCCTACATCATAACTCGGAATCTAACTCGGAATGTACTGCGCCTACATCATAACTCGGAATCTACTGCGCCTACATCATAACTCGGAATCTAACTCGGAATCTACTGCGCCTACATCATAACTCGGAATCTACTGCGCCTACATCATAACTCGGAATCTACTGCGCCTACATCATAACTCGGATGCTACTGCGCCTACATCATAACTCGGAATCTACTGTGCCTACATCATAACTCGGAATCTAACTCGGAATCTACTGCGCCTACATCATAACTCGGAATCTACTGCGCCTACATCATAACTCGTAATCTAACTCGGAATCTACTGCGCCTACATCATAACTCGGAATCTACTGCGCCTACATCATAACTCGGAATCTATCTCGGAATCTACTGCGCCTACATCATAACTCGGAATCTACTGCGCCTACAGCATAACTCGGAATCTAACTCGGAATCTACTGCGCCTACATCATAACTCGGAATCTAACTCGGAATCTACTGCGCCTACATCATAACTCGGAATCTACTGCGCCTACATCATAACTCGAAATCTATCTCGGAATCTACTGCGCCTACATCATAACTCGGAAGCTACTGCGCCTACATCATAACTCGGAATCTAACTCGGAATCCACTGCGCCTACATCATAACTCGGAATCTACTGCGCCTACATCATAACTCGGAATCTAACTTGGAATCTACTGCGCCTAAATCATAACTCAGAATCTAACTCGGAATCTACTGCGCCTACATCATAACTCGGAATCTACTGCGCCTACATCATAACTCGGAATAAACTGCGCCTACATCATAACTCGGAATCTAACTCGGAATCTACTGCGCCTACATCAGAACTCGGAATCTACTGCGCCTACATCATAACTCGGAATTTACTGCATCTGCATCATAACTCGGAATCTACTGCGCCTACATCATAACTCGGAATCTACTGCGCCTACATCATAACTCGGAATGTACTGCGCTTACATCATAATTCGGAATCTAACTCGGAATCTACTGCGCCTACATCATAACTCGGCATCTACTGCGCCTACATCATGACTTGGAATCTAACTCGGAAACTACTGCGCCTACATCATAACTCGGAATCTACTGCGCCTACATCATAACTCAAAATCTACTGCGCCTACATCATAACTCGGAATCTAACTCGGAATCTACTGCGCCTACATCATAACTCGGAATCTACTGCGCCTACATCATAACTCGGAATCCACTGCGCCTACATCATAACTCGGAATCTAACTCGGAATCTACTGCGCCTACATCATAACTCGGAATCTACTGCGCCTACATCATAACTCGGAATCTAACTCGGAATCTACTGCGCCTACATCATAACTCGGAATCTACTGCGCCTACATCATAACTCGGAATCTAACTCGGAATCTACTGCGCCTACATCATAACTCGGAATCTACTGCGCCTACATCATAACTCGGAATCTAACTCGGAATCTACTGCGCCTACATCATAACTCGGAATCTAACTCGGAATCTAATGTGCCTACATCACAACTCGGAATCTACTGCGCCTACTCCATAACTCAGAATCTACTGCGCCTACATCATAACTCGGAATCTACTGCGCCTACATCATAACTCGGAATCTAACTCGGAATCTACTGCGCCTACATCATAACTCGGAATCTACTGCGCCTACATCATAACTCGGAATCTAACTTGGAATCTACTGCGCCTAAATCATAACTCAGAATCTAACTCGGAATCTACTGCGCCTACATCATAACTCGGAATCTACTGCGCCTACATCATAACTCGGAATCTAACTCGAAATCTACTGCGCCTACATCATAACTCGGAATCTAACTCGGAATCTACTGCGCCTACACCATAACTTGGAATCTAACTCGGAATCTACTGCGCCTACATCATAACTCGGAATCTACTGCGCCTACATCATAACTCGGAATCTAACTCGGAATCTATTGCGCCTACATCATAACTCGGAATCTACTGCGCCTACATCATAACTCGGAATCTACTGCGCCTACATCATAACTCGGAATCTACTGCGCTTACATCATAACTCGGAATCTAACTCGGTATCTACTGCGCCTACATCATAACTCGGAATGTACTGCGCCTACATCATAACTCGGAATCTAACTCGGAATCTACTGCGACTACATCATAACTCGGAATCTACTGCGCCTACATCATAACTCGGAATCTAACTCGGAATCTACTGCGCCTACATCATAACTCGGAATCTACTGCGCCTACATCATAACTCGGAATCTAACTCGGAATCTACTGCGCCTACATCATAACTCGGAATCTACTGTGCCTACATCATAACTCGGAATCTAACTCGGAATCTACTGCGCCTACATCATAACTCGGAATCTAACTCGGAATCTACTGCGCCTACATCATAACTCGGAATCTACTGCGCCTACATCATAACTCGGATGCTACTGCGCCTACATCATAACTCGGAATATAACTCGGAATCTACTGCGCCTACATCATAACTCGGAATCTACTGCGCCTACATCATAACTCGGAATCTATCTCGGAATCTACTGCGCCTACATCATAACTCGGAATCTACTGCGCCTACATCATAACTCGGAATCTAACTCGGAATCTACTGCGCCTACATCATAACTCGGAAGCTACTGCGCCTACATCATAACTCGGAATCTAACTCGGAATCTACTGCGCCTACATCATAACTCGGAATCTAACTCGGAATCTACTGCGCCTACATCATAACTCGGAATCTACTGCGCCTACATCATAACTCGGAATCTAACTCGGAATCTACTGCGCCTACATCATAACTCGGAATCTACTGTGCCTACATCATAACTCGGAATCTAACTCGGAATCTACTGCGCCTACATCATAACTCGGAATCTACTGCGCCTACATCATAACTCGGAATCTACTGCGCCTACATCGTAACTCGGAATCTACTGCGCGTACATCATAACTCGGAATCTACTGTGCCTACATCATAACTCGGAATCTAACTCGGAATCTACTGCGCCTACATCATAACTCGGAATCTACTGCGCCTACATCATAACTCGGAATCTAACTCGGAATCTACTGCGCCTACATCATAACTCGGAATCTAACTCGGAATCTACTGCGCCTACATCATAACTCGGAATCTACTGCGCCTACATCATAACTCGGAATCTAACTCGGAATCTACTGCGCCTACATCATAACTCGGAATCTAACTCGGAATCTACTGCGCCTACATCATAACTCGGAATCTACTGCGCCTACATCATAACTCGAAATCTATCTCGGAATCTACTGCGCCTACATCATAACTCGGAAGCTACTGCGCCTACATCATAACTCGGAATCTAACTCGGAATCTACTGCGCCTACATCATAACTCGGAATCTATCTCGGAATCTACTGCGCCTACATCATAACTCGGAATCTACTGCGCCTACATCATAACTCGGAATCTAACTCGGAATCTAGTGCGCCTACATCATAACTCGGAATCTACTGCGCCTACATCATAACTCGGAGTCTAACTCGGAATCTACTGCGCCTACATCATAACTCGGAATCTAACTCGGAATCTACTGCGCCTACATCATAACTCGGAATCTACTGCGCCTACATCATAACTCGGAATCTAACTCGGAATCTACTGCGCCTACATCATAACTCGGAATCTACTGTGCCTACATCATAACTCGGAATCTAACTCGGAATCTACTGCGCCTACATCATAACTCGGAATCTACTGCGCCTACATCATAACTCGGAATCTACTGCGCCTACATCGTAACTCGGAATCTACTGCGCGTACATCATAACTCGGAATCTACTGTGCCTACATCATAACTCGGAATCTAACTCGGAATCTACTGCGCCTACATCATAACTCGGAATCTACTGCGCCTACATCATAACTCGGAATCTAACTCGGAATCTACTGCGCCTACATCATAACTCGGAATCTAACTCGGAATCTACTGCGCCTACATCATAACTCGGAATCTACTGCGCCTACATCATAACTCGGAATCTAACTCGGAATCTACTGCGCCTACATCATAACTCGGAATCTAACTCGGAATCTACTGCGCCTACATCATAACTCGGAATCTACTGCGCCTACATCATAACTCGAAATCTATCTCGGAATCTACTGCGCCTACATCATAACTCGGAAGCTACTGCGCCTACATCATAACTCGGAATCTAACTCGGAATCTACTGCGCCTACATCATAACTCGGAATCTACTGCGCCTACATCATAACTCGGAATCTAACTTGGAATCTACTGCGCCTAAATCATAACTCAGAATCTAACTCGGAATCTACTGCGCCTACATCATAACTCGGAATCTACTGCGCCTACATCATAACTCGGAATCAACTGCGCCTACATCATAACTCGGAATCTAACTCGGAATCTACTGCGCCTACATCAGAACTCGGAATCTACTGCGCCTACATCATAACTCGGAATTTACTGCATCTGCATCATAACTCGGAATCTACTGCGCCTACATCATAACTCGGAATCTACTGCGCCTACATCATAACTCGGAATGTACTGCGCTTACATCATAATTCGGAATCTAACTCGGAATCTACTGCGCCTACATCATAACTCGGCATCTACTGCGCCTACATCATGACTTGGAATCTAACTCGGAAACTACTGCGCCTACATCATAACTCGGAAACTACTGCGCCTACATCATAACTCAAAATCTACTGCGCCTACATCATAACTCGGAATCTAACTCGGAATCTACTGCGCCTACATCATAACTCGGAATCTACTGCGCCTACATCATAACTCGGAATCCACTGCGCCTACATCATAACTCGGAATCTAACTCGGAATCTACTGCGCCTACATCATAACTCGGAATCTACTGTGCCTACATCATAACTCGGAATCTAACTCGGAATCTACTGCGCCTACATCATAACTCGGAATCTACTGCGCCTAAATCATAACTCGGAATCTAAATCGGAATCTACTGCGCCTACATCATAACTCGGAATCTAACTCGGAATCTACTGCGCCTACATCATAACTCGGAATCTACTGCGCCTACATCATAACTCGGAATCTAACTCGGAATCTACTGCGCCTACATCATAACTCGGAATCTACTGTGCCTACATCATAACTCGGAATCTAACTCGGAATCTACTGCGCCTACATCATAACTCGGAATCTACTGCGCCTACATCGTAACTCGGAATCTACTGCGCGTACATCATAACTCGGAATCTACTGTGCCTACATCATAACTCGGAATCTAACTCGGAATCTACTGCGCCTACATCATAACTCGGAATCTACTGCGCCTACATCATAACTCGGAATCTAACTCGGAATCTACTGCGCCTACATCATAACTCGGAATCTAACTCGGAATCTACTGCGCCTACATCATAACTCGGAATCTACTGCGCCTACATCATAACTCGGAATCTAACTCGGAATCTACTGCGCCTACATCATAACTCGGAATCTAACTCGGAATCTACTGCGCCTACATCATAACTCGGAATCTACTGCGCCTACATCATAACTCGAAATCTATCTCGGAATCTACTGCGCCTACATCATAACTCGGAAGCTACTGCGCCTACATCATAACTCGGAATCTAACTCGGAATCTACTGCGCCTACATCATAACTCGGAATCTACTGCGCCTACATCATAACTCGGAATCTAACTTGGAATCTACTGCGCCTAAATCATAACTCAGAATCTACCTCGGAATCTACTGCGCCTACATCATAACTCGGAATCTACTGCGCCTACATCATAACTCGGAATCAACTGCGCCTACATCATAACTCGGAATCTAACTCGGAATCTACTGCGCCTACATCATAACTCGGAATCTACTGCGCCTACATCATAACTCGGAATCTACTGCGCCTACATCGTAACTCGGAATCTACTGCGCGTACATCATAACTCGGAATCTACTGTGCCTACATCATAACTCGGAATCTAACTCGGAATCTACTGCGCCTACATCATAACTCGGAATCTACTGCGCCTACATCATAACTCGGAATCTAACTCGGAATCTACTGCGCCTACATCATAACTCGGAATCTAACTCGGAATCTACTGCGCCTACATCATAACTCGGAATCTACTGCGCCTACATCATAACTCGGAATCTAACTCGGAATCTACTGCGCCTACATCAGAACTCGGAATCTAACTCGGAATCTACTGCGCCTACATCATAACTCGGAATCTACTGCGCCTACATCATAACTCGAAATCTATCTCGGAATCTACTGCGCCTACATCATAACTCGGAAGCTACTGCGCCTACATCATAACTCGGAATCTAACTCGGAATCTACTGCGCCTACATCATAACTCGGAATCTACTGCGCCTACATCATAACTCGGAATCTAACTTGGAATCTACTGCGCCTAAATCATAACTCAGAATCTAACTCGGAATCTACTGCGCCTACATCATAACTCGGAATCTACTGCGCCTACATCATAACTCGGAATCAACTGCGCCTACATCATAACTCGGAATCTAACTCGGAATCTACTGCGCCTACATCAGAACTCGGAATCTACTGCGCCTACATCATAACTCGGAATTTACTGCATCTGCATCATAACTCGGAATCTACTGCGCCTACATCATAACTCGGAATCTACTGCGCCTACATCATAACTCGGAATGTACTGCGCTTACATCATAATTCGGAATCTAACTCGGAATCTACTGCGCCTACATCATAACTCGGCATCTACTGCGCCTACATCATGACTTGGAATCTAACTCGGAAACTACTGCGCCTACATCATAACTCGGAAACTACTGCGCCTACATCATAACTCAAAATCTACTGCGCCTACATCATAACTCGGAATCTAACTCGGAATCTACTGCGCCTACATCATAACTCGGAATCTACTGCGCCTACATCATAACTCGGAATCCACTGCGCCTACATCATAACTCGGAATCTAACTCGGAATCTACTGCGCCTACATCATAACTCGGAATCTACTGCGCCTACATCATAACTCGGAATCTAACTCGGAATCTACTGCGCCTACATCATAACTCGGAATCTACTGTGCCTACATCATAACTCGGAATCTAACTCGGAATCTACTGCGCCTACATCATAACTCGGAATCTACTGCGCCTACATCGTAACTCGGAATCTACTGCGCGTACATCATAACTCGGAATCTACTGTGCCTACATCATAACTCGGAATCTAACTCGGAATCTACTGCGCCTACATCATAACTCGGAATCTACTGCGCCTACATCATAACTCGGAATCTAACTCGGAATCTACTGCGCCTACATCATAACTCGGAATCTAACTCGGAATCTACTGCGCCTACATCATAACTCGGAATCTACTGCGCCTACATCATAACTCGGAATCTAACTCGGAATCTACTGCGCCTACATCATAACTCGGAATCTAACTCGGAATCTACTGCGCCTACATCATAACTCGGAATCTACTGCGCCTACATCATAACTCGAAATCTATCTCGGAATCTACTGCGCCTACATCATAACTCGGAAGCTACTGCGCCTACATCATAACTCGGAATCTAACTCGGAATCTACTGCGCCTACATCATAACTCGGAATCTACTGCGCCTACATCATAACTCGGAATCTAACTTGGAATCTACTGCGCCTAAATCATAACTCAGAATCTACCTCGGAATCTACTGCGCCTACATCATAACTCGGAATCTACTGCGCCTACATCATAACTCGGAATCAACTGCGCCTACATCATAACTCGGAATCTAACTCGGAATCTACTGCGCCTACATCATAACTCGGAATCTACTGCGCCTACATCATAACTCGGAATCTACTGCGCCTACATCGTAACTCGGAATCTACTGCGCGTACATCATAACTCGGAATCTACTGTGCCTACATCATAACTCGGAATCTAACTCGGAATCTACTGCGCCTACATCATAACTCGGAATCTACTGCGCCTACATCATAACTCGGAATCTAACTCGGAATCTACTGCGCCTACATCATAACTCGGAATCTAACTCGGAATCTACTGCGCCTACATCATAACTCGGAATCTACTGCGCCTACATCATAACTCGGAATCTAACTCGGAATCTACTGCGCCTACATCATAACTCGGAATCTAACTCGGAATCTACTGCGCCTACATCATAACTCGGAATCTACTGCGCCTACATCATAACTCGAAATCTATCTCGGAATCTACTGCGCCTACATCATAACTCGGAAGCTACTGCGCCTACATCATAACTCGGAATCTAACTCGGAATCTACTGCGCCTACATCATAACTCGGAATCTACTGCGCCTACATCATAACTCGGAATCTAACTTGGAATCTACTGCGCCTAAATCATAACTCAGAATCTAACTCGGAATCTACTGCGCCTACATCATAACTCGGAATCTACTGCGCCTACATCATAACTCGGAATCAACTGCGCCTACATCATAACTCGGAATCTAACTCGGAATCTACTGCGCCTACATCAGAACTCGGAATCTACTGCGCCTACATCATAACTCGGAATTTACTGCATCTGCATCATAACTCGGAATCTACTGCGCCTACATCATAACTCGGAATCTACTGCGCCTACATCATAACTCGGCATCTACTGCGCCTACATCATGACTTGGAATCTAACTCGGAAACTACTGCGCCTACATCATAACTCGGAAACTACTGCGCCTACATCATAACTCAAAATCTACTGCGCCTACATCATAACTCGGAATCTAACTCGGAATCTACTGCGCCTACATCATAACTCGGAATCTACTGCGCCTACATCATAACTCGGAATCCACTGCGCCTACATCATAACTCGGAATCTAACTCGGAATCTACTGCGCCTACATCATAACTCGGAATCTACTGCGTCTACATCATAACTCGGAATCTAACTCGGAATCTACTGCGCCTACATCATAACTCGGAATCTACTGCGCCTACATCATAACTCGGAATCTACTGTGCCTACATCATAACTCGGAATCTAACTCAGAATCTACTGCGCCTACTTCATAACTCGGAATCTTACTCGGAATGTACTGCGCCTACATCATAACTCGGAATCTACTGCGCCTACATCATAACTCGGAATCTAACTCGGAATCTACTGCGCCTACATCATAACTCGGAATCTACTGCGCCTACATCATAACTCGGAATCTAACTCAGAATCTACTGCGCCTACATCATAACTAGGAATCTACTGCGCCTACATCATAACTCGGAATCTAACTCGGAATCTACTGCGCCTACATCATAACTCGGAATCTACTGCGCCTACATCATAACTCGGAATCTAACTCGGAATCTACTGCGCCTACATCATAACTCGGAATCTAACTCGGAATCTACTGCGCCTACATCATAACTCGGAATCTACTGCGCCTACATCATAACTCGGAATCTATCTCGGAATCTACTGCGCCTACATCATAACTCGGAAGCTACTGCGCCTACATCATAACTCGGAATCTAACTCGGAATCTACTGCGCCTACATCATAACTCGGAATCTAACTCGGAATCTACTGCGCCTACATCATAACTCGGAATCTACTGCGCCTACATTATAACTCGGAATCTAACTCGGAATCTACTGCGCCTACATCATAACTCGGAATCTACTGCGCCTACATCATAACTCGGAATCTAACTCGGAATCTACTGCGCCTACATCATAACTCGGAATGTACTGCGCCTACATCATAACTGGGAATCTACTGCGCCTACATCGTAACTCGGAATCTACTGCGCCTACATCATAACTCGGAATCTACTGTGCCTACATCATAACTCGGAATCTAACTCGGAATCTACTGCGCCTACATCATAACTCGGAATCTACTGCGCCTACATCATAACTCGTAATCTAACTCGGAATCTACTGCGCCTACATCATAACTCGGAATCTACTGCGCCTACATAATAACTCGGAATCTATCTCGGAATCTACTGCGCCTACATCATAACTCGGAATCTACTGCGCCTACATAATAACTCGGAATCTAACTCGGAATCTACTGCGCCTACATCATAACTCGGAATCTAACTCGGAATCTACTGCGCCTACTTCATAACTCGGAATCTACTGCGCCTACATCATAACTCGAAATCTATCTCGGAATCTACTGCGCCTACATCATAACTCGGAAGCTACTGCGCCTACATCATAACTCGGAATCTAACTCGGAATCTACTGCGCCTACATCATAACTCGGAATCTACTGCGCCTACATCATAACTCGGAATCTAACTTGGAATCTACTGCGCATAAATCATAACTCAGAATCTAACTCGGAATCTACTGCGCCTACATCATAACTCGGAATTTACTGCGCCTACATCATAACTCGGAATCTAACTCGGAATCTACTGCGCCTACATCATAACTCGGAATCAACTGCGCCTACATCATAACTCGGAATCTAACTCGGAATCTACTGCGCCTACATCAGAACTCGGAATCTACTGCGCCTACATCATAACTCGGAATTTACTGCATCTGCATCATAACTCGGAATCTACTGCGCCTACATCATAACTCGGAATCTACTGCGCCTACATCATAACTCGGAATGTACTGCGCTTACATCATAATTCGGAATCTAACTCGGAATCTACTGCGCCTACATCATAACTCGGCATCTACTGCGCCTACATCATGACTTGGAATCTAACTCGGAAACTACTGCGCTTACATCATAACTCGGAAACTACTGCGCCTACATCATAACTCAAAATCTACTGCGCCTACATCATAACTCGGAATCTAACTCGGAATCTACTGCGCCTATATCATAACTCGGAATCTACTGCGCCTACATCATAACTCGGAATCCACTGCGCCTACATCATAACTCGGAATCTAACTCGGAATCTACTGCGCCTACATCATAACTCGGAATCTAACTCGGAATCTACTGCGCCTATATCATAACTCGGAATCTAACTCGGAATCTAATGTGCCTACATCATAACTCGGAATCTACTGCGCCTACATCATAACTCGGAATCTAACGTGGAATCTACTGCGCCTAAATCATAACTCAGAATCTTACTCGGAATCTACTGCGCCTACATCATAACTCGGAATCTACTGCGCCTACATCATAACTCGGAATCTAACTCGGAATCTACTGCGCCTACATCATAACTCGGAATCTACTGCGCCTACATCATAACTCGGAATCTAACTCGGAATCTACTGCGCCTACATCATAACTCGGAATCTACTGTGCCTCCATCATAACTCGGAATCTAACTCGGTATCTACTGCGCGTACATCATAACTCGGAATCTACTGCGCCTACATCATAACTCGGAATCTAACTCGGAATCTACTGCGCCTACATCATAACTCGGAATCTACTGCGCCTACATCATAACTCGGAATCTAACTCAGAATCTACTGCGCCTACATCATAACTCGGAATCTACTGCGCCTACATCATAACTCGGAATCTAACTCGGAATCTACTGCGCCTACATCATAACTCGGAATCTACTGCGCCTACATCATAACTCGGAATCTAACTCGGAATCTACTGCGCCTACATCATAACTCGGAATCTAACTCGGAATCCACTGCGCCTACATCATAACTCGGAATCTAACTCGGAATCTACTGCACCTACATCATAACTCGGAATCTACTGTGCCTACATCATAACTCGGAATCTACTGCGCCTACATCATAACTCGGAATCTACTGCGCCTACATCATAACTCGGAATCAACTGCGCCTACATCATAACTTGGAATCTACTGCGCCTACATCATAACTCGGAATCTACTGCGCCTACATCATAACTCGGAATATAACTCGGAATCTACTACGCCTACATCATAACTCGGAATCTAACTCGGAATCTACTGTGCCTACATCATAACTCGGAATCTACTGCGCCTACATCATAACTCGGAATCTACTGCGCCTACATCATAACTCGGAATCTAACTCGGAATCTACTGCGCCTACATCATAACTCGGAATCTACTGTGCCTACATCATAACTCGGAATCAAACGCGGAATCTACTGCGCCTACATCATAACTCGGAATCTACTGTGCCTACATCATAACTCGGAATCTAACTCGGAATCTACTGCGCCTACATCATAACTCGGAATCTAACTCGGAATCTACTGCGCCTACATCATAACTCGGAATCTACTGCGCCTACATCATAACTCGGAATCAACTGCGCCTACATCATAACTTGGAATCTACTGCGCCTACATCATAACTCGGAATCTACTGCGCCTACATCATAACTCGGAATATAACTCGGAATCTACTACGCCTACATCATAACTCGGAATCTAACTCGGAATCTACTGTGCCTACATCATAACTCGGAATCTACTGCGCCTACATCATAACTCGGAATCTACTGCGCCTACATCATAACTCGGAATCTAACTCGGAATCTACTGCGCCTACATCATAACTCGGAATCTACTGCGCCTACATCATAACTCGGAATCTAACGTGGAATCTACTGCGCCTAAATCATAACTCAGAATCTTACTCGGAATCTACTGCGCCTACATCATAACTCGGAATCTACTGCGCCTACATCATAACTCGGAATCTAAATCGGAATCTACTGCGCCTACATCATAACTCGGAATCTAACGCGGAATCTACTGCGCCTAAATCATAACTCGGAATCTAACTCGGAATCTACTGCGCCTACATCATAACTCGGAATCTACTGCGCCTACATCATAACTCGGAATCTAACTCGGAATCTACTGCGCCTACATCATAACTCGGAATCTAACGCGGAATCTACTGCGCCTACATCATAACTCGGAATCTACTGTGCCTACATCATAACTCGGAATCTACCTCGGAATCTACTGCGCCTACATCATAACTCGGAATCTAACTCGGAATCTACTGCGCCTACATCATAACTCGGAATCTACTGCGCCTACATCATAACTCGGATGCTACTGCGCCTACATCATAACTCGGAATCTAACTCGGAATCTACTGCGCCTACATCATAACTCGGAATCTACTGCGCCTACATCATAACTCGGAATCTATCTCGGAATCTACTGCGCCTACATCATAACTCGGAATCTACTGCGCCTACATCATAACTCGGAATCTAACTCGGAATCTACTGCGCCTACATCATAACTCGGAATCTACTGCGCCTACATCATAACTCGGAATCTAACTCGGAATCTACTGCGCCTACATCAGAACTCGGAATCTAACTCGCAATCTACTGCGCCTACATCATAACTCGGAATCTACTGCGCCTACATCATAACTCGGAATCTAACTCGGAATCTACTGCGCCTACATCATAACTCGGAATCTACTGTGCCTACATCGTAACTCGGAATCTAACTCGGAATCTACTACGCCTACATCATAACTCGGAATCTACTGCGCCTACATCATAACTCGGAATCTAACTCGGAATCTACTGCGCCTACATCATAACTCGGAATCTAACTCGGAATCTACTGCGCCTGCATCATAACTCGGAATCTACTGCGCCTACATCATAACTCGAAATCTATCTCGGAATCTACTGCGCCTACATCATAACTCGGAAGCTACTGCGCCTACATCATAACTCGGAATCTAACTCGGAATCTACTGCGCCTACATCATAACTCGGAATCTACTGCGCCTACATCATAACTCGGAATCTAACTTGGAATCTACTGCGCCTAAATCATAACTCTGAATCTAACTCGGAATATACTGCGCCTACATCATAACTCGGAATCTACTGCGCCTACATCATAACTCGGAATCTAACTCGGAATCTACTGCGCCTACATCATAACTCGGAATCTACTGCGCCTACATCATAACTCGGAATCTAACTCGGAATCTACTGCGCCTACATCAGAACTCGGAATTTACTGCGCCTACATCATAACTCGGAATCTAACTCGGAATCTACTGCGCCTACATCATAACTAGGAATCTACTGTGCCTACATCATAACTCGGAATCTAACTCGGTATCTACTGCGCGGTCATCATAACTCGGAATCTACTGCGCCTACATCACAACTCGGAATCTAACTCGGAATCTACTGCGCCTACATCATAACTCGGAATCTACTGTGCCTACATCATAACTAGGAATCTAACGCGGAATCTACTGCGCCTACATCATAACTCGGAATCTACTGTGCCTAAATCATAACTCGGAATCTAACTCGGAATCTACTGCGCCTACATCATAACTCGGAATCTAACTCGGAATCTACTGCGCCTACATCATAACTCGGAATCTACTGCGCCTACATCATAACTCGGAATCTACTGTGCCTACATCATAACTCAGAATCTAACGCGGAATCTACTGCGCCTACATCATAACTCGGAATCTACTGCACCTACATCATAACTCGGAATCTAACTCGGAATCTACTGCGCCTACATCATAACTCGGAATCTAACTCGGAATCTACTGCGCCTACATCATAACTCGGAATCTACTGCGCCTACATCATAACTCGGAAGCTACTGCGCCTACATCATAACTCGGAATCTAACTCGGAATCTACTGCGCCTACATCATAACTCGGAATCTAACTCGGAATCTACTGCGCCTACATCATAACTCGGAATCTACTGCACCTACATCATAACTCGGAATCTAACTCGGAATCTACTGCGCCTACATCATAACTCGGAATCTACTGCGCCTACATCATAACTCGGAATCTACTGTGCCTACATCATAACTCGGAATCTAACTCAGAATCTACTGCGCCTACATCATAACTCGGAATCTTACTCGGAATCTACTGCGCCTACATCATAACTCGGAATCTACTGCGCCTACATCATAACTCGGAATCTACTGTGCCTACATCATAACTCGGAATCTAACGCGGAATCTACTGCGCCTACATCATAACTCGGAATCTACTGTGCCTAAATCATAACTCGGAATCTAACTCGGAATCTACTGCGCCTACATCATAACTCGGAATCTAACTCGGAATCTACTGCGCCTACATCATAACTCGGAATCTACTGCGCCTACATCATAACTCGGAAGCTACTGCGCCTACATCATAACTCGGAATCTAACTCGGAATCTACTGCGCCTACATCATAACTCGGAATCTACTGCGCCTACATCATAACTCGGAATCTATCTCGGAATCTACTGCGCCTACATCATAACTCGGAATCTACTGCGCCTACATCATAACTCGGAATCTAACTCGGAATCTACTGCGCGTACATCATAACTCGGAATCTAACTCGGAATCTACTGCGCCTACATCATAACTCGGAATCTACTGCGCCTACATCATAACTCGGAATCTAACTCGGAATCTACTGCGCCTACATCATAACTCGGAATCTAACTCGGAATCTACTGCGCCTACATCATAACTCGGAATCTACTGCGCCTACATCATAACTCGGAATCTAACTCGGAATCTACTGCGCCTACATCATAACTCGGAATCTACTGCGCCTACATCATAACTCGGAATCTACTGTGCCTACATCATAACTCGGAATCTAACTCAGAATCTACTGCGCCTACATCATAACTCGGAATCTTACTCGGAATGTACTGCGCCTACATCATAACTCGGAATCTACTGCGCCTACATCATAACTCGGAATCTAACTCGGAATCTACTGCGCCTACATCATAACTCAGAATCTACTGCGCCTACATCATAACTCGGAATCTAACTCGGAATCTACTGCGCCTACATCAGAACTCGGAATCTAACTCGGAATCTACTGCGCCTACATCATAACTCGGAATCTACTGCGCCTACATCATAACTCGGAATCTAACTCGGAATCTATTGCGCCTACATCATAACTCGGAATCTAACTCGGAATCTACTGCGCCTACATCATAACTCGGAATCTACTGCGCCTACATCATAACTCGGAATCTAACTCGGAATCTACTGCGCCTACATCATAACTCGGAATCTACTGCGCCTACATCATAACTCGGAATCTACTGTGCCTACATCATAACTCGGAATCTAACTCAGAATCTACTGCGCCTACATCATAACTCGGAATCTTACTCGGAATGTACTGCGCCTACATCATAACTCGGAATCTACTGCGCCTACATCATAACTCGGAATCTAACTCGGAATCTACTGCGCCTACATCATAACTCAGAATCTACTGCGCCTACATCATAACTCGGAATCTAACTCGGAATCTACTGCGCCTACATCATAACTCGGAATCTACTGCGCCTACATCATAACTCGGAATCTAACTCGGTATCTACTGCGCCTACATCATAACTCGGAATCGAACTCGGAATCTACTGCGCCTACATCATAACTAGGAATCTACTGTGCCTACATCATAACTCGGAATCTAACTCGGTATCTACTGCGCCTACATCATAACTCGGAATCTACTGCGCCTACATCATAACTCGGAATCAACTGCGCCTACATCATAACTTGGAATCTACTGCGCCTACATCATAACTCGGAATCTACTGCGCCTACATCATAACTCGGAATATAACTCGGAATCTACTACGCCTACATCATAACTCGGAATCTAACTCGGAATCTACTGTGCCTACATCATAACTCGGAATCTACTGCGCCTACATCATAACTCGGAATCTACTGCGCCTACATCATAACTCGGAATCTAACTCGGAATCTACTGCGCCTACATCATAACTCGGAATCTACTGTGCCTACATCATAACTCGGAATCAAACGCGGAATCTACTGCGCCTACATCATAACTCGGAATCTACTGTGCCTACATCATAACTCGGAATCTAACTCGGAATCTACTGCGCCTACATCATAACTCGGAATCTAACTCGGAATCTACTGCGCCTACATCATAACTCGGAATCTACTGCGCCTACATCATAACTCGGAATCAACTGCGCCTACATCATAACTTGGAATCTACTGCGCCTACATCATAACTCGGAATCTACTGCGCCTACATCATAACTCGGAATATAACTCGGAATCTACTACGCCTACATCATAACTCGGAATCTAACTCGGAATCTACTGTGCCTACATCATAACTCGGAATCTACTGCGCCTACATCATAACTCGGAATCTACTGCGCCTACATCATAACTCGGAATCTAACTCGGAATCTACTGCGCCTACATCATAACTCGGAATCTACTGCGCCTACATCATAACTCGGAATCTAACGTGGAATCTACTGCGCCTAAATCATAACTCAGAATCTTACTCGGAATCTACTGCGCCTACATCATAACTCGGAATCTACTGCGCCTACATCATAACTCGGAATCTAAATCGGAATCTACTGCGCCTACATCATAACTCGGAATCTAACGCGGAATCTACTGCGCCTAAATCATAACTCGGAATCTAACTCGGAATCTACTGCGCCTACATCATAACTCGGAATCTACTGCGCCTACATCATAACTCGGAATCTAACTCGGAATCTACTGCGCCTACATCATAACTCGGAATCTAACGCGGAATCTACTGCGCCTACATCATAACTCGGAATCTACTGTGCCTACATCATAACTCGGAATCTACCTCGGAATCTACTGCGCCTACATCATAACTCGGAATCTAACTCGGAATCTACTGCGCCTACATCATAACTCGGAATCTACTGCGCCTACATCATAACTCGGATGCTACTGCGCCTACATCATAACTCGGAATCTAACTCGGAATCTACTGCGCCTACATCATAACTCGGAATCTACTGCGCCTACATCATAACTCGGAATCTATCTCGGAATCTACTGCGCCTACATCATAACTCGGAATCTACTGCGCCTACATCATAACTCGGAATCTAACTCGGAATCTACTGCGCCTACTTCATAACTCGGAATCTACTGCGCCTACATCATAACTCGGAATCTAACTCGGAATCTACTGCGCCTACATCAGAACTCGGAATCTAACTCGCAATCTACTGCGCCTACATCATAACTCGGAATCTACTGCGCCTACATCATAACTCGGAATCTAACTCGGAATCTACTGCGCCTACATCATAACTCGGAATCTACTGTGCCTACATCGTAACTCGGAATCTAACTCGGAATCTACTACGCCTACATCATAACTCGGAATCTACTGCGCCTACATCATAACTCGGAATCTAACTCGGAATCTACTGCGCCTACATCATAACTCGGAATCTAACTCGGAATCTACTGCGCCTGCATCATAACTCGGAATCTACTGCGCCTACATCATAACTCGAAATCTATCTCGGAATCTACTGCGCCTACATCATAACTCGGAAGCTACTGCGCCTACATCATAACTCGGAATCTAACTCGGAATCTACTGCGCCTACATCATAACTCGGAATCTACTGCGCCTACATCATAACTCGGAATCTAACTTGGAATCTACTGCGCCTAAATCATAACTCTGAATCTAACTCGGAATATACTGCGCCTACATCATAACTCGGAATCTACTGCGCCTACATCATAACTCGGAATCTAACTCGGAATCTACTGCGCCTACATCATAACTCGGAATCTACTGCGCCTACATCATAACTCGGAATCTAACTCGGAATCTACTGCGCCTACATCAGAACTCGGAATTTACTGCGCCTACATCATAACTCGGAATCTAACTCGGAATCTACTGCGCCTACATCATAACTAGGAATCTACTGTGCCTACATCATAACTCGGAATCTAACTCGGTATCTACTGCGCGGTCATCATAACTCGGAATCTACTGCGCCTACATCACAACTCGGAATCTAACTCGGAATCTACTGCGCCTACATCATAACTCGGAATCTACTGTGCCTACATCATAACTAGGAATCTAACGCGGAATCTACTGCGCCTACATCATAACTCGGAATCTACTGTGCCTAAATCATAACTCGGAATCTAACTCGGAATCTACTGCGCCTACATCATAACTCGGAATCTAACTCGGAATCTACTGCGCCTACATCATAACTCGGAATCTACTGCGCCTACATCATAACTCGGAATCTACTGTGCCTACATCATAACTCAGAATCTAACGCGGAATCTACTGCGCCTACATCATAACTCGGAATCTACTGCGCCTACATCATAACTCGGAATCTAACTCGGAATCTACTGCGCCTACATCATAACTCGGAATCTAACTCGGAATCTACTGCGCCTACATCATAACTCGGAATCTACTGCGCCTACATCATAACTCGGAAGCTACTGCGCCTACATCATAACTCGGAATCTAACTCGGAATCTACTGCGCCTACATCATAACTCGGAATCTAACTCGGAATCTACTGCGCCTACATCATAACTCGGAATCTACTGCACCTACATCATAACTCGGAATCTAACTCGGAATCTACTGCGCCTACATCATAACTCGGAATCTACTGCGCCTACATCATAACTCGGAATCTACTGTGCCTACATCATAACTCGGAATCTAACTCAGAATCTACTGCGCCTACATCATAACTCGGAATCTTACTCGGAATCTACTGCGCCTACATCATAACTCGGAATCTACTGCGCCTACATCATAACTCGGAATCTACTGTGCCTACATCATAACTCGGAATCTAACGCGGAATCTACTGCGCCTACATCATAACTCGGAATCTACTGTGCCTAAATCATAACTCGGAATCTAACTCGGAATCTACTGCGCCTACATCATAACTCGGAATCTAACTCGGAATCTACTGCGCCTACATCATAACTCGGAATCTACTGCGCCTACATCATAACTCGGAAGCTACTGCGCCTACATCATAACTCGGAATCTAACTCGGAATCTACTGCGCCTACATCATAACTCGGAATCTACTGCGCCTACATCATAACTCGGAATCTATCTCGGAATCTACTGCGCCTACATCATAACTCGGAATCTACTGCGCCTACATCATAACTCGGAATCTAACTCGGAATCTACTGCGCGTACATCATAACTCGGAATCTAACTCGGAATCTACTGCGCCTACATCATAACTCGGAATCTACTGCGCCTACATCATAACTCGGAATCTAACTCGGAATCTACTGCGCCTACATCATAACTCGGAATCTAACTCGGAATCTACTGCGCCTACATCATAACTCGGAATCTACTGCGCCTACATCATAACTCGGAATCTAACTCGGAATCTACTGCGCCTACATCATAACTCGGAATCTACTGCGCCTACATCATAACTCGGAATCTACTGTGCCTACATCATAACTCGGAATCTAACTCAGAATCTACTGCGCCTACATCATAACTCGGAATCTTACTCGGAATGTACTGCGCCTACATCATAACTCGGAATCTACTGCGCCTACATCATAACTCGGAATCTAACTCGGAATCTACTGCGCCTACATCATAACTCAGAATCTACTGCGCCTACATCATAACTCGGAATCTAACTCGGAATCTACTGCGCCTACATCAGAACTCGGAATCTAACTCGGAATCTACTGCGCCTACATCATAACTCGGAATCTACTGCGCCTACATCATAACTCGGAATCTAACTCGGAATCTATTGCGCCTACATCATAACTCGGAATCTAACTCGGAATCTACTGCGCCTACATCATAACTCGGAATCTACTGCGCCTACATCATAACTCGGAATCTAACTCGGAATCTACTGCGCCTACATCATAACTCGGAATCTACTGCGCCTACATCATAACTCGGAATCTACTGTGCCTACATCATAACTCGGAATCTAACTCAGAATCTACTGCGCCTACATCATAACTCAGAATCTTACTCGGAATGTACTGCGCCTACATCATAACTCGGAATCTACTGCGCCTACATCATAACTCGGAATCTAACTCGGAATCTACTGCGCCTACATCATAACTCAGAATCTACTGCGCCTACATCATAACTCGGAATCTAACTCGGAATCTACTGCGCCTACATCATAACTCGGAATCTACTGCGCCTACATCATAACTCGGAATCTAACTCGGTATCTACTGCGCCTACATCATAACTCGGAATCGAACTCGGAATCTACTGCGCCTACATCATAACTAGGAATCTACTGTGCCTACATCATAACTCGGAATCTAACTCGGTATCTACTGCGCCTACATCATAACTCGGAATCTAACTCGGAATCTACTGCGCCTACATCATAACTCGGAATCTACTGCGCCTACATCATAACTCGGAATCTTCTGCGCCTACATCATAACTCGGAATCCAACTCGGAATCTACTGCGCCTACATCAGAACTCGGAACCTACTGCAACTACATTTTAACTCGGAATCTACTGCGCCTACATCATAACTCGGAATCTACTGCGCCTAAATCATAACTCGGAATCAAACTTGGAATCTACTGCGCCTACATCATAACTCGGAATCTACTGCGCCTACATCATAACTCGGAATCTACTGTGCCTACATCATAACTCGGAATCTAACGCGGAATCTACTGCGCCTACATCATAACTCGGAATCTACTGTGCCTAAATCATAACTCGGAATCTAACTCGGAATCTACTGCGCCTACATCATAACTCGGAATCTAACTCGGAATATACTGCGCCTACATCATAACTCGGAATCTACTGCGCCTACATCATAACTCGGAATCTAACTCGGAATCTACTGCGCCTACATCATAACTCGGAATCTACTGCGCCTACATCATAACTCGGAATCTAACTCGGAATCTACTGCGCCTACATCAGAACTCGGAATTTACTGCGCCTACATCATAACTCGGAATCTAACTCGGAATCTACTGCGCCTACATCATAACTAGGAATCTACTGTGCCTACATCATAACTCGGAATCTAACTCGGTATCTACTGCGCGGTCATCATAACTCGGAATCTACTGCGCCTACATCACAACTCGGAATCTAACTCGGAATCTACTGCGCCTACATCATAACTCGGAATCTACTGTGCCTACATCATAACTAGGAATCTAACGCGGAATCTACTGCGCCTACATCATAACTCGGAATCTACTGTGCCTAAATCATAACTCGGAATCTAACTCGGAATCTACTGCGCCTACATCATAACTCGGAATCTAACTCGGAATCTACTGCGCCTACATCATAACTCGGAATCTACTGCGCCTACATCATAACTCGGAATCTACTGTGCCTACATCATAACTCAGAATCTAACGCGGAATCTACTGCGCCTACATCATAACTCGGAATCTACTGCGCCTACATCATAACTCGGAATCTAACTCGGAATCTACTGCGCCTACATCATAACTCGGAATCTAACTCGGAATCTACTGCGCCTACATCATAACTCGGAATCTACTGCGCCTACATCATAACTCGGAAGCTACTGCGCCTACATCATAACTCGGAATCTAACTCGGAATCTACTGCGCCTACATCATAACTCGGAATCTAACTCGGAATCTACTGCGCCTACATCATAACTCGGAATCTACTGCACCTACATCATAACTCGGAATCTAACTCGGAATCTACTGCGCCTACATCATAACTCGGAATCTACTGCGCCTACATCATAACTCGGAATCTACTGTGCCTACATCATAACTCGGAATCTAACTCAGAATCTACTGCGCCTACATCATAACTCGGAATCTTACTCGGAATCTACTGCGCCTACATCATAACTCGGAATCTACTGCGCCTACATCATAACTCGGAATCTACTGTGCCTACATCATAACTCGGAATCTAACGCGGAATCTACTGCGCCTACATCATAACTCGGAATCTACTGTGCCTAAATCATAACTCGGAATCTAACTCGGAATCTACTGCGCCTACATCATAACTCGGAATCTAACTCGGAATCTACTGCGCCTACATCATAACTCGGAATCTACTGCGCCTACATCATAACTCGGAAGCTACTGCGCCTACATCATAACTCGGAATCTAACTCGGAATCTACTGCGCCTACATCATAACTCGGAATCTACTGCGCCTACATCATAACTCGGAATCTATCTCGGAATCTACTGCGCCTACATCATAACTCGGAATCTACTGCGCCTACATCATAACTCGGAATCTAACTCGGAATCTACTGCGCGTACATCATAACTCGGAATCTAACTCGGAATCTACTGCGCCTACATCATAACTCGGAATCTACTGCGCCTACATCATAACTCGGAATCTAACTCGGAATCTACTGCGCCTACATCATAACTCGGAATCTAACTCGGAATCTACTGCGCCTACATCATAACTCGGAATCTACTGCGCCTACATCATAACTCGGAATCTAACTCGGAATCTACTGCGCCTACATCATAACTCGGAATCTACTGCGCCTACATCATAACTCGGAATCTACTGTGCCTACATCATAACTCGGAATCTAACTCAGAATCTACTGCGCCTACATCATAACTCGGAATCTTACTCGGAATGTACTGCGCCTACATCATAACTCGGAATCTACTGCGCCTACATCATAACTCGGAATCTAACTCGGAATCTACTGCGCCTACATCATAACTCAGAATCTACTGCGCCTACATCATAACTCGGAATCTAACTCGGAATCTACTGCGCCTACATCAGAACTCGGAATCTAACTCGGAATCTACTGCGCCTACATCATAACTCGGAATCTACTGCGCCTACATCATAACTCGGAATCTAACTCGGAATCTATTGCGCCTACATCATAACTCGGAATCTAACTCGGAATCTACTGCGCCTACATCATAACTCGGAATCTACTGCGCCTACATCATAACTCGGAATCTAACTCGGAATCTACTGCGCCTACATCATAACTCGGAATCTACTGCGCCTACATCATAACTCGGAATCTACTGTGCCTACATCATAACTCGGAATCTAACTCAGAATCTACTGCGCCTACATCATAACTCGGAATCTTACTCGGAATGTACTGCGCCTACATCATAACTCGGAATCTACTGCGCCTACATCATAACTCGGAATCTAACTCGGAATCTACTGCGCCTACATCATAACTCAGAATCTACTGCGCCTACATCATAACTCGGAATCTAACTCGGAATCTACTGCGCCTACATCATAACTCGGAATCTACTGCGCCTACATCATAACTCGGAATCTAACTCGGTATCTACTGCGCCTACATCATAACTCGGAATCGAACTCGGAATCTACTGCGCCTACATCATAACTAGGAATCTACTGTGCCTACATCATAACTCGGAATCTAACTCGGTATCTACTGCGCCTACATCATAACTCGGAATCTAACTCGGAATCTACTGCGCCTACATCATAACTCGGAATCTACTGCGCCTACATCATAACTCGGAATCTTCTGCGCCTACATCATAACTCGGAATCCAACTCGGAATCTACTGCGCCTACATCAGAACTCGGAACCTACTGCAACTACATTTTAACTCGGAATCTACTGCGCCTACATCATAACTCGGAATCTACTGCGCCTAAATCATAACTCGGAATCAAACTTGGAATCTACTGCGCCTACATCATAACTCGGAATCTACTGCGCCTACATCATAACTCGGAATCTACTGTGCCTACATCATAACTCGGAATCTAACGCGGAATCTACTGCGCCTACATCATAACTCGGAATCTACTGTGCCTAAATCATAACTCGGAATCTAACTCGGAATCTACTGCGCCTACATCATAACTCGGAATCTAACTCGGAATCTACTGCGCCTACATCATAACTCGGAATCTACTGCGCCTACATCATAACTCGGAATCTACTGCGCCTACATCATAACTCGGAATCTATCTCGGAATCTACTGCGCCTACATCATAACTCGGAAGCTACTGCGCCTACATCATAACTCGGAATCTAACTCGGAATCTACTGCGCCTACATCATAACTCGGAATCTACTGCGCCTACATCATAACTCGGAATCTAACTCGGAATCTACTGCGCCTACATCAGAACTCGGAATCTAACTCGGAATCTACTGCGCCTACATTGTAACTCGGAATCTACTGCGCCTACATCATAACTCGGAATCTACTGCGCCTACATCATAACTCGGAATCTAACTCGGAATCTACTGCGCCTACAACATAACTCGGAATCTACTGCGCCTACATCGTAACTCGGAATCTACTGCGCCTACATCATAACTCGGAATCTACTGCGCCTAAATCATAACTCGGAATCTAACTCGGAATCTACTGCGCCTACCTCATAACTCGGAATCTACTGCGCCTACATCATAACTCGGAATCTACTGTGCCTACATCATAACTCGGAATCTAACGCGGAATCTACTGCGCCTACATCATAACTCGGAATCTACTGTGCCTACATCATAACTCGGAATCTAACTCGGAATCTACTGCGCCTACATCATAACTCGGAATCTAACTCGGTATCTACTGCGCCTACATCATAACTCGGAATCTACTGCGCCTACATCATAACTCGGAATCTAACTCGGAATCTACTGCGCCTACATCATAACTCGGAATATAAATCAGAATCTACTGCGCCTACATCGTAACTCGGAATCTACTGCGCCTACATCATAACTCGGAATCTAACTCGGAATCTACTGCGCCTACATCATAACTCGGAATCTACTGCGCCTACATCATAACTCGGAATCTAACTCGGAATCTACTGCGCCTACATCATAACTCGGAATCTAACTCGGAATCTACTGCGCCTACATCATAACTAGGAATCTACTGTGCCTACATCATAACTCGGAATCTAACTCGGTATCTACTGCGCCTACATCATAACTCGGAATCAAACTCGGAATCTACTGCGCCTACATCATAACTCGGAATCTTCTGCGCCTACATCATAACTCGGAATCCAACTCGGAATCTACTGCGCCTACATCAGAACTCGGAACCTACTGCAACTACATTTTAACTCGGAATCTACTGCGCCTACATCATAACTCGGAATCTACTGCGCCTAAATCATAACTCGGAATCAAACTCGGAATCTACTGCGCCTACATCATAACTCGGAATCTACTGCGCCTACATCATAACTCGGAATCTACTGTGCCTACATCATAACTCGGATTCTAACGCGGAATCTACTGCGCCTACATCATAACTCGGAATCTACTGTGCCTAAATCATAACTCGGAATCTAACTCGGAATCTACTGCGCCTACATCATAACTCGGAATCTAACTCGGAATCTACTGCGCCTACATCATAACTCGGAATCTACTGCGCCTACATCATAATTCAGAAGCTACTGCGCCTACATCATAACTCGGAATCTAACTCGGAATCTACTGCGCCTACATCATAACTCGGAATCTACTGCGCCTACATCATAACTCGGAATCTATCTCGGAATCTACTGCGCCTACATCATAACTCGGAATCTACTGCGCCTACATCATAACTCGGAATCTAACTCGGAATCTACTGCGCCTACATCATAACTCGGAATCTACTGCGCCTACATCATAACTCGGAATCTAACTCGGAATCTACTGCGCCTACATCAGAACTCGGAATCTAACTCGGAATCTACTGTGCCTACATCATAACTCGGAATCTAACTCGGAATCTACTGCGCCTACATCATAACTCGGAATCTACTGCGCCTACATCATAACTCGGAATCTAACTCGGAATCTACTGCGCCTACATCATAACTCGGAATCTACTGCGCCTACATCGTAACTCGGAATCTACTGCGCCTACATCATAACTCGGAATCTACTGCGCCTACATCATAACTCGGAATCTAACTCGGAATCTACTGCGCCTACATCATAACTCGGAATCTACTGTGCCTACATCATAACTCGGAATCTAACGCGGAATCTACTGCGCCTACATCATAACTCGGAATCTACTGCGCCTACATCATAACTCGAAATCTATCTCGGAATCTACTGTGCCTACATCATAACTCGGAATCTAACGCGGAATCTACTGCGCCTACATCATAACTCGGAATCTACTGTGCCTACATCATAACTCGGAATCTAACGCGGAATCTACTGCGCCTACATCATAACTCGGAATCTACTGTGCCTACATCATAACTCGGAATCTAACTCGGAATCTACTGCGCCTACATCACAACTCGGAATCTACTGCGCCTACATCATAACTCGGAATCTACTGTGCCTACATCATAACTCGGAATCTAACTTGGAATCTACTGCGCCTACATCATAACTCGGAATCTACTGCGCCTACATCATAACTCGAAATCTATCTCGGAATCTACTGCGCCTACATCACAACTCGGAAGCTACTGCGCCTACATCATAACTCGGAATCTACTGTGCCTACATCATAACTCGGAATCTAACGCGGAATCTACTGCGCCTACATCATAACTCGGAATCTACTGTGCCTACATCATAACTCGGAATCTAACTCGGAATCTACTGCGCCTACATCACAACTCGGAATCTACTGTGCCTACATCATAACTCGGAATCTAACGCGGAATCTACTGCGCCTACATCATAACTCGGAATCTACTGTGCCTACATCATAACTCGGAATCTAACTCGGAATCTACTGCGCCTACATCACAACTCGGAATCTACTGCGCCTACATCATAACTCGGAATCTACTGTGCCTACATCATAACTCGGAATCTAACTTGGAATCTACTGCGCCTACATAATAACTCGGAATCTACTGCGCCTACATCATAACTCGAAATCTATCTCGGAATCTACTGCGCCTACATCACAACTCGGAAGCTACTGCGCCTACATCATAACTCGGAATCTACTGTGCCTACATCATAACTCGGAATCTAACGCGGAATCTACTGCGCCTACATCATAACTCGGAATCTACTGTGCCTACATCATAACTCGGAATCTAACTCGGAATCTACTGCGCCTACATCATAACTCGGAATCTAACTCGGAATCTACTGCGCCTACATCATAACTCGGAATCTACTGCGCCTACATCATAACTCGAAATCTATCTCGGAATCTACTGCGCCTACATCACAACTCGGAATCTACTGCGCCTACATCATAACTCGGAATCTACTGTGCCTACATCATAACTCGGAATCTAACGCGGAATCTACTGCGCCTACATCATAACTCGGAATCTACTGTGCCTACATCATAACTCGGAATCTAACTCGGAATCTACTGCGCCTACATCATAACTCGGAATCTAACTCGGAATCTACTGCGCCTACATCATAACTCGGAATCTACTGCGCCTACATCATAACTCGGAATCTACTGCGCCTACATCATAACTCGGAATCTAACTTGGAATCTACTGCGCCTACATCATAACTCGGAATCTACTGCGCCTACATCATAACTCGAAATCTATCTCGGAATCTACTGCGCCTACATCACAACTCGGAAGCTACTGCGCCTACACCATAACTCGGAATCTAACTCGGAATCTACTGCGCCTACATCATAACTCGGAATCTAACTCGGAATCTACTGCGCCTACATCATAACTCGGAATCTACTGCGCCTACATCATAACTCGGAATCTACTGCGCCTACATCATAACTCGGAATCTAACTTGGAATCTACTGCGCCTACATCATAACTCGGAATCTACTGCGCCTACATCATAACTCGAAATCTATCTCGGAATCTACTGCGCCTACATCACAACTCGGAAGCTACTGCGCCTACATCATAACTCGGAATCTACTGTGCCTACATCATAACTCGGAATCTAACGCGGAATCTACTGCGCCTACATCATAACTCGGAATCTACTGTGCCTACATCATAACTCGGAATCTAACTCGGAATCTACTGCGCCTACATCATAACTCGGAATCTAACTCGGAATCTACTGCGCCTACATCATAACTCGGAATCTACTGCGCCTACATCATAACTCGAAATCTATCTCGGAATCTACTGCGCCTACATCACAACTCGGAATCTACTGCGCCTACATCATAACTCGGAATCTACTGTGCCTACATCATAACTCGGAATCTAACGCGGAATCTACTGCGCCTACATCATAACTCGGAATCTACTGTGCCTACATCATAACTCGGAATCTAACTCGGAATCTACTGCGCCTACATCATAACTCGGAATCTAACTCGGAATCTACTGCGCCTACATCATAACTCGGAATCTACTGCGCCTACATCATAACTCGGAATCTACTGCGCCTACATCATAACTCGGAATCTAACTTGGAATCTACTGCGCCTACATCATAACTCGGAATCTACTGCGCCTACATCATAACTCGGAATCTATCTCGGAATCTACTGCGCCTACATCACAACTCGGAAGCTACTGCGCCTACATCATAACTCGGAATCTAACTCGGAATCTACTGCGCCTACATCATAACTCGGAATCTACTGCGCCTACATCATAACTCGGAATCTAACTCGGAATCTACTGCGCCTACATCAGAACTCGGAATCTAACTCGGAATCTACTGTGCCTACATCATAACTCGGAATCTAACTCGGAATCTACTGCGCCTACATCATAACTCGGAATCTACTGCGCCTACATCATAACTCGGAATCTAACTCGGAATCTACTGCGCCTACATCATAACTCGGAATCTACTGCGCCTACATCGTAACTCGGAATCTACTGCGCCTACATCATAACTCGGAATCTACTGCGCCTACATCATAACTCGGAATCTAACTCGGAATCTACTGCGCCTACATCATAACTCGGAATCTACTGTGCCTACATCATAACTCGGAATCTAACGCGGAATCTACTGCGCCTACATCATAACTCGGAATCTACTGCGCCTACATCATAACTCGAAATCTATCTCGGAATCTACTGTGCCTACATCATAACTCGGAATCTAACGCGGAATCTACTGCGCCTACATCATAACTCGGAATCTACTGTGCCTACATCATAACTCGGAATCTAACGCGGAATCTACTGCGCCTACATCATAACTCGGAATCTACTGTGCCTACATCATAACTCGGAATCTAACTCGGAATCTACTGCGCCTACATCACAACTCGGAATCTACTGCGCCTACATCATAACTCGGAATCTACTGTGCCTACATCATAACTCGGAATCTAACTTGGAATCTACTGCGCCTACATCATAACTCGGAATCTACTGCGCCTACATCATAACTCGAAATCTATCTCGGAATCTACTGCGCCTACATCACAACTCGGAAGCTACTGCGCCTACATCATAACTCGGAATCTACTGTGCCTACATCATAACTCGGAATCTAACGCGGAATCTACTGCGCCTACATCATAACTCGGAATCTACTGTGCCTACATCATAACTCGGAATCTAACTCGGAATCTACTGCGCCTACATCACAACTCGGAATCTACTGTGCCTACATCATAACTCGGAATCTAACGCGGAATCTACTGCGCCTACATCATAACTCGGAATCTACTGTGCCTACATCATAACTCGGAATCTAACTCGGAATCTACTGCGCCTACATCACAACTCGGAATCTACTGCGCCTACATCATAACTCGGAATCTACTGTGCCTACATCATAACTCGGAATCTAACTTGGAATCTACTGCGCCTACATAATAACTCGGAATCTACTGCGCCTACATCATAACTCGAAATCTATCTCGGAATCTACTGCGCCTACATCACAACTCGGAAGCTACTGCGCCTACATCATAACTCGGAATCTACTGTGCCTACATCATAACTCGGAATCTAACGCGGAATCTACTGCGCCTACATCATAACTCGGAATCTACTGTGCCTACATCATAACTCGGAATCTAACTCGGAATCTACTGCGCCTACATCATAACTCGGAATCTAACTCGGAATCTACTGCGCCTACATCATAACTCGGAATCTACTGCGCCTACATCATAACTCGAAATCTATCTCGGAATCTACTGCGCCTACATCACAACTCGGAATCTACTGCGCCTACATCATAACTCGGAATCTACTGTGCCTACATCATAACTCGGAATCTAACGCGGAATCTACTGCGCCTACATCATAACTCGGAATCTACTGTGCCTACATCATAACTCGGAATCTAACTCGGAATCTACTGCGCCTACATCATAACTCGGAATCTAACTCGGAATCTACTGCGCCTACATCATAACTCGGAATCTACTGCGCCTACATCATAACTCGGAATCTACTGCGCCTACATCATAACTCGGAATCTAACTTGGAATCTACTGCGCCTACATCATAACTCGGAATCTACTGCGCCTACATCATAACTCGAAATCTATCTCGGAATCTACTGCGCCTACATCACAACTCGGAAGCTACTGCGCCTACACCATAACTCGGAATCTAACTCGGAATCTACTGCGCCTACATCATAACTCGGAATCTAACTCGGAATCTACTGCGCCTACATCATAACTCGGAATCTACTGCGCCTACATCATAACTCGGAATCTACTGCGCCTACATCATAACTCGGAATCTAACTTGGAATCTACTGCGCCTACATCATAACTCGGAATCTACTGCGCCTACATCATAACTCGAAATCTATCTCGGAATCTACTGCGCCTACATCACAACTCGGAAGCTACTGCGCCTACATCATAACTCGGAATCTACTGTGCCTACATCATAACTCGGAATCTAACGCGGAATCTACTGCGCCTACATCATAACTCGGAATCTACTGTGCCTACATCATAACTCGGAATCTAACTCGGAATCTACTGCGCCTACATCATAACTCGGAATCTAACTCGGAATCTACTGCGCCTACATCATAACTCGGAATCTACTGCGCCTACATCATAACTCGAAATCTATCTCGGAATCTACTGCGCCTACATCACAACTCGGAATCTACTGCGCCTACATCATAACTCGGAATCTACTGTGCCTACATCATAACTCGGAATCTAACGCGGAATCTACTGCGCCTACATCATAACTCGGAATCTACTGTGCCTACATCATAACTCGGAATCTAACTCGGAATCTACTGCGCCTACATCATAACTCGGAATCTAACTCGGAATCTACTGCGCCTACATCATAACTCGGAATCTACTGCGCCTACATCATAACTCGGAATCTAACTTGGAATCTACTGCGCCTACATCATAACTCGGAATCTACTGCGCCTACATCATAACTCGGAATCTATCTCGGAATCTACTGCGCCTACATCACAACTCGGAAGCTACTGCGCCTACATCATAACTCGGAATCTAACTCGGAATCTACTGCGCCTACATCATAACTCGGAATCTACTGCGCCTACATCATAACTCGGAATCTAACTCGGAATCTACTGCGCCTACATCATAACTCGGAATCTAACTCGGAATCTACTGCACCTACATCATAACTCGGAATCTACTGCGCCTACATCATAACTCGGAATCTAACTCAGAATCTACTGCGCCTACATCATAACTCGGAATCTACTGCGCCTACATCATAACTCGGAATCTAACTCGGAATCTACTGCGCCTACATCATAACTCGGAATCTACTGCGCCTACATCATAACTCGGAATCTAACTCGGAATCTACTGCGCCTACATCATAACTCGGAATCTACTGTGCCTCCATCATAACTCGGAATCTAACTCGGTATCTACTGCGCGTACATCATAACTCGGAATCTACTGCGCCTATATCATAACTCGGAATTTAACTCGGAATCCACTGCGCCTACATCATAACTCGGAATCTAACTCGGAATCTACTGCACCTACATCATAACTCGGAATCTACTGTGCCTACATCATAACTCGGAATCTACTGCGCCTACATCATAACTCGGAATCTACTGCGCCTACATCATAACTCGGAATCAACTGCGCCTACATCATAACTTGGTATCTACTGCGCCTACATCATAACTCGGAATCTACTGCGCCTACATCATAACTCGGAATATAACTCGGAATCTACTACGCCTACATCATAACTCGGAATCTAACTCGGAATCTACTGTGCCTACATCATAACTCGGAATCTACTGCGCCTACATCATAACTCGGAATCTACTGCGCCTACATCATAACTCGGAATCTAACTCGGAATCTACTGCGCCTACATCATAACTCGGAGTCTACTGTGCCTACATCATAACTCGGAATCTAACGCGGAATCTACTGCGTCTACATCATAACTCGGAATCTACTGTGCCTACATCATAACTCGGAATCTAATTCGGAATCTACTGCGCCTACATCATAACTCGGAATCTAACTCGGAATCTACTGCGCCTACATCATAACTCGGAATCTACTGCGCCTACATCATAACTCGGAAGCTACTGCGCCTACATCATAACTCGGAATCTAACTCGGAATCTACTGCGCCTACATCATAACTCGGAATCTACTGCGCCTACATCATAACTCGAAATCTATCTCGGAATCTACTGCGCCTACATCACAACTCGGAATCTACTGCGCCTACATCATAACTCGGAATCTAACTCGGAATCTACTGCGCCTACATCATAACTCGGAATCTACTGCGCCTACATCATAACTCGAAATCTAACTCGGAATCTACTGCGCCTACATCATAACTCGGAATCTAACTCGGAATCTACTGCACCTACATCATAACTCGGAATCTACTGCGCCTACATCATAACTCGGAATCTAACTCAGAATCTACTGCGCCTACATCATAACTCGGAATCTACTGCGCCTACATCATAACTCGGAATCTAACTCGGAATCTACTGCGCCTACATCATAACTCGGAATCTACTGCGCCTACATCATAACTCGGAATCTAACTCGGAATCTACTGCGCCTACATCATAACTCGGAATCTACTGTGCCTCCATCATAACTCGGAATCTAACTCGGTATCTACTGCGCGTACATCATAACTCGGAATCTACTGCGCCTATATCATAACTCGGAATCTAACTCGGAATCCACTGCGCCTACATCATAACTCGGAATCTAACTCGGAATCTACTGCACCTACATCATAACTCGGAATCTACTGTGCCTACATCATAACTCGGAATCTACTGCGCCTACATCATAACTCGGAATCTACTGCGCCTACATCATAACTCGGAATCAACTGCGCCTACATCATAACTTGGAATCTACTGCGCCTACATCATAACTCGGAATCTACTGCGCCTACATCATAACTCGGAATCTAACTCGGAATCTACTGCGCCTACATCATAACTCGGAATCTAACTCGGAATCTACTGTGCCTACATCATAACTCGGAATCTACTGCGCCTACATCATAACTCGGAATCTAACTCGGAATCTACTGCGCCTACATCATAACTCGGAATCTACTGCGCCTACATCATAACTCGGAATCTAACGTGGAATCTACTGCGCCTAAATTATAACTCAGAATCTTACTCGGAATCTACTGCGCCTACATCATAACTCGGAATCTACTGCGCCTTCATCATAACTCGGAATCTATCTCGGAATCTACTGCGCCTACATCATAACTCGGAATCTACTGCGCCTACACCATAACTCGGAATCTAACTCGGAATCTACTGTGCCTACATCATAACTCGGAATCTACTGTGCCTCCATCATAACTCGGAATCTAACTCGGTATCTACTGCGCGTACATCATAACTCGGAATCTACTGCGCCTACATCATAACTCGGAATCTAACTCGGAATCTACTGCGCCTACATCATAACTCGGAATCTACTGCGCCTACATCATAACTCGGAATCTACTGCGCCTACATCATAACTCGGAATCTGACTCGGAATCTACTGCGCCTACATCATAACTCGGAATCTACTGTGCCTCCATCATAACTCGGAATCTAACTCGGTATCTACTGCGCGTACATCATAACTCGGAATCTACTGCGCCTATATCATAACTCGGAATCTAACTCGGAATCCACTGCGCCTACATCATAACTCGGAATCTAACTCGGAATCTACTGCACCTACATCATAACTCGGAATCTACTGTGCCTACATCATAACTCGGAATCTACTGCGCCTACATCATAACTCGGAATCTACTGTGCCTCCATCATAACTCGGAATCTAACTCGGTATCTACTGCGCCTACATCATAACTCGGAATCTACTGCGCCTACATCATAACTCGGAATCTAACTCGGAATCTACTGCGCCTACATCATAACTCGGAATCTACTGCGCCTACATCATAACTCGGAATCTGACTCGGAATCTACTGCGCCTACATCATAACTCGGAATCTACTGTGCCTCCATCATAACTCGGAATCTAACTCGGTATCTACTGCGCGTACATCATAACTCGGAATCTACTGCGCCTATATCATAACTCGGAATCTAACTCGGAATCCACTGCGCCTACATCATAACTCGGAATCTAACTCGGAATCTACTGCACCTACATCATAACTCGGAATCTACTGTGCCTACATCATAACTCGGAATCTACTGCGCCTACATCATAACTCGGAATCTACTGCGCCTACATCATAACTCGGAATCTAACTCGGAATCTACTGCGCCTACATCATAACTCGGAATCTAACTCGGAATCTACTGCGCCTAAATCATAACTCGGAATCTAACTCGGAATCTACTGCGCCTACATCATAACTCGGAATCTACTGCGCCTACATCATAACTCGGAATCTAACTCGGAATCTACTGCGCCTACATCATAACTCGGAATCTAACGCGGAATCTACTGCGCCTACATCATAACTCGGAATCTACTGTGCCTACATCATAACTCGGAATCTACCTCGGAATCTACTGCGCCTACATCATAACTCGGAATCTAACTCGGAATCTACTGCGCCTACATCATAACTCGGAATCTACTGCGCCTACATCATAACTCGGATGCTACTGCGCCTACATCATAACTCGGAATCTAACTCGGAATCTACTGCGCCTACATCATAACTCGGAATCTACTGCGCCTACATCATAACTCGGAATCTATCTCGGAATCTACTGCGCCTACATCATAACTCGGAATCTACTGCGCCTACATCATAACTCGGAATCTAACTCGGAATCTACTGCGCCTACATCATAACTCGGAATCTACTGCGCCTACATCATAACTCGGAATCTAACTCGGAATCTACTGCGCCTACATCAGAACTCGGAATCTAACTCGCAATCTACTGCGCCTACATCATAACTCGGAATCTACTGCGCCTACATCATAACTCGGAATCTAACTCGGAATCTACTGCGCCTACATCATAACTCGGAATCTACTGTGCCTACATCATAACTCGGAATCTAACTCGGAATCTACTGCGCCTACATCATAACTCGGAATCTACTGCGCCTACATCATAACTCGGAATCTACTGCGCCTACATCGTAACTCGGAATCTACTGCGCCTACATCATAACTCGGAATCTACTGCGCCTACATCATAACTCGGAATCTAACTCGGAATCTACTGCGCCTACATCATAACTCGGAATCTACTGCGCCTACATCATAACTCGTAATCTAACTCGGAATCTACTGCGCCTACATCATAACTCGGAATCTACTGTGCCTACATCATAACTCGGAATCTAACTCGGAATCTAGCGCCTACATCATAACTCGGAATCTACTGCGCCTACATCATAACTCGGAATCTAACTCGGAATCTACTGCGCCTACATCATAACTCGGAATCTAACTCGGAATCTACTGCGCCTACATCATAACTCGGAATCTACTGCGCCTACATCATAACTCGAAATCTATCTCGGAATCTGCTGCGCCTACATCATAACTCGGAAGCTACTGTGCCTACATCATAACTCGGAATCTAACTCGGAATCTACTGCGCCTACATCATAACTCGGAATCTACTGCGCCTAAATCATAACTCGGAATCTAACTTGGAATCTACTGCGCCTAAATCATAACTCTGAATCTACCTCGGAATCTACTGCGCCTACATCATAACTCGGAATCTACTGCGCCTACATCATAACTCGGAATCTAACTCGGAATCTACTGCGCCTACATCATAACTCGGAATCTACTGCGCCTACATCAGAACTCGGAATCTACTGCGCCTACATCATAACTCGGAATCTAACTCGGAATCTACTGCGCCTACATCATAACTAGGAATCTACTGTGCCTACATCATAACACGGAATCTAACTCGGTATCTACTGTGCGGTCATCATAACTCGGAATCTACTGCGCCTACATCACAACTCGGAATCTAACTCGGAATCTACTGCGCCTACATCATAACTCGGAATCTAACGCGGAATCTACTGCGCCTACATCATAACTCGGAATCTACTGTGCCTAAATCATAACTCGGAATCTAACTCGGAATCTACTGCGCCTACATCATAACTCGGAATCTACTGCGCCTACATCATAACTCGGAATCTACTGCGCCTACATCATAACTCGGAATCTAACTCGGAATCTACTGCGCCTACATCATAACTAGGAATCTACTGTGCCTACATCATAACTCGGAATCTAACTCGGTATCTACTGTGCGGTCATCATAACTCAGAATCTACTGCGCCTACATCACAACTCGGAATCTAACTCGGAATCTACTGTGCCTAAATCATAACTCGGAATCTAACTCGGAATCTACTGCGCCTACATCATAACTCGGAATCTAACTCGGAATCTACTGCGCCTACATCATAACTCGGAATCTACTGCGCCTACATCATAACTCGGAATCTACTGTGCCTACATCATAACTCGGAATCTAACGCGGAATCTACTGCGCCTACATCATAACTCGGAATCTACTGTGTTTAAATCATAACTCGGAATCTAACTCGGAATCTACTGCGCCTACATCATAACTCGGAATCTAACTCGGAATCTACTGCGCCTACATCATAACTCGGAATCTACTGCGCCTACATCATAACTCGGAAGCTACTGCGCCTACATCATAACTCGGAATCTAACTCGGAATCTACTGCGCCTACATCATAACTCGGAATCTACTGCGCCTACATCATAACTCGGAATCTATCTCGGAATCTAATGCGCCTACATCATAACTCGGAATCTACTGCGCCTACATCATAACTCGGAATCTAACTCGGAATCTACTGCGCGTACATCATAACTCGGAATCTAACTCGGAATCTACTGCGCCTACATCATAACTCGGAATCTACTGCGCCTACATCATAACTCGGAATCTACTGCGCCTACATCATAACTCGGAATCTAACTCGGAATCTACTGCGCCTACATCATAACTCGGAATCTAACTCGGAATCTACTGCGCCTACATCATAACTCGGAATCTACTGCGCCTACATCATAACTCGGAATCTAACTCGGAATCTACTGCGCCTACATAATAACTCGGAATCTACTGCGCCTCCATCATAACTCGGAATCTACTGTGCCTACATCATAACTCGGAATCTAACTCAGAATCTACTGCGCCTACATCATAACTCGGAATCTAACTCGGAATCTACTGCGCCTACATCATAACTCGGAATCTACTGAGCTACATCATAACTCGGAATCTACTGTGCCTACATCATAACTCGGAATCTAACGCGGAATCTACTGCGCCTACATCATAACTCGGAATCTACTGTGCCTAAATCATAACTCGGAATCTAACTCGGAATCTACTGCGCCTACATCATAACTCGGAATCTAACTCGGAATCTACTGCGCCTACATCATAACTCGGAATCTACTGCGCCTACATCATAACTCGGAAGCTACTGCGCCTACATCATAACTCGGAATCTAACTCGGAATCTACTGCGCCTACATCATAACTCGGAATCTACTGCGCCTACATCATAACTCGGAATCTATCTCGGAATCTACTGCGCCTACATCATAACTCGGAATCTACTGCGCCTACATCATAACTCGGAATCTAACTCGGAATCTACTGCGCGTACATCATAACTCGGAATCTAACTCGGAATCTACTGCGCCTACATCATAACTCGGAATCTACTGCGCCTACATCATAACTCGGAATCTAACTCGGAATCTACTGCGCCTACATCATAACTCGGAATCTAACTCGGAATCTACTGCGCCTACATCATAACTCGGAATCTACTGCGCCTACATCATAACTCGGAATCTAACTCGGAATCTACTGCGCCTACATCATAACTCGGAATCTACTGCGCCTACATCATAACTCGGAATCTACTGTGCCTACATCATAACTCGGAATCTAACTCAGAATCTACTGCGCCTACATCATAACTCGGAATCTTACTCGGAATGTACTGCGCCTACATCATAACTCGGAATCTACTGCGCCTACATCATAACTCGGAATCTAACTCGGAATCTACTGCGCCTACATCATAACTCAGAATCTACTGCGCCTACATCATAACTCGGAATCTAACTCGGAATCTACTGCGCCTACATCATAACTAGGAATCTACTGCGCCTACATCATAACTCGGAATCTAACTCGGTATCTACTGCGCCTACATCATAACTCGGAATCTACTGCGCCTACATCATAACTCGGAATCTACTGCGCCTACATCATAACTCGGAATCTAACTCGGAATCTACTGCGCCTACATCATAACTCGGAATCTAACTCGGAATCTACTGCGCCTACATCATAACTCGGAATCTACTGCGCCTACATCATAACTCGGAAGCTACTGCGCCTACATCATAACTCGGAATCTAACTCGGAATCTACTGCGCCTACATCATAACTCGGAATCTACTGCGCCTACATCATAACTCGGAATCTATCTCGGAATCTAATGCGCCTACATCATAACTCGGAATCTACTGCGCCTACATCATAACTCGGAATCTAACTCGGAATCTACTGCGCGTACATCATAACTCGGAATCTAACTCGGAATCTACTGCGCCTACATCATAACTCGGAATCTACTGCGCCTACATCATAACTCGGAATCTACTGCGCCTACATCATAACTCGGAATCTAACTCGGAATCTACTGCGCCTACATCATAACTCGGAATCTACTGCGCCTACATCATAACTCGGAATCTATCTCGGAATCTAATGCGCCTACATCATAACTCGGAATCTACTGCGCCTACATCATAACTCGGAATCTAACTCGGAATCTACTGCGCGTACATCATAACTCGGAATCTAACTCGGAATCTACTGCGCCTACATCATAACTCGGAATCTACTGCGCCTACATCATAACTCGGAATCTACTGCGCCTACATCATAACTCGGAATCTAACTCGGAATCTACTGCGCCTACATCATAACTCGGAATCTAACTCGGAATCTACTGCGCCTACATAATAACTCGGAATCTACTGCGCCTCCATCATAACTCGGAATCTACTGTGCCTACATCATAACTCGGAATCTAACTCAGAATCTACTGCGCCTACATCATAACTCGGAATCTAACTCGGAATCTACTGCGCCTACATCATAACTCGGAATCTACTGAGCTACATCATAACTCGGAATCTACTGTGCCTACATCATAACTCGGAATCTAACGCGGAATCTACTGCGCCTACATCATAACTCGGAATCTACTGTGCCTAAATCATAACTCGGAATCTAACTCGGAATCTACTGCGCCTACATCATAACTCGGAATCTAACTCGGAATCTACTGCGCCTACATCATAACTCGGAATCTACTGCGCCTACATCATAACTCGGAAGCTACTGCGCCTACATCATAACTCGGAATCTAACTCGGAATCTACTGCGCCTACATCATAACTCGGAATCTACTGCGCCTACATCATAACTCGGAATCTATCTCGGAATCTACTGCGCCTACATCATAACTCGGAATCTACTGCGCCTACATCATAACTCGGAATCTAACTCGGAATCTACTGCGCGTACATCATAACTCGGAATCTAACTCGGAATCTACTGCGCCTACATCATAACTCGGAATCTACTGCGCCTACATCATAACTCGGAATCTAACTCGGAATCTACTGCGCCTACATCATAACTCGGAATCTAACTCGGAATCTACTGCGCCTACATCATAACACGGAATCTACTGCGCCTACATCATAACTCGGAATCTAACTCGGAATCTACTGCGCCTACATCATAACTCGGAATCTACTGCGCCTACATCATAACTCGGAATCTACTGTGCCTACATCATAACTCGGAATCTAACTCAGAATCTACTGCGCCTACATCATAACTCGGAATCTTACTCGGAATGTACTGCGCCTACATCATAACTCGGAATCTACTGCGCCTACATCATAACTCGGAATCTAACTCGGAATCTACTGCGCCTACATCATAACTCAGAATCTACTGCGCCTACATCATAACTCGGAATCTAACTCGGAATCTACTGCGCCTACATCATAACTAGGAATCTACTGCGCCTACATCATAACTCGGAATCTAACTCGGTATCTACTGCGCCTACATCATAACTCGGAATCTACTGCGCCTACATCATAACTCGGAATCTACTGCGCCTACATCATAACTCGGAATCTAACTCGGAATCTACTGCGCCTACATCATAACTCGGAATCTAAATCAGAATCTACTGCGCCTACATAGTAACTCGGAATCTACTGCGCCTACATCATAACTCGGAATCTAACTCGGAATCTACTGCGCCTACATCATAACTCGGAATCTACTGCGCCTACATCATAACTCGGAATCTAACTCGGAATCTACTGCGCCTACATCATAACTCGGAATCTAACTCGGTATCTACTGCGCCTACATCATAACTCGGAATCTAACTCGGAATCTACTGCGCCTACATCATAACTCGGAATCTACTGCGCCTACATCATAACTCGGAATCTTCTGCGCCTACATCATAACTCGGAATCCAACTCGGAATCTACTGCGCCTACATCAGAACTCGGAACCTACTGCAACTACATTTTAACTCGGAATCTACAGCGCCTACATCATAACTCGGAATCTACTGCGCCTAAATCATAACTCGGAATCAAACTCGGAATCTACTGCGCCTACATCATAACTCGGAATCTACTGCGCCTACATCATAACTCGGAATCTACTGTGCCTACATCATAACTCGGAATCTAACGCGGAATCTACTGCGCCTACATCATAACTCGGAATCTACTGTGCCTAAATCATAACTCGGAATCTAACTCGGAATCTACTGTGCCTACATCATAACTCGGAATCTAACTCGGAATCTACTGCGCCTACATCATAACTCGGAATCTACTGCGCCTACATCATAACTCAGAAGCTACTGCGCCTACATCATAACTCGGAATCTAACTCGGAATCTACTGCGCCTACATCATAACTCGGAATCTACTGCGCCTACATCATAACTCGGAATCTATCTCGGAATCTACTGCGCCTACATCATAACTCGGAAGCTACTGCGCCTACATCATAACTCGGAATCTAACTCGGAATCTACTGCGCCTACATCATAACTCGGAATCTACTGCGCCTACATCATAACTCGGAATCTAACTCGGAATCTACTGCGCCTACATCATAACTCGGAATCTAACTCGGAATCTACTGCGCCTACATCATAACTCGGAATCTACTGCGCCTACATCATAACTCGGAATCTACTGCGCCTACATCAGAACTCGGAATCTAACTCGGAATCTACTGCGCCTACATCATAACTCGGAATCTACTGCGCCTAAATCATAACTCGGAATCTAACTCGGAATATACTGCGCCTACATCATAACTCGGAATCTACTGCGCCTACATCATAACTCGGAATCTAACTCGGAATCTACTGCGCCTACATCATAACTCGGAATCTACTGTGCCTACATCATAACTCGGAATCTAACGCGGAATCTACTGCGCCTACATCATAACTCGGAATCTACTGTGCCTACATCATAACTCGGAATCTAACTCGGAATCTACTGCGCCTACATCATAACTCGGAATCTAACTCGGAATCTACTGCGCCTACATCATAACTCGGAATCTACTGCGCCTACATCATAACTCGGAATCTACTGCGCCTACATCATAACTCGGAATCTAACTCGGAATCTACTGCGCCTACATCATAACTCGGAATCTACTGCGCCTACATCATAACTCGAAATCTATCTCGGAATCTACTGCGCCTACATCACAACTCGGAAGCTACTGCGCCTACATCATAACTCGGAATCAAACTCGGAATCTACTGCGCCTACATCATAACTCGGAATCTACTGCGCCTACATCATAACTCGGAATCTAACTCGGAATCTACTGCGCCTACATCATAACTCGGAATCTAACTCGGAATCTACTGCACCTACATCATAACTCGGAATCTACTGCGCCTACATCATAACTCGGAATCTAACTCAGAATCTACTGCGCCTACATCATAACTCGGAATCTACTGCGCCTACATCATAACTCGGAATCTAACTCGGAATCTACTGCGCCTACATCATAACTCGGAATCTACTGCGCCTACATCATAACTCGGAATCTAACTCGGAATCTACTGCGCCTACATCATAACTCGGAATCTACTGTGCCTCCATCATAACTCGGAATCTAACTCGGTATCTACTGCGCGTACATCATAACTCGGAATCTACTGCGCCTATATCATAACTCGGAATCTAACTCGGAATCCACTGCGCCTACATCATAACTCGGAATCTAACTCGGAATCTACTGCACCTACATCATAACTCGGAATCTACTGTGCCTACATCATAACTCGGAATCTACTGCGCCTACATCATAACTCGGAATCTACTGCGCCTACATCATAACTCGGAATCAACTGCGCCTATATCATAAATTGGAATCTATTGCGCCTACATCATAACTCGGAATCTACTGCGCCTACATCATAACTCGGAATATAACTCGGAATCTACTACGCCTACATCATAACTCGGAATCTAACTCGGAATCTACTGTGCCTACATCATAACTCGGAATCTACTGCGCCTACATCATAACTCGGAATCTACTGCGCCTACATCATAACTCGGAATCTAACTCGGAATCTACTGCGCCTACATCATAACTCGGAATCTACTGCGCCTACATCATAACTCGGAATCTAACGTGGAATCTACTGTGCCTAAATCATAACTCAGAATCTTACTCGGAATCTACTGCGCCTACATCATAACTAGGAATCTACTGCGCCTACATCATAACTCGGAATCTAAATCGGAATCTACTGCGCCTACATCATAACTCGGAATCTAACGCGGAATCTACTGCGCCTAAATCATAACTCGGAATCTAACTCGGAATCTACTGCGCCTACATCATAACTCGGAATCTACTGCGCCTACATCATAACTCGGAATCTAACTCGGAATCTACTGCGTCTACATCATAACTCGGAATCTACTGTGCCTACATCATAATTCGGAATCTAACGCGGAATCTACTGCGCCTACATCATAACTCGGAATCTACTGTGCCTACATCATAACTCGGAATCTAACTCGGAATCTACTGCGCCTACATCATAACTCGGAATCTAACTCGGAATCTACTGCGCCTACATCATAACTCGGAATCTACTGCGCCTACATCATAACTCGGATGCTACTGCGCCTACATCATAACTCGGAATCTAACTCGGAATCTACTGCGCCTACATCATAACTCGGAATCTACTGTGCCTACATCATAACTCGGAATCTATCTCGGAATCTACTGCGCCTACATCATAACTCGGAATCTACTGCGCCTACATCATAACTCGGAATCTAACTCGGAATCTACTGCGCCTACATCATAACTCGGAATCTACTGCGCCTACATCATAACTCGGAATCTAACTCGGAATCTACTGCGCCTAGATCAGAACTCGGAATCTAACTCGCAATCTACTGCGCCTACATCATAACTCGGAATCTACTGCGCCTACATCATAACTCAGAATCTACTGCGCCTACATCATAACTCGGAATCTACTGCGCCTACATCATAACTCGGAATCTAACTCGGAATCTACTGCGCCTACATCATAACTCGGAATCTACTGCGCCTACATCATAACTCGGAATCTAACTCGGAATCTACTGCGCCTACATCATAACTCGGAATCTACTGTGCCTCCATCATAACTCGGAATCTAACTTGGTATCTACTGCGCGTACATCATAACTCGGAATCTACTGCGCCTATATCATAACTCGGAATCTAACTCGGAATCCACTGCGCCTACATCATAACTCGGAATCTAACTCGGAATCTACTGCACCTACATCATAACTCGGAATCTACTGTGCCTACATCATAACTCGGAATCTACTGCGCCTACATCATAACTCGGAATCTACTGCGCCTACATCATAACTCGGAATCAACTGCGCCTATATCATAAATTGGAATCTACTGCGCCTACATCATAACTCGGAATCTACTGCGCCTACATCATAACTCGGAATATAACTCGGAATCTACTACGCCTACATCATAACTCGGAATCTAACTCGGAATCTACTGTGCCTACATCATAACTCGGAATCTACTGCGCCTACATCATAACTCGGAATCTACTGCGCCTACATCATAACTCGGAATCTAACTCGGAATCTACTGCGCCTACATCATAACTCGGAATCTACTGCGCCTACATCATAACTCGGAATCTAACGTGGAATCTACTGCGCCTAAATCATAACTCAGAATCTTACTCGGAATCTACTGCGCCTACATCATAACTAGGAATCTACTGCGCCTACATCATAACTCGGAATCTAAATCGGAATCTACTGCGCCTACATCATAACTCGGAATCTAACGCGGAATCTACTGCGCCTAAATCATAACTCGGAATCTAACTCGGAATCTACTGCGCCTACATCATAACTCGGAATCTACTGCGCCTACATCATAACTCGGAATCTAACTCGGAATCTACTGCGCCTACATCATAACTCGGAATCTACTGTGCCTACATCATAACTCGGAATCTAACGCGGAATCTACTGCGCCTACATCATAACTCGGAATCTACTGTGCCTACATCATAACTCGGAATCTAACTCGGAATCTACTGCGCCTACATCATAACTCGGAATCAAACTCGGAATCTACTGCGCCTACATCATAACTCGGAATCTACTGCGCCTACATCATAACTCGGATGCTACTGCGCCTACATCATAACTCGGAATCTAACTCGGAATCTACTGCGCCTACATCATAACTCGGAATCTACTGTGCCTACATCATAACTCGGAATCTATCTCGGAATCTACTGCGCCTACATCATAACTCGGAATCTACTGCGCCTACATCATAACTCGGAATCTAACTCGGAATCTACTGCGCCTACATCATAACTCGGAATCTACTGCGCCTACATCATAACTCGGAATCTAACTCGGAATCTACTGCGCCTACATCAGAACTCGGAATCTAACTCGCAATCTACTGCGCCTACATCATAACTCGGAATCTACTGCGCCTACATCATAACTCGGAATCTAACTCGGAATCTACTGCGCCTACATCATAACTCGGAATCTACTGTGCCTACATCATAACTCGGAATCTAACTCGGAATCTACTGCGCCTACATCATAACTCGGAATCTACTGCGCCTACATCATAACGCGGAATCTACTGCGCCTACATCGTAACTCGGAATCTACTGCGCCTACATCATAACTCGGAATCTACTGCGCCTACATCATAACTCGGAATCTAACTCGGAATCTACTGCGCCTACATCATAACTCGGAATCTACTGCGCCTACATCATAACTCGTAATCTAACTCGGAATCTACTGCGCCTACATCATAACTCGCAATCTACTGTGCCTACATCATAACTCGGAATCTAACTCGGAATCTACTGCGCCTACATCATAACTCGGAATCTACTGCGCCTACATCATAACTCGGAATCTAACTCGGAATCTACTGCGCCTACATCATAACTCGGAATCTAACTCGGAATCTACTGCGCCTACATCATAACTCGGAATCTACTGCGCCTACATCATAACTCGGATGCTACTGCGCCTACATCATAACTCGGAATCTAACTCGGAATCTACTGCGCCTACATCATAACTCGGAATCTACTGTGCCTACATCATAACTCGGAATCTATCTCGGAATCTACTGCGCCTACATCATAACTCGGAATCTACTGCGCCTACATCATAACTCGGAATCTAACTCGGAATCTACTGCGCCTACATCATAACTCGGAATCTACTGCGCCTACATCATAACTCGGAATCTAACTCGGAATCTACTGCGCCTAGATCAGAACTCGGAATCTAACTCGCAATCTACTGCGCCTACATCATAACTCGGAATCTACTGCGCCTACATCATAACTCAGAATCTACTGCGCCTACATCATAACTCGGAATCTACTGCGCCTACATCATAACTCGGAATCTAACTCGGAATCTACTGCGCCTACATCATAACTCGGAATCTACTGCGCCTACATCATAACTCGGAATCTAACTCGGAATCTACTGCGCCTACATCATAACTCGGAATCTACTGTGCCTCCATCATAACTCGGAATCTAACTTGGTATCTACTGCGCGTACATCATAACTCGGAATCTACTGCGCCTATATCATAACTCGGAATCTAACTCGGAATCCACTGCGCCTACATCATAACTCGGAATCTAACTCGGAATCTACTGCACCTACATCATAACTCGGAATCTACTGTGCCTACATCATAACTCGGAATCTACTGCGCCTACATCATAACTCGGAATCTACTGCGCCTACATCATAACTCGGAATCAACTGCGCCTATATCATAAATTGGAATCTACTGCGCCTACATCATAACTCGGAATCTACTGCGCCTACATCATAACTCGGAATATAACTCGGAATCTACTACGCCTACATCATAACTCGGAATCTAACTCGGAATCTACTGTGCCTACATCATAACTCGGAATCTACTGCGCCTACATCATAACTCGGAATCTACTGCGCCTACATCATAACTCGGAATCTAACTCGGAATCTACTGCGCCTACATCATAACTCGGAATCTACTGCGCCTACATCATAACTCGGAATCTAACGTGGAATCTACTGCGCCTAAATCATAACTCAGAATCTTACTCGGAATCTACTGCGCCTACATCATAACTAGGAATCTACTGCGCCTACATCATAACTCGGAATCTAAATCGGAATCTACTGCGCCTACATCATAACTCGGAATATAACGCGGAATCTACTGCGCCTAAATCATAACTCGGAATCTAACTCGGAATCTACTGCGCCTACATCATAACTCGGAATCTACTGCGCCTACATCATAACTCGGAATCTAACTCGGAATCTACTGCGCCTACATCATAACTCGGAATCTACTGTGCCTACATCATAACTCGGAATCTAACGCGGAATCTACTGCGCCTACATCATAACTCGGAATCTACTGTGCCTACATCATAACTCGGAATCTAACTCGGAATCTACTGCGCCTACATCATAACTCGGAATCAAACTCGGAATCTACTGCGCCTACATCATAACTCGGAATCTACTGCGCCTACATCATAACTCGGATGCTACTGCGCCTACATCATAACTCGGAATCTAACTCGGAATCTACTGCGCCTACATCATAACTCGGAATCTACTGTGCCTACATCATAACTCGGAATCTATCTCGGAATCTACTGCGCCTACATCATAACTCGGAATCTACTGCGCCTACATCATAACTCGGAATCTAACTCGGAATCTACTGCGCCTACATCATAACTCGGAATCTACTGCGCCTACATCATAACTCGGAATCTAACTCGGAATCTACTGCGCCTACATCAGAACTCGGAATCTAACTCGCAATCTACTGCGCCTACATCATAACTCGGAATCTACTGCGCCTACATCATAACTCGGAATCTAACTCGGAATCTACTGCGCCTACATCATAACTCGGAATCTACTGTGCCTACATCATAACTCGGAATCTAACTCGGAATCTACTGCGCCTACATCATAACTCGGAATCTACTGCGCCTACATCATAACGCGGAATCTACTGCGCCTACATCGTAACTCGGAATCTACTGCGCCTACATCATAACTCGGAATCTACTGCGCCTACATCATAACTCGGAATCTAACTCGGAATCTACTGCGCCTACATCATAACTCGGAATCTACTGCGCCTACATCATAACTCGTAATCTAACTCGGAATCTACTGCGCCTACATCATAACTCGCAATCTACTGTGCCTACATCATAACTCGGAATCTAACTCGGAATCTACTGCGCCTACATCATAACTCGGAATCTACTGCGCCTACATCATAACTCGGAATCTAACTCGGAATCTACTGCGCCTACATCATAACTCGGAATCTAACTCGGAATCTACTGCGCCTACATCATAACTCGGAATCTACTGCGCCTACATCATAACTCGAAATCTAAATCGGAATCTACTGCGCCTACATCATAACTCGGAATCTAACGCGGAATCTACTGCGCCTAAATCATAACTCGGAATCTAACTCGGAATCTACTGCGCCTACATCATAACTCGGAATCTACTGCGCCTACATCATAACTCGGAATCTAACTCGGAATCTACTGCGTCTACATCATAACTCGGAATCTACTGTGCCTACATCATAATTCGGAATCTAACGCGGAATCTACTGCGCCTACATCATAACTCGGAATCTACTGTGCCTACATCATAACTCGGAATCTAACTCGGAATCTACTGCGCCTACATCATAACTCGGAATCTAACTCGGAATCTACTGCGCCTACATCATAACTCGGAATCTACTGCGCCTACATCATAACTCGGATGCTACTGCGCCTACATCATAACTCGGAATCTAACTCGGAATCTACTGCGCCTACATCATAACTCGGAATCTACTGTGCCTACATCATAACTCGGAATCTATCTCGGAATCTACTGCGCCTACATCATAACTCGGAATCTACTGCGCCTACATCATAACTCGGAATCTAACTCGGAATCTACTGCGCCTACATCATAACTCGGAATCTACTGCGCCTACATCATAACTCGGAATCTAACTCGGAATCTACTGCGCCTAGATCAGAACTCGGAATCTAACTCGCAATCTACTGCGCCTACATCATAACTCGGAATCTACTGCGCCTACATCATAACTCAGAATCTACTGCGCCTACATCATAACTCGGAATCTACTGCGCCTACATCATAACTCGGAATCTAACTCGGAATCTACTGCGCCTACATCATAACTCGGAATCTACTGCGCCTACATCATAACTCGGAATCTAACTCGGAATCTACTGCGCCTACATCATAACTCGGAATCTACTGTGCCTCCATCATAACTCGGAATCTAACTTGGTATCTACTGCGCGTACATCATAACTCGGAATCTACTGCGCCTATATCATAACTCGGAATCTAACTCGGAATCCACTGCGCCTACATCATAACTCGGAATCTAACTCGGAATCTACTGCACCTACATCATAACTCGGAATCTACTGTGCCTACATCATAACTCGGAATCTACTGCGCCTACATCATAACTCGGAATCTACTGCGCCTACATCATAACTCGGAATCAACTGCGCCTATATCATAAATTGGAATCTACTGCGCCTACATCATAACTCGGAATCTACTGCGCCTACATCATAACTCGGAATATAACTCGGAATCTACTACGCCTACATCATAACTCGGAATCTAACTCGGAATCTACTGTGCCTACATCATAACTCGGAATCTACTGCGCCTACATCATAACTCGGAATCTACTGCGCCTACATCATAACTCGGAATCTAACTCGGAATCTACTGCGCCTACATCATAACTCGGAATCTACTGCGCCTACATCATAACTCGGAATCTAACGTGGAATCTACTGCGCCTAAATCATAACTCAGAATCTTACTCGGAATCTACTGCGCCTACATCATAACTAGGAATCTACTGCGCCTACATCATAACTCGGAATCTAAATCGGAATCTACTGCGCCTACATCATAACTCGGAATCTAACGCGGAATCTACTGCGCCTAAATCATAACTCGGAATCTAACTCGGAATCTACTGCGCCTACATCATAACTCGGAATCTACTGCGCCTACATCATAACTCGGAATCTAACTCGGAATCTACTGCGCCTACATCATAACTCGGAATCTACTGTGCCTACATCATAACTCGGAATCTAACGCGGAATCTACTGCGCCTACATCATAACTCGGAATCTACTGTGCCTACATCATAACTCGGAATCTAACTCGGAATCTACTGCGCCTACATCATAACTCGGAATCAAACTCGGAATCTACTGCGCCTACATCATAACTCGGAATCTACTGCGCCTACATCATAACTCGGATGCTACTGCGCCTACATCATAACTCGGAATCTAACTCGGAATCTACTGCGCCTACATCATAACTCGGAATCTACTGTGCCTACATCATAACTCGGAATCTATCTCGGAATCTACTGCGCCTACATCATAACTCGGAATCTACTGCGCCTACATCATAACTCGGAATCTAACTCGGAATCTACTGCGCCTACATCATAACTCGGAATCTACTGCGCCTACATCATAACTCGGAATCTAACTCGGAATCTACTGCGCCTACATCAGAACTCGGAATCTAACTCGCAATCTACTGCGCCTACATCATAACTCGGAATCTACTGCGCCTACATCATAACTCGGAATCTAACTCGGAATCTACTGCGCCTACATCATAACTCGGAATCTACTGTGCCTACATCATAACTCGGAATCTAACTCGGAATCTACTGCGCCTACATCATAACTCGGAATCTACTGCGCCTACATCATAACGCGGAATCTACTGCGCCTACATCGTAACTCGGAATCTACTGCGCCTACATCATAACTCGGAATCTACTGCGCCTACATCATAACTCGGAATCTAACTCGGAATCTACTGCGCCTACATCATAACTCGGAATCTACTGCGCCTACATCATAACTCGTAATCTAACTCGGAATCTACTGCGCCTACATCATAACTCGCAATCTACTGTGCCTACATCATAACTCGGAATCTAACTCGGAATCTACTGCGCCTACATCATAACTCGGAATCTACTGCGCCTACATCATAACTCGGAATCTAACTCGGAATCTACTGCGCCTACATCATAACTCGGAATCTAACTCGGAATCTACTGCGCCTACATCATAACTCGGAATCTACTGCGCCTACATCATAACTCGGATGCTACTGCGCCTACATCATAACTCGGAATCTAACTCGGAATCTACTGCGCCTACATCATAACTCGGAATCTACTGTGCCTACATCATAACTCGGAATCTATCTCGGAATCTACTGCGCCTACATCATAACTCGGAATCTACTGCGCCTACATCATAACTCGGAATCTAACTCGGAATCTACTGCGCCTACATCATAACTCGGAATCTACTGCGCCTACATCATAACTCGGAATCTAACTCGGAATCTACTGCGCCTAGATCAGAACTCGGAATCTAACTCGCAATCTACTGCGCCTACATCATAACTCGGAATCTACTGCGCCTACATCATAACTCAGAATCTACTGCGCCTACATCATAACTCGGAATCTACTGCGCCTACATCATAACTCGGAATCTAACTCGGAATCTACTGCGCCTACATCATAACTCGGAATCTACTGCGCCTACATCATAACTCGGAATCTAACTCGGAATCTACTGCGCCTACATCATAACTCGGAATCTACTGTGCCTCCATCATAACTCGGAATCTAACTTGGTATCTACTGCGCGTACATCATAACTCGGAATCTACTGCGCCTATATCATAACTCGGAATCTAACTCGGAATCCACTGCGCCTACATCATAACTCGGAATCTAACTCGGAATCTACTGCACCTACATCATAACTCGGAATCTACTGTGCCTACATCATAACTCGGAATCTACTGCGCCTACATCATAACTCGGAATCTACTGCGCCTACATCATAACTCGGAATCAACTGCGCCTATATCATAAATTGGAATCTACTGCGCCTACATCATAACTCGGAATCTACTGCGCCTACATCATAACTCGGAATATAACTCGGAATCTACTACGCCTACATCATAACTCGGAATCTAACTCGGAATCTACTGTGCCTACATCATAACTCGGAATCTACTGCGCCTACATCATAACTCGGAATCTACTGCGCCTACATCATAACTCGGAATCTAACTCGGAATCTACTGCGCCTACATCATAACTCGGAATCTACTGCGCCTACATCATAACTCGGAATCTAACGTGGAATCTACTGCGCCTAAATCATAACTCAGAATCTTACTCGGAATCTACTGCGCCTACATCATAACTAGGAATCTACTGCGCCTACATCATAACTCGGAATCTAAATCGGAATCTACTGCGCCTACATCATAACTCGGAATATAACGCGGAATCTACTGCGCCTAAATCATAACTCGGAATCTAACTCGGAATCTACTGCGCCTACATCATAACTCGGAATCTACTGCGCCTACATCATAACTCGGAATCTAACTCGGAATCTACTGCGCCTACATCATAACTCGGAATCTACTGTGCCTACATCATAACTCGGAATCTAACGCGGAATCTACTGCGCCTACATCATAACTCGGAATCTACTGTGCCTACATCATAACTCGGAATCTAACTCGGAATCTACTGCGCCTACATCATAACTCGGAATCAAACTCGGAATCTACTGCGCCTACATCATAACTCGGAATCTACTGCGCCTACATCATAACTCGGATGCTACTGCGCCTACATCATAACTCGGAATCTAACTCGGAATCTACTGCGCCTACATCATAACTCGGAATCTACTGTGCCTACATCATAACTCGGAATCTATCTCGGAATCTACTGCGCCTACATCATAACTCGGAATCTACTGCGCCTACATCATAACTCGGAATCTAACTCGGAATCTACTGCGCCTACATCATAACTCGGAATCTACTGCGCCTACATCATAACTCGGAATCTAACTCGGAATCTACTGCGCCTACATCAGAACTCGGAATCTAACTCGCAATCTACTGCGCCTACATCATAACTCGGAATCTACTGCGCCTACATCATAACTCGGAATCTAACTCGGAATCTACTGCGCCTACATCATAACTCGGAATCTACTGTGCCTACATCATAACTCGGAATCTAACTCGGAATCTACTGCGCCTACATCATAACTCGGAATCTACTGCGCCTACATCATAACGCGGAATCTACTGCGCCTACATCGTAACTCGGAATCTACTGCGCCTACATCATAACTCGGAATCTACTGCGCCTACATCATAACTCGGAATCTAACTCGGAATCTACTGCGCCTACATCATAACTCGGAATCTACTGCGCCTACATCATAACTCGTAATCTAACTCGGAATCTACTGCGCCTACATCATAACTCGCAATCTACTGTGCCTACATCATAACTCGGAATCTAACTCGGAATCTACTGCGCCTACATCATAACTCGGAATCTACTGCGCCTACATCATAACTCGGAATCTAACTCGGAATCTACTGCGCCTACATCATAACTCGGAATCTAACTCGGAATCTACTGCGCCTACATCATAACTCGGAATCTACTGCGCCTACATCATAACTCGAAATCTATCTCGGAATCTACTGCGCCTACATCATAACTCGGAAGCTACTGCGCCTACATCATAACTCGGAATCTAACTCGGAATCTACTGCGCCTACATCATAACTCGGAATCAACTGCGCCTATATCATAAATTGGAATCTACTGCGCCTACATCATAACTCGGAATCTACTGCGCCTACATCATAACTCGGAATATAACTCGGAATCTACTACGCCTACATCATAACTCGGAATCTAACTCGGAATCTACTGTGCCTACATCATAACTCGGAATCTACTGCGCCTACATCATAACTCGGAATCTACTGCGCCTACATCATAACTCGGAATCTAACTCGGAATCTACTGCGCCTACATCATAACTCGGAATCTACTGCGCCTACATCATAACTCGGAATCTAACGTGGAATCTACTGCGCCTAAATCATAACTCAGAATCTTACTCGGAATCTACTGCGCCTACATCATAACTAGGAATCTACTGCGCCTACATCATAACTCGGAATCTAAATCGGAATCTACTGCGCCTACATCATAACTCGGAATCTAACGCGGAATCTACTGCGCCTAAATCATAACTCGGAATCTAACTCGGAATCTACTGCGCCTACATCATAACTCGGAATCTACTGCGCCTACATCATAACTCGGAATCTAACTCGGAATCTACTGCGCCTACATCATAACTCGGAATCTACTGTGCCTACATCATAACTCGGAATCTAACGCGGAATCTACTGCGCCTACATCATAACTCGGAATCTACTGTGCCTACATCATAACTCGGAATCTAACTCGGAATCTACTGCGCCTACATCATAACTCGGAATCAAACTCGGAATCTACTGCGCCTACATCATAACTCGGAATCTACTGCGCCTACATCATAACTCGGATGCTACTGCGCCTACATCATAACTCGGAATCTAACTCGGAATCTACTGCGCCTACATCATAACTCGGAATCTACTGTGCCTACATCATAACTCGGAATCTATCTCGGAATCTACTGCGCCTACATCATAACTCGGAATCTACTGCGCCTACATCATAACTCGGAATCTAACTCGGAATCTACTGCGCCTACATCATAACTCGGAATCTACTGCGCCTACATCATAACTCGGAATCTAACTCGGAATCTACTGCGCCTACATCAGAACTCGGAATCTAACTCGCAATCTACTGCGCCTACATCATAACTCGGAATCTACTGCGCCTACATCATAACTCGGAATCTAACTCGGAATCTACTGCGCCTACATCATAACTCGGAATCTACTGTGCCTACATCATAACTCGGAATCTAACTCGGAATCTACTGCGCCTACATCATAACTCGGAATCTACTGCGCCTACATCATAACGCGGAATCTACTGCGCCTACATCGTAACTCGGAATCTACTGCGCCTACATCATAACTCGGAATCTACTGCGCCTACATCATAACTCGGAATCTAACTCGGAATCTACTGCGCCTACATCATAACTCGGAATCTACTGCGCCTACATCATAACTCGTAATCTAACTCGGAATCTACTGCGCCTACATCATAACTCGCAATCTACTGTGCCTACATCATAACTCGGAATCTAACTCGGAATCTACTGCGCCTACATCATAACTCGGAATCTACTGCGCCTACATCATAACTCGGAATCTAACTCGGAATCTACTGCGCCTACATCATAACTCGGAATCTAACTCGGAATCTACTGCGCCTACATCATAACTCGGAATCTACTGCGCCTACATCATAACTCGGATGCTACTGCGCCTACATCATAACTCGGAATCTAACTCGGAATCTACTGCGCCTACATCATAACTCGGAATCTACTGTGCCTACATCATAACTCGGAATCTATCTCGGAATCTACTGCGCCTACATCATAACTCGGAATCTACTGCGCCTACATCATAACTCGGAATCTAACTCGGAATCTACTGCGCCTACATCATAACTCGGAATCTACTGCGCCTACATCATAACTCGGAATCTAACTCGGAATCTACTGCGCCTAGATCAGAACTCGGAATCTAACTCGCAATCTACTGCGCCTACATCATAACTCGGAATCTACTGCGCCTACATCATAACTCAGAATCTACTGCGCCTACATCATAACTCGGAATCTACTGCGCCTACATCATAACTCGGAATCTAACTCGGAATCTACTGCGCCTACATCATAACTCGGAATCTACTGCGCCTACATCATAACTCGGAATCTAACTCGGAATCTACTGCGCCTACATCATAACTCGGAATCTACTGTGCCTCCATCATAACTCGGAATCTAACTTGGTATCTACTGCGCGTACATCATAACTCGGAATCTACTGCGCCTATATCATAACTCGGAATCTAACTCGGAATCCACTGCGCCTACATCATAACTCGGAATCTAACTCGGAATCTACTGCACCTACATCATAACTCGGAATCTACTGTGCCTACATCATAACTCGGAATCTACTGCGCCTACATCATAACTCGGAATCTACTGCGCCTACATCATAACTCGGAATCAACTGCGCCTATATCATAAATTGGAATCTACTGGGCCTACATCATAACTCGGAATCTACTGCGCCTACATCATAACTCGGAATATAACTCGGAATCTACTACGCCTACATCATAACTCGGAATCTAACTCGGAATCTACTGTGCCTACATCATAACTCGGAATCTACTGCGCCTACATCATAACTCGGAATCTACTGCGCCTACATCATAACTCGGAATCTAACTCGGAATCTACTGCGCCTACATCATAACTCGGAATCTACTGCGCCTACATCATAACTCGGAATCTAACGTGGAATCTACTGCGCCTAAATCATAACTCAGAATCTTACTCGGAATCTACTGCGCCTACATCATAACTAGGAATCTACTGCGCCTACATCATAACTCGGAATCTAAATCGGAATCTACTGCGCCTACATCATAACTCGGAATATAACGCGGAATCTACTGCGCCTAAATCATAACTCGGAATCTAACTCGGAATCTACTGCGCCTACATCATAACTCGGAATCTACTGCGCCTACATCATAACTCGGAATCTAACTCGGAATCTACTGCGCCTACATCATAACTCGGAATCTACTGTGCCTACATCATAACTCGGAATCTAACGCGGAATCTACTGCGCCTACATCATAACTCGGAATCTACTGTGCCTACATCATAACTCGGAATCTAACTCGGAATCTACTGCGCCTACATCATAACTCGGAATCAAACTCGGAATCTACTGCGCCTACATCATAACTCGGAATCTACTGCGCCTACATCATAACTCGGATGCTACTGCGCCTACATCATAACTCGGAATCTAACTCGGAATCTACTGCGCCTACATCATAACTCGGAATCTACTGTGCCTACATCATAACTCGGAATCTATCTCGGAATCTACTGCGCCTACATCATAACTCGGAATCTACTGCGCCTACATCATAACTCGGAATCTAACTCGGAATCTACTGCGCCTACATCATAACTCGGAATCTACTGCGCCTACATCATAACTCGGAATCTAACTCGGAATCTACTGCGCCTACATCAGAACTCGGAATCTAACTCGCAATCTACTGCGCCTACATCATAACTCGGAATCTACTGCGCCTACATCATAACTCGGAATCTAACTCGGAATCTACTGCGCCTACATCATAACTCGGAATCTACTGTGCCTACATCATAACTCGGAATCTAACTCGGAATCTACTGCGCCTACATCATAACTCGGAATCTACTGCGCCTACATCATAACGCGGAATCTACTGCGCCTACATCGTAACTCGGAATCTACTGCGCCTACATCATAACTCGGAATCTACTGCGCCTACATCATAACTCGGAATCTAACTCGGAATCTACTGCGCCTACATCATAACTCGGAATCTACTGCGCCTACATCATAACTCGTAATCTAACTCGGAATCTACTGCGCCTACATCATAACTCGCAATCTACTGTGCCTACATCATAACTCGGAATCTAACTCGGAATCTACTGCGCCTACATCATAACTCGGAATCTACTGCGCCTACATCATAACTCGGAATCTAACTCGGAATCTACTGCGCCTACATCATAACTCGGAATCTAACTCGGAATCTACTGCGCCTACATCATAACTCGGAATCTACTGCGCCTACATCATAACTCGAAATCTATCTCGGAATCTACTGCGCCTACATCATAACTCGGAAGCTACTGCGCCTACATCATAACTCGGAATCTAACTCGGAATCTACTGCGCCTACATCATAACTCGGAATCTACTGCGCCTACATCATAACTCGGAATCTAACTTGGAATCTACTGCGCCTAAATCATAACTCTGAATCTAACTCGGAATCTACTGCGCCTACATCATAACTCGGAATCTACTGCGCCTACATCATAACTCGGAATCTAACTCGGAATCTACTGCGCCTACATCATAACTCGGAATCTACTGCGCCTACATCATAACTCGGAATCTAACTCGGAATCTACTGCGCCTACATCAGAACTCGGAATCTACTGCGCCTACATAATAACTCGGAATCTAACTCGGAATCTACTGCGCCTACATCATAACTAGGAATCTACTGTGCCTACATCATAACTCGGAATCTAACTCGGTATCTACTGCGCGGTCATCATAACTCGGAATCTACTGCGCCTACATCACAACTCGGAATCTAACTCGGAATCTACTGCGCCTACATCATAACTCGGAATCTAACTCGGAATCTACTGCGCCTACATCATAACTCGGAATCTACTGTGCCTACATCATAACTCGGAATCTACTGCGCCTACATCATAACTCGGAATCTACTGCGCCTACATCATAACTCGGAATCTACTGCGCCTACATCATAACTCAGAATCTAACTCGGAATCTACTGCGCCTACATCATAACTCGGAATCAACTGCGCCTACATCATAACTTGGAATCTACTGCGCCTACATCATAACTCGGAATCTACTGCGCCTACATCATAACTCGGAATCTAACTCGGAATCTACTGCGCCTACATCATAACTCGGAATCTAACTCGGAATCTACTGTGCCTACATCATAACTCGGAATCTACTGCACCTACATCATAACTCGGAATTTACTGCATCTGCATCATAACTCGGAATCTACTGCGCCTACATCATAACTCGGAATCTAACTCGGAATCTACTGCGCCTACATCATAACTCGGAATCTACTGCGCCTACATCATAACTCGGAATCTAACTCGGAATCTACTGCGCCTACATCAGAACTCGGAATCTAACTCGCAATCTACTGCGCCTACATCATAACTCGGAATCTACTGCGCCTACATCATAACTCGGAATCTAACTCGGAATCTACTGCGCCTACATCATAACTCGGAATCTAACTCGGAATCTACTGCGCCTACATCATAACTCGGAATCTACTGCGCCTACATCATAACTCGGAAGCTACTGCGCCTACATCATAACTCGGAATCTAACTCGGAATCTACTGCGCCTACATCATAACTCGGAATCTACTGCACCTACATCATAACTCGGAATCTATCTCGGAATCTAATGCGCCTACATCATAACTCGGAATCTACTGCGCCTACATCATAACTCGGAATCTAACTCGGAATCTACTGCGCGTACATCATAACTCGGAATCTAACTCGGAATCTACTGCGCCTACATCATAACTCGGAATCTACTGCGCCTCCATCATAACTCGGAATCTACTGCGCCTACATCATAACTCGGAATCTAACTCGGAATCTACTGCGCCTACATCATAACTCGGAATCTAACTCGGAATCTACTGCGCCTACATCATAACTCGGAATCTACTGCGCCTACATCATAACTCGGAATCTAACTCGGAATCTACTGCGCCTACATCATAACTCGGAATCTACTGCGCCTCCATCATAACTCGGAATCTACTGTGCCTACATCATAACTCGGAATCTAACTCAGAATCTACTGCGCCTACATCATAACTCGGAATCTAACTCGGAATCTACTGCGCCTACATCATAACTCGGAATCTACTGCGCCTACATCATAACTCGGAATCTACTGTGCCTACATCATAACTCGGAATCTAACGCGGAATCTACTGCGCCTACATCATAACTCGGAATCTACTGTGCCTAAATCATAACTCGGAATCTAACTCGGAATCTACTGCGCCTACATCATAACTCGGAATCTAACTCGGAATCTACTGCGCCTACATCATAACTCGGAATCTACTGCGCCTACATCATAACTCGGAAGCTACTGCGCCTACATCATAACTCGGAATCTAACTCGGAATCTACTGCGCCTACATCATAACTCGGAATCTACTGCGCCTACATCATAACTCGGAATCTATCTCGGAATCTACTGCGCCTACATCATAACTCGGAATCTACTGCGCCTACATCATAACTCGGAATCTAACTCGGAATCTACTGCGCGTACATCATAACTCGGAATCTAACTCGGAATCTACTGCGCCTACATCATAACTCGGAATCTACTGCGCCTACATCATAACTCGGAATCTAACTCGGAATCTACTGCGCCTACATCATAACTCGGAATCTAACTCGGAATCTACTGCGCCTACATCATAACTCGGAATCTACTGCGCCTACATCATAACTCGGAATCTAACTCGGAATCTACTGCGCCTACATCATAACTCGGAATCTACTGCGTCTACATCATAACTCGGAATCTACTGTGCCTACATCATAACTCGGAATCTAACTCAGAATCTACTGCGCCTACATCATAACTCGGAATCTTACTCGGAATGTACTGCGCCTACATCATAACTCGGAATCTACTGCGCCTACATCATAACTCGGAATCTAACTCGGAATCTACTGAGCCTACATCATAACTCAGAATCTACTGCGCCTACATCATAACTCGGAATCTAACTCGGAATCTACTGCGCGTACATCATAACTCGGAATCTAACTCGGAATCTACTGCGCCTACATCATAACTCGGAATCTACTGCGCCTACATCATAACTCGGAATCTAACTCGGAATCTACTGCGCCTACATCATAACTCGGAATCTAACTCGGAATCTACTGCGCCTACATCATAACTCGGAATCTACTGCGCCTACATCATAACTCGGAATCTAACTCGGAATCTACTGCGCCTACATCATAACTCGGAATCTACTGCGCCTACATCATAACTCGGAATCTACTGTGCCTACATCATAACTCGGAATCTAACTCAGAATCTACTGCGCCTACATCATAACTCGGAATCTTACTCGGAATGTACTGCGCCTACATCATAACTCGGAATCTACTGCGCCTACATCATAACTCGGAATCTAACTCGGAATCTACTGCGCCTACATCATAACTCAGAATCTACTGCGCCTACATCATAACTCGGAATCTAACTCGGAATCTACTGCGCCTACATCATAACTAGGAATCTACTGCGCCTACATCATAACTCGGAATCATACTCGGTATCTACTGCGCCTACATCATAACTCGGAATCTACTGCGCCTACATCATAACTCGGAATCTACTGCGCCTACATCATAACTCGGAATCTAACTCGGAATCTACTGCGCCTACATCATAACTCGGAATCTAAATCAGAATCTACTGCGCCTACATCGTAACTCGGAATCTACTGCGCCTACATCATAACTCGGAATCTAACTCGGAATCTACTGCGCCTACATCATAACTCGGAATCTACTGCGCCTACATCATAACTCGGAATCTAACTCGGAATCTACTGCGCCTACATCATAACTCGGAATCTAACTCGGAATCTACTGCGCCTACATCATAACTAGGAATCTACTGTGCCTACATCATAACTCGGAATCTAACTCGGTATCTACTGCGCCTACATCATAACTCGGAATCTAACTCGGAATCTACTGCGCCTACATCATAACTCGGAATCTACTGCGCCTACATCATAACTCGGAATCTTCTGCGCCTACATCATAACTCGGAATCCAACTCGGAATCTACTGCGCCTACATCAGAACTCGGAACCTACTGCAACTACATTTTAACTCGGAATCTACAGCGCCTACATCATAACTCGGAATCTACTGCGCCTAAATCATAACTCGGAATCAAACTCGGAATCTACTGCGCCTACATCATAACTCGGAATCTACTGCGCCTACATCATAACTCGGAATCTACTGTGCCTACATCATAACTCGGAATCTAACGCGGAATCTACTGCGCCTACATCATAACTCGGAATCTACTGTGCCTAAATCATAACTCGGAATCTAACTCGGAATCTACTGTGCCTACATCATAACTCGGAATCTAACTCGGAATCTACTGCGCCTACATCATAACTCGGAATCTACTGCGCCTACATCATAACTCAGAAGCTACTGCGCCTACATCATAACTCGGAATCTAACTCGGAATCTACTGCGCCTACATCATAACTCGGAATCTACTGCGCCTACATCATAACTCGGAATCTATCTCGGAATCTACTGCGCCTACATCATAACTCGGAAGCTACTGCGCCTACATCATAACTCGGAATCTAACTCGGAATCTACTGCGCCTACATCATAACTCGGAATCTACTGCGCCTACATCATAACTCGGAATCTAACTCGGAATCTACTGCGCCTACATCAGAACTCGGAATCTAACTCGGAATCTACTGCGCCTACATCATAACTCGGAATCTACTGCGCCTACATCATAACTCGGAATCTACTGCGCCTACATCAGAACTCGGAATCTAACTCGGAATCTACTGCGCCTACATCATAACTCGGAATCTACTGCGCCTAAATCATAACTCGGAATCTAACTCGGAATATACTGCGCCTACATCATAACTCGGAATCTACTGCGCCTACATCATAACTCGGAATCTAACTCGGAATCTACTGCGCCTACATCATAACTCGGAATCTACTGTGCCTACATCATAACTCGGAATCTAACGCGGAATCTACTGCGCCTACATCATAACTCGGAATCTACTGTGCCTACATCATAACTCGGAATCTAACTCGGAATCTACTGCGCCTACATCATAACTCGGAATCTAACTCGGAATCTACTGCGCCTACATCATAACTCGGAATCTACTGCGCCTACATCATAACTCGGAAGCTACTGCGCCTACATCATAACTCGGAATCTAACTCGGAATCTACTGCGCCTACATCATAACTCGGAATCTACTGCGCCTACATCATAACTCGAAATCTATCTCGGAATCTACTGCGCCTACATCACAACTCGGAAGCTACTGCGCCTACATCATAACTCGGAATCAAACTCGGAATCTACTGCGCCTACATCATAACTCGGAATCTACTGCGCCTACATCATAACTCGGAATCTAACTCGGAATCTACTGCGCCTACATCATAACTCGGAATCTAACTCGGAATCTACTGCACCTACATCATAACTCGGAATCTACTGCGCCTACATCATAACTCGGAATCTAACTCAGAATCTACTGCGCCTACATCATAACTCGGAATCTACTGCGCCTACATCATAACTCGGAATCTAACTCGGAATCTACTGCGCCTACATCATAACTCGGAATCTACTGCGCCTACATCATAACTCGGAATCTAACTCGGAATCTACTGCGCCTACATCATAACTCGGAATCTACTGTGCCTCCATCATAACTCGGAATCTAACTCGGTATCTACTGCGCGTACATCATAACTCGGAATCTACTGCGCCTATATCATAACTCGGAATCTAACTCGGAATCCACTGCGCCTACATCATAACTCGGAATCTAACTCGGAATCTACTGCACCTACATCATAACTCGGAATCTACTGTGCCTACATCATAACTCGGAATCTACTGCGCCTACATCATAACTCGGAATCTACTGCGCCTACATCATAACTCGGAATCAACTGCGCCTATATCATAAATTGTAATCTACTGCGCCTACATCATAACTCGGAATCTACTGCGCCTACATCATAACTCGGAATATAACTCGGAATCTACTACGCCTACATCATAACTCGGAATCTAACTCGGAATCTACTGTGCCTACATCATAACTCGGAATCTACTGCGCCTACATCATAACTCGGAATCTACTGCGCCTACATCATAACTCGGAATCTAACTCGGAATCTACTGCGCCTACATCATAACTCGGAATCTACTGCGCCTACATCATAACTCGGAATCTAACGTGGAATCTACTGCGCCTAAATCATAACTCAGAATCTTACTCGGAATCTACTGCGCCTACATCATAACTAGGAATCTACTGCGCCTACATCATAACTCGGAATCTAAATCGGAATCTACTGCGCCTACATCATAACTCGGAATCTAACGCGGAATCTACTGCGCCTAAATCATAACTCGGAATCTAACTCGGAATCTACTGCGCCTACATCATAACTCGGAATCTACTGCGCCTACATCATAACTCGGAATCTAACTCGGAATCTACTGCGCCTACATCATAACTCGGAATCTACTGTGCCTACATCATAACTCGGAATCTAACGCGGAATCTACTGCGCCTACATCATAACTCGGAATCTACTGTGCCTACATCATAACTCGGAATCTAACTCGGAATCTACTGCGCCTACATCATAACTCGGAATCTAACTCGGAATCTACTGCGCCTAAATCATAACTCGGAATCTACTGCGCCTACATCATAACTCGGATGCTACTGCGCCTACATCATAACTCGGAATCTAACTCGGAATCTACTGCGCCTACATCATAACTCGGAATCTACTGTGCCTACATCATAACTCGGAATCTATCTCGGAATCTACTGCGCCTACATCATAACTCGGAATCTACTGCGCCTACATCATAACTCGGAATCTAACTCGGAATCTACTGCGCCTACATCATAACTCGGAATCTACTGCGCCTACATCATAACTCGGAATCTAACTCGGAATCTACTGCGCCTAGATCAGAACTCGGAATCTAACTCGCAATCTACTGCGCCTACATCATAACTCGGAATCTACTGCGCCTACATCATAACTCAGAATCTACTGCGCCTACATCATAACTCGGAATCTACTGCGCCTACATCATAACTCGGAATCTAACTCGGAATCTACTGCGCCTACATCATAACTCGGAATCTACTGCGCCTACATCATAACTCGGAATCTAACTCGGAATCTACTGCGCCTACATCATAACTCGGAATCTACTGTGCCTCCATCATAACTCGGAATCTAACTCGGTATCTACTGCGCGTACATCATAACTCGGAATCTACTGCGCCTATATCATAACTCGGAATCTAACTCGGAATCCACTGCGCCTACATCATAACTCGGAATCTAACTCGGAATCTACTGCACCTACATCATAACTCGGAATCTACTGTGCCTACATCATAACTCGGAATCTACTGCGCCTACATCATAACTCGGAATCTACTGCGCCTACATCATAACTCGGAATCAACTGCGCCTATATCATAAATTGGAATCTACTGCGCCTACATCATAACTCGGAATCTACTGCGCCTACATCATAACTCGGAATATAACTCGGAATCTACTACGCCTACATCATAACTCGGAATCTAACTCGGAATCTACTGTGCCTACATCATAACTCGGAATCTACTGCGCCTACATCATAACTCGGAATCTACTGCGCCTACATCATAACTCGGAATCTAACTCGGAATCTACTGCGCCTACATCATAACTCGGAATCTACTGCGCCTACATCATAACTCGGAATCTAACGTGGAATCTACTGCGCCTAAATCATAACTCAGAATCTTACTCGGAATCTACTGCGCCTACATCATAACTAGGAATCTACTGCGCCTACATCATAACTCGGAATCTAAATCGGAATCTACTGCGCCTACATCATAACTCGGAATATAACGAGGAATCTACTGCGCCTAAATCATAACTCGGAATCTAACTCGGAATCTACTGCGCCTACATCATAACTCGGAATCTACTGCGCCTACATCATAACTCGGAATCTAACTCGGAATCTACTGCGCCTACATCATAACTCGGAATCTACTGTGCCTACATCATAACTCGGAATCTAACGCGGAATCTACTGCGCCTACATCATAACTCGGAATCTACTGTGCCTACATCATAACTCGGAATCTAACTCGGAATCTACTGCGCCTACATCATAACTCGGAATCAAACTCGGAATCTACTGCGCCTACATCATAACTCGGAATCTACTGCGCCTACATCATAACTCGGATGCTACTGCGCCTACATCATAACTCGGAATCTAACTCGGAATCTACTGCGCCTACATCATAACTCGGAATCTACTGTGCCTACATCATAACTCGGAATCTATCTCGGAATCTACTGCGCCTACATCATAACTCGGAATCTACTGCGCCTACATCATAACTCGGAATCTAACTCGGAATCTACTGCGCCTACATCATAACTCGGAATCTACTGCGCCTACATCATAACTCGGAATCTAACTCGGAATCTACTGCGCCTACATCAGAACTCGGAATCTAACTCGCAATCTACTGCGCCTACATCATAACTCGGAATCTACTGCGCCTACATCATAACTCGGAATCTAACTCGGAATCTACTGCGCCTACATCATAACTCGGAATCTACTGTGCCTACATCATAACTCGGAATCTAACTCGGAATCTACTGCGCCTACATCATAACTCGGAATCTACTGCGCCTACATCATAACGCGGAATCTACTGCGCCTACATCGTAACTCGGAATCTACTGCGCCTACATCATAACTCGGAATCTACTGCGCCTACATCATAACTCGGAATCTAACTCGGAATCTACTGCGCCTACATCATAACTCGGAATCTACTGCGCCTACATCATAACTCGTAATCTAACTCGGAATCTACTGCGCCTACATCATAACTCGCAATCTACTGTGCCTACATCATAACTCGGAATCTAACTCGGAATCTACTGCGCCTACATCATAACTCGGAATCTACTGCGCCTACATCATAACTCGGAATCTAACTCGGAATCTACTGCGCCTACATCATAACTCGGAATCTAACTCGGAATCTACTGCGCCTACATCATAACTCGGAATCTACTGCGCCTACATCATAACTCGAAATCTATCTCGGAATCTACTGCGCCTACATCATAACTCGGAAGCTACTGCGCCTACATCATAACTCGGAATCTAACTCGGAATCTACTGCGCCTACATCATAACTCGGAATCTACTGCGCCTACATCATAACTCGGAATCTAACTTGGAATCTACTGCGCCTAAATCATAACTCTGAATCTAACTCGGAATCTACTGCGCCTACATCATAACTCGGAATCTACTGCGCCTACATCATAACTCGGAATCTAACTCGGAATCTACTGCGCCTACATCATAACTCGGAATCTACTGCGCCTACATCATAACTCGGAATCTAACTCGGAATCTACTGCGCCTACATCAGAACTCGGAATCTACTGCGCCTACATCATAACTCGGAATCTAACTCGGAATCTACTGCGCCTACATCAGAACTCGGAATCTACTGCGCCTACATAATAACTCGGAATCTAACTCGGAATCTACTGCGCCTACATCATAACTAGGAATCTACTGTGCCTACATCATAACTCGGAATCTAACTCGGTATCTACTGCGCGGTCATCATAACTCGGAATCTACTGCGCCTACATCACAACTCGGAATCTAACTCGGAATCTACTGCGCCTACATCATAACTCGGAATCTAACTCGGAATCTACTGCGCCTACATCATAACTCGGAATCTACTGTGCCTACATCATAACTCGGAATCTACTGCGCCTACATCATAACTCGGAATCTACTGCGCCTACATCATAACTCGGAATCAACTGCGCCTACATCATAACTTGTAATCTACTGCGCCTACATCATAACTCGGAATCTACTGCGCCTACATCATAACTCGGAATCTAACTCGGAATCTACTGCGCCTACATCATAACTCGGAATCTAACTCGGAATCTAATGTGCCTACATCATAACTCGGAATCTACTGCGCCTACATCATAACTCGGAATCTACTGCGCCTACATCATAACTCAGAATCTAACTCGGAATCTACTGCGCCTACATCATAACTCGGAATCAACTGCGCCTACATCATAACTTGGAATCTACTGCGCCTACATCATAACTCGGAATCTACTGCGCCTACATCATAACTCGGAATCTAACTCGGAATCTACTGCGCCTACATCATAACTCGGAATCTAACTCGGAATCTACTGTGCCTACATCATAACTCGGAATCTACTGCACCTACATCATAACTCGGAATTTACTGCATCTGCATCATAACTCGGAATCTACTGCGCCTACATCATAACTCGGAATCTAACTCGGAATCTACTGCGCCTACATCATAACTCGGAATCTACTGCGCCTACATCATAACTCGGAATCTAACTCGGAATCTACTGCGCCTACATCAGAACTCGGAATCTAACTCGCAATCTACTGCGCCTACATCATAACTCGGAATCTACTGCGCCTACATCATAACTCGGAATCTAACTCGGAATCTACTGCGCCTACATCATAACTCGGAATCTACTGTGCCTACATCATAACTCGGAATCTAACTCGGAATCTACTGCGCCTACATCATAACTCGGAATCTACTGCGCCTACATCATAACCCGGAATCTACTGCGCCTACATCGTAACTCGGAATCTACTGCGCCTACATCATAACTCGGAATCTACTGCGCCTACATCATAACTCGGAATCTAACTCGGAATCTACTGCGCCTACATCATAACTCGGAATCTACTGCGCCTACATCATAACTCGTAATCTAACTCGGAATCTACTGCGCCTACATCATAACTCGGAATCTACTGTGCCTACATCATAACTCGGAATCTAACTCGGAATCTACTGCGCCTACATCATAACTCGGAATCTACTGCGCCTACATCATAACTCGGAATCTAACTCGGAATCTACTGCGCCTACATCATAACTCGGAATCTAACTCGGAATCTACTGCGCCTACATCATAACTCGGAATCTACTGCGCCTACATCATAACTCGAAATCTATCTCGGAATCTACTGCGCCTACATCATAACTCGGAAGCTACTGCGCCTACATCATAACTCGGAATCTAACTCGGAATCTACTGCGCCTACATCATAACTCGGAATCTACTGCGCCTACATCATAACTCGGAATCTAACTTGGAATCTACTGCGCCTAAATCATAACTCTGAATCTAACTCGGAATCTACTGCGCCTACATCATAACTCGGAATCTACTGCGCCTACATCATAACTCGGAATCTAACTCGGAATCTACTGCGCCTACATCATAACTCGGAATCTACTGCGCCTACATCATAACTCGGAATCTAACTCGGAATCTACTGCGCCTACATCAGAACTCGGAATCTACTGCGCCTACATAATAACTCGGAATCTAACTCGTAATCTACTGCGCCTACATCATAACTAGGAATCTACTGTGCCTACATCATAACTCGGAATCTAACTCGGTATCTACTGCGCGGTCATCATAACTCGGAATCTACTGCGCCTACATCACAACTCGGAATCTAACTCGGAATCTACTGCGCCTACATCATAACTCGGAATCTAACTCGGAATCTACTGCGCCTACATCATAACTCGGAATCTAATGTGCCTACATCATAACTCGGAATCTACTGCGCCTACATCATAACTCGGAATCTACTGCGCCTACATCATAACTCGGAATCAACTGCGCCTACATCATAACTTGTAATCTACTGCGCCTACATCATAACTCGGAATCTACTGCGCCTACATCATAACTCGGAATCTAACTCGGAATCTACTGCGCCTACATCATAACTCGGAATCTAACTCGGAATCTAATGTGCCTACATCATAACTCGGAATCTACTGCGCCTACATCATAACTCGGAATCTACTGCGCCTACATCATAACTCAGAATCTAACTCGGAATCTACTGCGCCTACATCATAACTCGGAATCAACTGCGCCTACATCATAACTTGGAATCTACTGCGCCTACATCATAACTCGGAATCTACTGCGCCTACATCATAACTCGGAATCTAACTCGGAATCTACTGCGCCTACATCATAACTCGGAATCTAACTCGGAATCTACTGTGCCTACATCATAACTCGGAATCTACTGCACCTACATCATAACTCGGAATTTACTGCATCTGCATCATAACTCGGAATCTACTGCGCCTACATCATAACTCGGAATCTAACTCGGAATCTACTGCGCCTACATCATAACTCGGAATCTACTGCGCCTACATCATAACTCGGAATCTAACTCGGAATCTACTGCGCCTACATCAGAACTCGGAATCTAACTCGCAATCTACTGCGCCTACATCATAACTCGGAATCTACTGCGCCTACATCATAACTCGGAATCTAACTCGGAATCTACTGCGCCTACATCATAACTCGGAATCTACTGTGCCTACATCATAACTCGGAATCTAACTCGGAATCTACTGCGCCTACATCATAACTCGGAATCTACTGCGCCTACATCATAACGCGGAATCTACTGCGCCTACATCGTAACTCGGAATCTACTGCGCCTACATCATAACTCGGAATCTACTGCGCCTACATCATAACTCGGAATCTAACTCGGAATCTACTGCGCCTACATCATAACTCGGAATCTACTGCGCCTACATCATAACTCGTAATCTAACTCGGAATCTACTGCGCCTACATCATAACTCGGAATCTACTGTGCCTACATCATAACTCGGAATCTAACTCGGAATCTACTGCGCCTACATCATAACTCGGAATCTACTGCGCCTACATCATAACTCGGAATCTAACTCGGAATCTACTGCGCCTACATCATAACTCGGAATCTAACTCGGAATCTACTGCGCCTACATCATAACTCGGAATCTACTGCGCCTACATCATAACTCGAAATCTATCTCGGAATCTACTGCGCCTACATCATAACTCGGAAGCTACTGCGCCTACATCATAACTCGGAATCTAACTCGGAATCTACTGCGCCTACATCATAACTCGGAATCTACTGCGCCTACATCATAACTCGGAATCTAACTTGGAATCTACTGCGCCTAAATCATAACTCTGAATCTAACTCGGAATCTACTGCGCCTACATCATAACTCGGAATCTACTGCGCCTACATCATAACTCGGAATCTAACTCGGAATCTACTGCGCCTACATCATAACTCGGAATCTACTGCGCCTACATCATAACTCGGAATCTAACTCGGAATCTACTGCGCCTACATCAGAACTCGGAATCTACTGCGCCTACATAATAACTCGGAATCTAACTCGGAATCTACTGCGCCTACATCATAACTAGGAATCTACTGTGCCTACATCATAACTCGGAATCTAACTCGGTATCTACTGCGCGGTCATCATAACTCGGAATCTACTGCGCCTACATCACAACTCGGAATCTAACTCGGAATCTACTGCGCCTACATCATAACTCGGAATCTAACTCGGAATCTACTGCGCCTACATCATAACTCGGAATCTACTGTGCCTACATCATAACTCGGAATCTACTGCGCCTACATCATAACTCGGAATCTACTGCGCCTACATCATAACTCGGAATCAACTGCGCCTACATCATAACTTGTAATCTACTGCGCCTACATCATAACTCGGAATCTACTGCGCCTACATCATAACTCGGAATCTAACTCGGAATCTACTGCGCCTACATCATAACTCGGAATCTAACTCGGAATCTAATGTGCCTACATCATAACTCGGAATCTACTGCGCCTACATCATAACTCGGAATCTACTGCGCCTACATCATAACTCAGAATCTAACTCGGAATCTACTGCGCCTACATCATAACTCGGAATCAACTGCGCCTACATCATAACTTGGAATCTACTGCGCCTACATCATAACTCGGAATCTACTGCGCCTACATCATAACTCGGAATCTAACTCGGAATCTACTGCGCCTACATCATAACTCGGAATCTAACTCGGAATCTACTGTGCCTACATCATAACTCGGAATCTAACTCGGAATCTACTGCGCCTACATCATAACTCGGAATCTACTGCGCCTACATCATAACTCGGAATATAACTCGGAATCTACTACGCCTACATCATAACTCGGAATCTAACTCGGAATCTACTGTGCCTACATCATAACTCGGAATCTACTGCGCCTACATCATAACTCGGAATCTACTGCGCCTACATCATAACTCGGAATCTAACTCGGAATCTACTGCGCCTACATCATAACTCGGAATCTACTGCGCCTACATCATAACTCGGAATCTAACGTGGAATCTACTGCGCCTAAATCATAACTCAGAATCTTACTCGGAATCTACTGCGCCTACATCATAACTAGGAATCTACTGCGCCTACATCATAACTCGGAATCTAAATCGGAATCTACTGCGCCTACATCATAACTCGGAATCTAACGCGGAATCTACTGCGCCTAAATCATAACTCGGAATCTAACTCGGAATCTACTGCGCCTACATCATAACTCGGAATCTACTGCGCCTACATCATAACTCGGAATCTAACTCGGAATCTACTGCGCCTACATCATAACTCGGAATCTACTGTGCCTACATCATAACTCGGAATCTAACGCGGAATCTACTGCGCCTACATCATAACTCGGAATCTACTGTGCCTACATCATAACTCGGAATCTAACTCGGAATCTACTGCGCCTACATCATAACTCGGAATCTAACTCGGAATCTACTGCGCCTACATCATAACTCGGAATCTACTGCGCCTACATCATAACTCGGATGCTACTGCGCCTACATCATAACTCGGAATCTAACTCGGAATCTACTGCGCCTACATCATAACTCGGAATCTACTGTGCCTACATCATAACTCGGAATCTATCTCGGAATCTACTGCGCCTACATCATAACTCGGAATCTACTGCGCCTACATCATAACTCGGAATCTAACTCGGAATCTACTGCGCCTACATCATAACTCGGAATCTACTGCGCCTACATCATAACTCGGAATCTAACTCGGAATCTACTGCGCCTAGATCAGAACTCGGAATCTAACTCGCAATCTACTGCGCCTACATCATAACTCGGAATCTACTGCGCCTACATCATAACTCAGAATCTACTGCGCCTACATCATAACTCGGAATCTACTGCGCCTACATCATAACTCGGAATCTAACTCGGAATCTACTGCGCCTACATCATAACTCGGAATCTACTGCGCCTACATCATAACTCGGAATCTAACTCGGAATCTACTGCGCCTACATCATAACTCGGAATCTACTGTGCCTCCATCATAACTCGGAATCTAACTCGGTATCTACTGCGCGTACATCATAACTCGGAATCTACTGCGCCTATATCATAACTCGGAATCTAACTCGGAATCCACTGCGCCTACATCATAACTCGGAATCTAACTCGGAATCTACTGCACCTACATCATAACTCGGAATCTACTGTGCCTACATCATAACTCGGAATCTACTGCGCCTACATCATAACTCGGAATCTACTGCGCCTACATCATAACTCGGAATCAACTGCGCCTATATCATAAATTGGAATCTACTGCGCCTACATCATAACTCGGAATCTACTGCGCCTACATCATAACTCGGAATATAACTCGGAATCTACTACGCCTACATCATAACTCGGAATCTAACTCGGAATCTACTGTGCCTACATCATAACTCGGAATCTACTGCGCCTACATCATAACTCGGAATCTACTGCGCCTACATCATAACTCGGAATCTAACTCGGAATCTACTGCGCCTACATCATAACTCGGAATCTACTGCGCCTACATCATAACTCGGAATCTAACGTGGAATCTACTGCGCCTAAATCATAACTCAGAATCTTACTCGGAATCTACTGCGCCTACATCATAACTAGGAATCTACTGCGCCTACATCATAACTCGGAATCTAAATCGGAATCTACTGCGCCTACATCATAACTCGGAATATAACGCGGAATCTACTGCGCCTAAATCATAACTCGGAATCTAACTCGGAATCTACTGCGCCTACATCATAACTCGGAATCTACTGCGCCTACATCATAACTCGGAATCTAACTCGGAATCTACTGCGCCTACATCATAACTCGGAATCTACTGTGCCTACATCATAACTCGGAATCTAACGCGGAATCTACTGCGCCTACATCATAACTCGGAATCTACTGTGCCTACATCATAACTCGGAATCTAACTCGGAATCTACTGCGCCTACATCATAACTCGGAATCAAACTCGGAATCTACTGCGCCTACATCATAACTCGGAATCTACTGCGCCTACATCATAACTCGGATGCTACTGCGCCTACATCATAACTCGGAATCTAACTCGGAATCTACTGCGCCTACATCATAACTCGGAATCTACTGTGCCTACATCATAACTCGGAATCTATCTCGGAATCTACTGCGCCTACATCATAACTCGGAATCTACTGCGCCTACATCATAACTCGGAATCTAACTCGGAATCTACTGCGCCTACATCATAACTCGGAATCTACTGCGCCTACATCATAACTCGGAATCTAACTCGGAATCTACTGCGCCTACATCAGAACTCGGAATCTAACTCGCAATCTACTGCGCCTACATCATAACTCGGAATCTACTGCGCCTACATCATAACTCGGAATCTAACTCGGAATCTACTGCGCCTACATCATAACTCGGAATCTACTGTGCCTACATCATAACTCGGAATCTAACTCGGAATCTACTGCGCCTACATCATAACTCGGAATCTACTGCGCCTACATCATAACGCGGAATCTACTGCGCCTACATCGTAACTCGGAATCTACTGCGCCTACATCATAACTCGGAATCTACTGCGCCTACATCATAACTCGGAATCTAACTCGGAATCTACTGCGCCTACATCATAACTCGGAATCTACTGCGCCTACATCATAACTCGTAATCTAACTCGGAATCTACTGCGCCTACATCATAACTCGGAATCTACTGTGCCTACATCATAACTCGGAATCTAACTCGGAATCTACTGCGCCTACATCATAACTCGGAATCTACTGCGCCTACATCATAACTCGGAATCTAACTCGGAATCTACTGCGCCTACATCATAACTCGGAATCTAACTCGGAATCTACTGCGCCTACATCATAACTCGGAATCTACTGCGCCTACATCATAACTCGAAATCTATCTCGGAATCTACTGCGCCTACATCATAACTCGGAAGCTACTGCGCCTACATCATAACTCGGAATCTAACTCGGAATCTACTGCGCCTACATCATAACTCGGAATCTACTGCGCCTACATCATAACTCGGAATCTAACTTGGAATCTACTGCGCCTAAATCATAACTCTGAATCTAACTCGGAATCTACTGCGCCTACATCATAACTCGGAATCTACTGCGCCTACATCATAACTCGGAATCTAACTCGGAATCTACTGCGCCTACATCATAACTCGGAATCTACTGCGCCTACATCATAACTCGGAATCTAACTCGGAATCTACTGCGCCTACATCAGAACTCGGAATCTACTGCGCCTACATCATAACTCGGAATCTAACTCGGAATCTACTGCGCCTACATCAGAACTCGGAATCTACTGCGCCTACATAATAACTCGGAATCTAACTCGGAATCTACTGCGCCTACATCATAACTAGGAATCTACTGTGCCTACATCATAACTCGGAATCTAACTCGGTATCTACTGCGCGGTCATCATAACTCGGAATCTACTGCGCCTACATCACAACTCGGAATCTAACTCGGAATCTACTGCGCCTACATCATAACTCGGAATCTAACTCGGAATCTACTGCGCCTACATCATAACTCGGAATCTACTGTGCCTACATCATAACTCGGAATCTACTGCGCCTACATCATAACTCGGAATCTACTGCGCCTACATCATAACTCGGAATCAACTGCGCCTACATCATAACTTGTAATCTACTGCGCCTACATCATAACTCGGAATCTACTGCGCCTACATCATAACTCGGAATCTAACTCGGAATCTACTGCGCCTACATCATAACTCGGAATCTAACTCGGAATCTAATGTGCCTACATCATAACTCGGAATCTACTGCGCCTACATCATAACTCGGAATCTACTGCGCCTACATCATAACTCAGAATCTAACTCGGAATCTACTGCGCCTACATCATAACTCGGAATCAACTGCGCCTACATCATAACTTGGAATCTACTGCGCCTACATCATAACTCGGAATCTACTGCGCCTACATCATAACTCGGAATCTAACTCGGAATCTACTGCGCCTACATCATAACTCGGAATCTAACTCGGAATCTACTGTGCCTACATCATAACTCGGAATCTACTGCACCTACATCATAACTCGGAATTTACTGCATCTGCATCATAACTCGGAATCTACTGCGCCTACATCATAACTCGGAATCTAACTCGGAATCTACTGCGCCTACATCATAACTCGGAATCTACTGCGCCTACATCATAACTCGGAATCTAACTCGGAATCTACTGCGCCTACATCAGAACTCGGAATCTAACTCGCAATCTACTGCGCCTACATCATAACTCGGAATCTACTGCGCCTACATCATAACTCGGAATCTAACTCGGAATCTACTGCGCCTACATCATAACTCGGAATCTACTGTGCCTACATCATAACTCGGAATCTAACTCGGAATCTACTGCGCCTACATCATAACTCGGAATCTACTGCGCCTACATCATAACCCGGAATCTACTGCGCCTACATCGTAACTCGGAATCTACTGCGCCTACATCATAACTCGGAATCTACTGCGCCTACATCATAACTCGGAATCTAACTCGGAATCTACTGCGCCTACATCATAACTCGGAATCTACTGCGCCTACATCATAACTCGTAATCTAACTCGGAATCTACTGCGCCTACATCATAACTCGGAATCTACTGTGCCTACATCATAACTCGGAATCTAACTCGGAATCTACTGCGCCTACATCATAACTCGGAATCTACTGCGCCTACATCATAACTCGGAATCTAACTCGGAATCTACTGCGCCTACATCATAACTCGGAATCTAACTCGGAATCTACTGCGCCTACATCATAACTCGGAATCTACTGCGCCTACATCATAACTCGAAATCTATCTCGGAATCTACTGCGCCTACATCATAACTCGGAAGCTACTGCGCCTACATCATAACTCGGAATCTAACTCGGAATCTACTGCGCCTACATCATAACTCGGAATCTACTGCGCCTACATCATAACTCGGAATCTAACTTGGAATCTACTGCGCCTAAATCATAACTCTGAATCTAACTCGGAATCTACTGCGCCTACATCATAACTCGGAATCTACTGCGCCTACATCATAACTCGGAATCTAACTCGGAATCTACTGCGCCTACATCATAACTCGGAATCTACTGCGCCTACATCATAACTCGGAATCTAACTCGGAATCTACTGCGCCTACATCAGAACTCGGAATCTACTGCGCCTACATAATAACTCGGAATCTAACTCGTAATCTACTGCGCCTACATCATAACTAGGAATCTACTGTGCCTACATCATAACTCGGAATCTAACTCGGTATCTACTGCGCGGTCATCATAACTCGGAATCTACTGCGCCTACATCACAACTCGGAATCTAACTCGGAATCTACTGCGCCTACATCATAACTCGGAATCTAACTCGGAATCTACTGCGCCTACATCATAACTCGGAATCTACTGTGCCTACATCATAACTCGGAATCTACTGCGCCTACATCATAACTCGGAATCTACTGCGCCTACATCATAACTCGGAATCAACTGCGCCTACATCATAACTTGTAATCTACTGCGCCTACATCATAACTCGGAATCTACTGCGCCTACATCATAACTCGGAATCTAACTCGGAATCTACTGCGCCTACATCATAACTCGGAATCTAACTCGGAATCTAATGTGCCTACATCATAACTCGGAATCTACTGCGCCTACATCATAACTCGGAATCTACTGCGCCTACATCATAACTCAGAATCTAACTCGGAATCTACTGCGCCTACATCATAACTCGGAATCAACTGCGCCTACATCATAACTTGGAATCTACTGCGCCTACATCATAACTCGGAATCTACTGCGCCTACATCATAACTCGGAATCTAACTCGGAATCTACTGCGCCTACATCATAACTCGGAATCTAACTCGGAATCTACTGTGCCTACATCATAACTCGGAATCTACTGCACCTACATCATAACTCGGAATTTACTGCATCTGCATCATAACTCGGAATCTACTGCGCCTACATCATAACTCGGAATCTAACTCGGAATCTACTGCGCCTACATCATAACTCGGAATCTACTGCGCCTACATCATAACTCGGAATCTAACTCGGAATCTACTGCGCCTACATCAGAACTCGGAATCTAACTCGCAATCTACTGCGCCTACATCATAACTCGGAATCTACTGCGCCTACATCATAACTCGGAATCTAACTCGGAATCTACTGCGCCTACATCATAACTCGGAATCTACTGTGCCTACATCATAACTCGGAATCTAACTCGGAATCTACTGCGCCTACATCATAACTCGGAATCTACTGCGCCTACATCATAACGCGGAATCTACTGCGCCTACATCGTAACTCGGAATCTACTGCGCCTACATCATAACTCGGAATCTACTGCGCCTACATCATAACTCGGAATCTAACTCGGAATCTACTGCGCCTACATCATAACTCGGAATCTACTGCGCCTACATCATAACTCGTAATCTAACTCGGAATCTACTGCGCCTACATCATAACTCGGAATCTACTGTGCCTACATCATAACTCGGAATCTAACTCGGAATCTACTGCGCCTACATCATAACTCGGAATCTACTGCGCCTACATCATAACTCGGAATCTAACTCGGAATCTACTGCGCCTACATCATAACTCGGAATCTAACTCGGAATCTACTGCGCCTACATCATAACTCGGAATCTACTGCGCCTACATCATAACTCGAAATCTATCTCGGAATCTACTGCGCCTACATCATAACTCGGAAGCTACTGCGCCTACATCATAACTCGGAATCTAACTCGGAATCTACTGCGCCTACATCATAACTCGGAATCTACTGCGCCTACATCATAACTCGGAATCTAACTTGGAATCTACTGCGCCTAAATCATAACTCTGAATCTAACTCGGAATCTACTGCGCCTACATCATAACTCGGAATCTACTGCGCCTACATCATAACTCGGAATCTAACTCGGAATCTACTGCGCCTACATCATAACTCGGAATCTACTGCGCCTACATCATAACTCGGAATCTAACTCGGAATCTACTGCGCCTACATCAGAACTCGGAATCTACTGCGCCTACATAATAACTCGGAATCTAACTCGGAATCTACTGCGCCTACATCATAACTAGGAATCTACTGTGCCTACATCATAACTCGGAATCTAACTCGGTATCTACTGCGCGGTCATCATAACTCGGAATCTACTGCGCCTACATCACAACTCGGAATCTAACTCGGAATCTACTGCGCCTACATCATAACTCGGAATCTAACTCGGAATCTACTGCGCCTACATCATAACTCGGAATCTACTGTGCCTACATCATAACTCGGAATCTACTGCGCCTACATCATAACTCGGAATCTACTGCGCCTACATCATAACTCGGAATCAACTGCGCCTACATCATAACTTGTAATCTACTGCGCCTACATCATAACTCGGAATCTACTGCGCCTACATCATAACTCGGAATCTAACTCGGAATCTACTGCGCCTACATCATAACTCGGAATCTAACTCGGAATCTAATGTGCCTACATCATAACTCGGAATCTACTGCGCCTACATCATAACTCGGAATCTACTGCGCCTACATCATAACTCAGAATCTAACTCGGAATCTACTGCGCCTACATCATAACTCGGAATCAACTGCGCCTACATCATAACTTGGAATCTACTGCGCCTACATCATAACTCGGAATCTACTGCGCCTACATCATAACTCGGAATCTAACTCGGAATCTACTGCGCCTACATCATAACTCGGAATCTAACTCGGAATCTACTGTGCCTACATCATAACTCGGAATCTACTGCACCTACATCATAACTCGGAATTTACTGCATCTGCATCATAACTCGGAATCTACTGCGCCTACATCATAACTCGGAATCTAACTCGGAATCTACTGCGCCTACATCATAACTCGGAATCTACTGCGCCTACATCATAACTCGGAATCTAACTCGGAATCTACTGCGCCTACATCAGAACTCGGAATCTAACTCGCAATCTACTGCGCCTACATCATAACTCGGAATCTACTGCGCCTACATCATAACTCGGAATCTAACTCGGAATCTACTGCGCCTACATCATAACTCGGAATCTACTGTGCCTACATCATAACTCGGAATCTAACTCGGAATCTACTGCGCCTACATCATAACTCGGAATCTACTGCGCCTACATCATAACTCGGAATCTACTGCGCCTACATCGTAACTCGGAATCTACTGCGCCTACATCATAACTCGGAATCTACTGCGCCTACATCATAACTCGGAATCTAACTCGGAATCTACTGCGCCTACATCATAACTCGGAATCTACTGCGCCTACATCATAACTCGTAATCTAACTCGGAATCTACTGCGCCTACATCATAACTCGGAATCTACTGTGCCTACATCATAACTCGGAATCTAACTCGGAATCTACTGCGCCTACATCATAACTCGGAATCTACTGCGCCTACATCATAACTCGGAATCTAACTCGGAATCTACTGCGCCTACATCATAACTCGGAATCTAACTCGGAATCTACTGCGCCTACATCATAACTCGGAATCTACTGCGCCTACATCATAACTCGAAATCTATCTCGGAATCTACTGCGCCTACATCATAACTCGGAAGCTACTGCGCCTACATCATATCTCGGAATCTAACTCGGAATCTACTGCGCCTACATCATAACTCGGAATCTACTGCGCCTACATCATAACTCGGAATCTAACTTGGAATCTACTGCGCCTAAATCATAACTCTGAATCTAACTCGGAATCTACTGCGCCTACATCATAACTCGGAATGTACTGCGCCTACATCATAACTCGGAATCTAACTCGGAATCTACTGCGCCTACATCATAACTCGGAATCTACTGCGCCTACATCATAACTCGGAATCTAACTCGGAATCTACTGCGCCTACATCAGAACTCGGAATCTACTGCGCCTACATCATAACTCGGAATCTAACTCGGAATCTACTGCACCTACATCATAACTAGGAATCTACTGTGCCTACATCATAACTCGGAATCTAACTCGGTATCTACTGCGCGGTCATCATAACTCGGAATCTACTGCGCCTACATCACAACTCGGAATCTAACTCGGAATCTACTGCGCCTACATCATAACTCGGAATCTAACTCGGAATCTACTGCGCCTACATCATAACTCGGAATCTACTGTGCCTACATCATAACTCGGAATCTACTGCGCCTACATCATAACTCGGAATCTACTGCGCCTACATCATAACTCGGAATCAACTGCGCCTACATCATAACTTGTAATCTACTGCGCCTACATCATAACTCGGAATCTACTGCGCCTACATCATAACTCGGAATCTAACTCGGAATCTACTGCGCCTACATCATAACTCGGAATCTAACTCGGAATCTAATGTGTTTACATCATAACTCGGAATCTACTGCGCCTACATCATAACTCGGAATCTACTGCGCCTACATCATAACTCAGAATCTAACTCGGAATCTACTGCGCCTACATCATAACTCGGAATCAACTGCGCCTACATCATAACTTGGAATCTACTGCGCCTACATCATAACTCGGAATCTACTGCGCCTACATCATAACTCGGAATCTAACTCGGAATCTACTGCGCCTACATCATAACTCGGAATCTAACTCGGAATCTACTGTGCCTACATCATAACTCGGAATCTACTGCGCCTACATCATAACTCGGAATCTAACTCGGAATCTACTGCGCCTACATCATAACTCGGAATCTACTGTGCCTACATCATAACTCGGAATCTAACTCGGAATCTACTGCGCCTACATCATAACTCGGAATCTACTGCGCCTACATCATAACTCGGAATCTAACTCGGAATCTACTGCGCCTACATCATAACTCGGAATCTAACTCGGAATCTACTGCGCCTACATCATAACTCGGAATCTACTGCGCCTACATCATAACTCGAAATCTATCTCGGAATCTACTGCGCCTACATCATAACTCGGAAGCTACTGCGCCTACATCATAACTCGGAATCTAACTCGGAATCTACTGCGCCTACATCATAACTCGGAATCTACTGCGCCTACATCATAACTCGGAATCTAACTTGGAATCTACTGCGCCTAAATCATAACTCTGAATCTAACTCGGAATCTACTGCGCCTACATCATAACTCGGAATCTACTGCGCCTACATCATAACTCGGAATCTAACTCGGAATCTACTGCGCCTACATCATAACTCGGAATCTACTGCGCCTACATCATAACTCGGAATCTAACTCGGAATCTACTGCGCCTACATCAGAACTCGGAATCTACTGCGCCTACATCATAACTCGGAATCTAACTCGGAATCTACTGCGCCTACATCATAACTAGGAATCTACTGTGCCTACATCATAACTCGGAATCTAACTCGGTATCTACTGCGCGGTCATCATAACTCGGAATCTACTGCGCCTACATCACAACTCGGAATCTAACTCGGAATCTACTGCGCCTACATCATAACTCGGAATCTAACTCGGAATCTACTGCGCCTACATCATAACTCGGAATCTACTGTGCCTACATCATAACTCGGAATCTACTGCGCCTACATCATAACTCGGAATCTACTGCGCCTACATCATAACTCGGAATCAACTGCGCCTACATCATAACTTGTAATCTACTGCGCCTACATCATAACTCGGAATCTACTGCGCCTACATCATAACTCGGAATCTAACTCGGAATCTACTGCGCCTACATCATAACTCGGAATCTAACTCGGAATCTAATGTGCCTACATCATAACTCGGAATCTACTGCGCCTACATCATAACTCGGAATCTACTGCGCCTACATCATAACTCAGAATCTAACTCGGAATCTACTGCGCCTACATCATAACTCGGAATCAACTGCGCCTACATCATAACTTGGAATCTACTGCGCCTACATCATAACTCGGAATCTACTGCGCCTACATCATAACTCGGAATCTAACTCGGAATCTACTGCGCCTACATCATAACTCGGAATCTAACTCGGAATCTACTGTGCCTACATCATAACTCGGAATCTACTGCACCTACATCATAACTCGGAATTTACTGCATCTGCATCATAACTCGGAATCTACTGCGCCTACATCATAACTCGGAATCTACTGCGCCTACATCATAACTCGGAATGTACTGCGCCTACATCATAATTCGGAATCTAACTCGGAATCTACTGCGCCTACATCATAACTCGGCATCTACTGCGCCTACATCATGACTTGGAATCTAACTCGGAAACTACTGCGCCTACATCATAACTCGGAAACTACTGCGCCTACATCATAACTCAAAATCTACTGCGCCTACATCATAACTCGGAATCTAACTCGGAATCTACTGCGCCTACATCATAACTCGGAATCTACTGCGCCTACATCATAACTCGGAATCCACTGCGCCTACATCATAACTCGGAATCTAACTCGGAATCTACTGCGCCTACATCATAACTCGGAATCTACTGCGCCTACATCATAACTCGGAATCTAACTCGGAATCTACTGCGCCTACATCATAACTCGGAATCTACTGCGCCAACATCATAACTCGGAATCTACTGTGCCTACATCATAACTCGGAATCTAACTCAGAATCTACTGCGTCTACATCATAACTCGGAATCTTACTCGGAATGTACTGCGCCTACATCATAACTCGGAATCTACTGCGCCTACATCATAACTCGGAATCTAACTCGGAATCTACTGCGCCTACATCATAACTCGGAATCTACTGCGCCTACATCATAACTCGGAATCTATCTCGGAATCTACTGCGCCTACATCATAACTAGGAATCTACTGCGCCTACATCATAACTCGGAATCTATCTCAGAATCTACTGCGCCTACATCATAACTCGGAAGCTACTGCGCCTACATCATAACTCGGAATCTAACTCGGAATCTACTGCGCCTACATCATAACTCGGAATCTACTGCGCCTACATCATAACTCGGAATCTAACTCGGAACCTACTGCGCCTACATCAGAATTCGGAATCTAACTCGGAATGTACTGCGCCTACATCATAACTCGGAATCTACTGCGCCTACATCATAACTCGGAATCTACTGCGCCTACATCATAACTCGGAATCTAACTCGGAATCTACTGCGCCTACATCAGAATTCGGAATCTAACTCGGAATGTACTGCGCCTACATCATAACTCGGAATCTACTGCGCCTACATCATAACTCGGAATCTACTGCGCCTAAATCATAACTCGGAATCTAACTCGGAATCTACTGCGCCTACATCATAACTCGGAATCTACTGCGCCTACATCATAACTCGGAATCTAACTCGGAATCTACTGCGCCTACATCATAACTCGGAATCTACTGTGCCTACATCATAACTCGGAATCTAACGCGGAATCTACTGCGCCTACATCATAACTCGGAATCTACTGTGCCTACATCATAACTCGGAATCTAACTCGGAATCTACTGCGCCTACATCATAACTCGGAATCTAACTCGGAATCTACTGCGCCTACATCATAACTCGGAATCTACTGCGCCTACATCATAACTCGGAAGCTACTGCGCCTACATCATAACTCGGAATCTTAACTCGGAATCTACTGCGCCTACATCATAACTCGGAATCTACTGCGCCTACATCATAACTCGAAATCTATCTCGGAATCTGCTGCGCCTACATCACAACTCGGAAGCTACTGCGCCTAAATCATAACTCGGAATCTAACTCGGAATCTACTGCGCCTACATCATAACTCGGAATCTACTGCGCCTACATCATAACTCGGAATCTAACTCGGAATCTACTGCGCCTACATCATAACTCGGAATCTAACTCGGAATCTACTGCGCCTACATCATAACTCGGAATCTACTGCGCCTACATCATAACTCGGAATCTAACTCGGAATCTACTGCGCCTACATCATAACTCGGAATCTACTGCGCCTACATCATAACTCGAAATCTAACTCGGAATCTACTGCGCCTACATCATAACTCGGAATCTACTGCGCCTACATCATAACTCGGAATCTACTGCGCCTACATCATAACTCGGATGCTACTGCGCCTACATCATAACTCGGAATCTAACTCGGAATCTACTGCGCCTACATCATAACTCGGAATCTACTGTGCCTACATCATAACTCGGAATCTATCTCGGAATCTACTGCGCCTACATCATAACTCGGAATCTACTGCGCCTACATCATAACTCGGAATCTAACTCGGAATCTACTGCGCCTACATCATAACTCGGAATCTACTGCGCCTACATCATAACTCGGAATCTAACTCGGAATCTACTGCGCCTACATCAGAACTCGGAATCTAACTCGCAATCTACTGCGCCTACATCATAACTCGGAATCTACTGCGCCTACATCATAACTCGGAATCTAACTCGGAATCTACTGCGCCTACATCATAACTCGGAATCTACTGTGCCTACATCATAACTCGGAATCTAACTCGGAATCTACTGCGCCTACATCATAACTCGGAATCTACTGCGCCTACATCATAAATCGGAATCTACTGCGCCTACATCATAACTCGGAATCTACTGCGCCTACATCATAACTCGGAATCTAACTCGGAATCTACTGCGCCTACATCATAACTCGGAATCTACTGCGCCTACATCATAACTCGTAATCTAACTCGGAATCTACTGCGCCTACATCATAACTCGGAATCTACTGTGCCTACATCATAACTCGGAATCTAACTCGGAATCTACTGCGCGGTCATCATAACTCGGAATCTACTGCGCCTACATCATAACTCGGAATCTAACTCGGAATCTACTGCGCCTACATCATAACTCGGAATCTAACTCGGAATCTACTGCGCCTACATCATAACTCGGAATCTACTGCGCCTACATCATAACTCGAAATCTATCTCGGAATCTACTGCGCCTACATCATAACTCGGAATCTACTGCGCCTACATCATAACTCGGAATCTAACTCGGAATCTACTGCGCCTAAATCATAACTCGGAATCTACTGCGCCTACATCATAACTCGGAATCTAACTTGGAATCTACTGCGCCTAAATCATAACTCTGAATCTAACTCGGAATCTACTGCGCCTACATCATAACTCGGAATCTACTGCGCCTACATCATAACTCGGAATCTAACTCGGAATCTACTGCGCCTACATCATAACTCGGAATCTACTGCGCCTACATCATAACTCGGAATCTAACTCGGAATCTACTGCGCCTACATCAGAACTCGGAATCTTCTGCGCCTACATCATAACTCGGAATCTAACTCGGTATCTACTGCGCGGTCATCATAACTCGGAATCTACTGCGCCTACATCACAACTTGGAATCTAACTCGGAATCTACTGCGCCTACATCATAACTCGGAATCTAACTCGGAATCTACTGCGCCTACATCATAACTCGGAATCTACTGTGCCTACATCATAACTCGGAATCTACTGCGCCTACATCATAACTCGGAATCTACTGCGCCTACATCATAACTCGGAATCAACTGCGCCTACATCATAACTTGTAATCTACTGCGCCTACATCATAACTCGGAATCTACTGCGCCTACATCATAACTCGGAATCTAACTCAGAATCTACTGCGCCTACATCATAACTCGGAATCTAACTCGGAATCTAATGTGCCTACATCATAACTCGGAATCTACTGCGCCTACATCATAACTCAGAATCTAACTCGGAATCTACTGCGCCTACATCATAACTCGGAATCAACTGCGCCTACATCATAACTTGGAATCTACTGCGCCTACATCATAACTCGGAATCTACTGCGCCTACATCATAACTCGGAATCTAACTCGGAATCTACTGCGCCTACATCATAACTCGGAATCTAACTCGGAATCTACTGTGCCTACATCATAACTCGGAATCTACTGCACCTACATCATAACTCGGAATTTACTGCATCTGCATCATAACTCGGAATCTACTGCGCCTACATCATAACTCGGAATCTAGTGCGCCTACATCATAACTCGGAATGTACTGCGCCTACATCATAATTCGGAATCTAACTCGGAATCTACTGCGCCTACATCATAACTCGGCATCTACTGCGCCTACATCATGACTTGGAATCTAACTCGGAAACTACTGCGCCTACATCATAACTCGGAAACTACTGCGCCTACATCATAACTCAAAATCTACTGCGCCTACATCATAACTCGGAATCTAACTCGGAATCTACTGCGCCTACATCATAACTCGGAATCTACTGCGCCTACATCATAACTCGGAATCCACTGCGCCTACATCATAACTCGGAATCTAACTCGGAATCTACTGCGCCTACATCATAACTCGGAATCTACTGCGCCTACATCATAACTCGGAATCTAACTCGGAATCTACTGCGCCTACATCATAACTCGGAATCTACTGCGCCAACATCATAACTCGGAATCTACTGTGCCTACATCATAACTCGGAATCTAACTCAGAATCTACTGCGCCTACATCATAACTCGGAATCTTACTCGGAATGTACTGCGCCTACATCATAACTCGGAATCTACTGCGCCTACATCATAACTCGGAATCTAACTCGGAATCTACTGCGCCTACATCATAACTCGGAATCTACTGCGCCTACATCATAACTCGGAATCTAACTCGGAATCTACTGCGCCTACATCATAACTAGGAATCTACTGCGCCTACATCATAACTCGGAATCTATCTCGGAATGTACTGCGCCTACATCATAACTCGGAAGCTACTGCGCCTACATCATAACTCGGAATCTAACTCGGAATCTACTGCGCCTACATCATAACTCGGAATCTACTGCGCCTACATCATAACTCGGAATCTAACTCGGAACCTACTGCGCCTACATCAGAATTCGGAATCTAACTCGGAATGTACTGCGCCTACATCATAACTCGGAATCTACTGCGCCTACATCATAACTCGGAATCTACTGCGCCTACATCATAACTCGGAATCTAACTCGGAATCTACTGCGCCTACATCAGAATTCGGAATCTAACTCGGAATGTACTGCGCCTACATCATAACTCGGAATCTACTGCACCTACATCATAACTCGGAATTTACTGCATCTGCATCATAACTCGGAATCTACTGCGCCTACATCATAACTCGGAATCTACTGCGCCTACATCATAACTCGGAATGTACTGCGCCTACATCATAATTCGGAATCTAACTCGGAATCTACTGCGCCTACATCATAACTCGGCATCTACTGCGCCTACATCATGACTTGGAATCTAACTCGGAAACTACTGCGCCTACATCATAACTCGGAAACTACTGCGCCTACATCATAACTCAAAATCTACTGCGCCTACATCATAACTCGGAATCTAACTCGGAATCTACTGCGCCTACATCATAACTCGGAATCTACTGCGCCTACATCATAACTCGGAATCCACTGCGCCTACATCATAACTCGGAATCTAACTCGGAATCTACTGCGCCTACATCATAACTCGGAATCTACTGCGCCTACATCATAACTCGGAATCTAACTCGGAATCTACTGCGCCTACATCATAACTCGGAATCTACTGCGCCAACATCATAACTCGGAATCTACTGTGCCTACATCATAACTCGGAATCTAACTCAGAATCTACTGCACCTACATCATAACTCGGCATCTACTGCGCCTACATCATGACTTGGAATCTAACTCGGAAACTACTGCGCCTACATCATAACTCGGAAACTACTGCGCCTACATCATAACTCAAAATCTACTGCGCCTACATCATAACTCGGAATCTAACTCGGAATCTAATGCGCCTACATCATAACTCGGAATCTACTGCGCCTACATCATAACTCGGAATCCACTGCGCCTACATCATAACTCGGAATCTAACTCGGAATCTACTGCGCCTACATCATAACTCGGAATCTACTGCGCCAACATCATAACTCGGAATCTACTGTGCCTACATCATAACTCGGAATCTAACTCAGAATCTACTGCGCCTACATCATAACTCGGAATCTTACTCGGAATGTACTGCGCCTACATCATAACTCGGAATCTACTGCGCCTACATCATAACTCGGAATCTAACTCGGAATCTACTGCGCCTACATCATAACTCGGAATCTACTGCGCCTACATCATAACTCGGAATCTAACTCGGAATCTACTGCGCCTACATCATAACTAGGAATCTACTGCGCCTACATCATAACTCGGAATCTATCTCGGAATCTACTGCGCCTACATCATTACTCGGAAGCTACTGCGCCTACATCATAACTCGGAATCTAACTCGGAATCTACTGCGCCTACATCATAACTCGGAATCTACTGCGCCTACATCATAACTCGGAATCTAACTCGGAACCTACTGCGCCTACATCAGAATTCGGAATCTAACTCGGAATGTACTGCGCCTACATCATAACTCGGAATCTACTGCGCCTACATCATAACTCGGAATCTACTGCGCCTACATCATAACTCGGAATCTAACTCGGAATCTACTGCGCCTACATCAGAATTCGGAATCTAACTCGGAATGTACTGCGCCTACATCATAACTCGGAATCTACTGCGCCTACATCATAACTCGGAATCTACTGCGCCTAAATCATAACTCGGAATCTAACTCGGAATCTACTGCGCCTACATCATAACTCGGAATCTACTGCGCCTACATCATAACTCGGAATCTAACTCGGAATCTACTGCGCCTACATCATAACTCGGAATCTACTGTGCCTACATCATAACTCGGAATCTAACGCGGAATCTACTGCGCCTACATCATAACTCGGAATCTACTGTGCCTACATCATAACTCGGAATCTAACTCGGAATCTACTGCGCCTACATCATAACTCGGAATCTAACTCGGAATCTACTGCGCCTACATCATAACTCGGAATCTACTGCGCCTACATCATAACTCGGAAGCTACTGCGCCTACATCATAACTCGGAATCTTAACTCGGAATCTACTGCGCCTACATCATAACTCGGAATCTACTGCGCCTACATCATAACTCGAAATCTATCTCGGAATCTGCTGCGCCTACATCACAACTCGGAAGCTACTGCGCCTACATCATAACTCGGAATCTAACTCGGAATCTACTGCGCCTACATCATAACTCGGAATCTACTGCGCCTACATCATAACTCGGAATCTAACTTGGAATCTACTGCGCCTACATCATAACTCGGAATCTAACTCGGAATCTACTGCGCCTACATCATAACTCGGAATCTACTGCGCCTACATCATAACTCGGAATCTAACTCGGAATCTACTGCGCCTACATCATAACTCGGAATCTACTGCGCCTACATCATAACTCGCAATCTAACTCGGAATCTACTGCGCCTACATCATAACTCGGAATCTACTGCGCCTACATCATAACTCGGAATCTACTGCGCCTACATCATAACTCGGATGCTACTGCGCCTACATCATAACTCGGAATCTAACTCGGAATCTACTGCGCCTACATCATAACTCGGAATCTACTGTGCCTACATCATAACTCGGAATCTATCTCGGAATCTACTGCGCCTACATCATAACTCGGAATCTACTGCGCCTACATCATAACTCGGAATCTAACTCGGAATCTACTGCGCCTACATCATAACTCGGAATCTACTGCGCCTACATCATAACTCGGAATCTAACTCGGAATCTACTGCGCCTACATCAGAACTCGGAATCTAACTCGCAATCTACTGCGCCTACATCATAACTCGGAATCTACTGCGCCTACATCATAACTCGGAATCTAACTCGGAATCTACTGCGCCTACATCATAACTCGGAATCTACTGTGCCTACATCATAACTCGGAATCTAACTCGGAATCTACTGCGCCTACATCATAACTCGGAATCTACTGCGCCTACATCATAACTCGGAATCTACCGCGCCTACATCGTAACTCGGAATCTACTGCGCCTACATCATAACTCGGAATCTACTGCGCCTACATCATAACTCGGAATCTAACTCGGAATCTACTGCGCCTACATCATAACTCGGAATCTACTGCGCCTACATCATAACTCGTAATCTAACTCGGAATCTACTGCGCCTACATCATAACTCGGAATCTACTGTGCCTACATCATAACTCGGAATCTAACTCGGAATCTACTGCGCCTACATCATAACTCGGAATCTACTGCGCCTACATCATAACTCGGAATCTAACTCGGAATCTACTGCGCCTACATCATAACTCGGAATCTAACTCGGAATCTACTGCGCCTACATCATAACTCGGAATCTACTGCGCCTACATCATAACTCGAAATCTATCTCAGAATCTACTGCGCCTACATCATAACTCGGAAGCTACTGCGCCTACATCATAACTCGGAATCTAACTCGGAATCTACTGCGCCTACATCATAACTCGGAATCTACTGCGCCTACATCATAACTCGGAATCTAACTTGGAATCTACTGCGCCTAAATCATAACTCTGAATCTAACTCGGAATCTACTGCGCCTACATCATAACTCGGAATCTACTGCGCCTACATCATAACTCGGAATCTAACTCGGAATCTACTGCGCCTACATCATAACTCGGAATCTACTGCGCCTACATCATAACTCGGAATCTAACTCGGAATCTACTGCGCCTACATCAGAACTCGGAATCTACTGCGCCTACATCATAACTCGGAATCTAACTCGGAATCTACTGCGCCTACATCATAACTAGGAATCTACTGTGCCTACATCATAACTCGGAATGTAACTCGGTATCTACTGCGCGGTCATCATAACTCGGAATCTACTGCGCCTACATCACAACTCGGAATCTAACTCGGAATCTACTGCGCCTACATCATAACTCGGAATCTAACTCGGAATCTACTGCGCCTACATCATAACTCGGAATCTACTGTGCCTACATCATAACTCGGAATCTACTGCGCCTACATCATAACTCGGAATCTACTGCGCCTACATCATAACTCGGAATCAACTGCGCCTACATCATAACTTGTAATCTACTGCGCCTACATCATAACTCGGAATCTACTGCGCCTACATCATAACTCGGAATCTAACTCAGAATCTACTGCGCCTACATCATAACTCGGAATCTAACTCGGAATCTACTGCGCCTACATCATAACTCGGAATCTACTGCGCCAACATCATAACTCGGAATCTACTGTGCCTACATCATAACTCGGAATCTAACTCAGAATCTACTGCGCCTACATCATAACTCGGCATCTACTGCGCCTACATCATGACTTGGAATCTAACTCGGAAACTACTGCGCCTACATCATAACTCGGAAACTACTGCGCCTACATCATAACTCGGAATCTACTGCACCTACATCATACCTCGGAATCCACTGCGCCTACATCATAACTCGGAATCTAACTCGGAATCTACTGCGCCTACATCATAACTCGGAATCTACTGCGCCAACATCATAACTCGGAATCTACTGTGCCTACATCATAACTCGGAATCTAACTCAGAATCTACTGCGCCTACATCATAACTCGGAATCTTACTCGGAATGTACTGCGCCTACATCATAACTCGGAATCTACTGCGCCTACATCATAACTCGGAATCTAACTCGGAATCTACTGCGCCTACATCATAACTCGGAATCTACTGCGCCTACATCATAACTCGGAATCTAACTCGGAACCTACTGCGCCTACATCAGAATTCGGAATCTAACTCGGAATGTACTGCGCCTACATCATAACTCGGAATCTACTGCGCCTACATCATAACTCGGAATCTAACTCGGAATCTACTGTGCCTACATCAGAATTCGGAATCTAACTCGGAATGTACTGCGCCTACATCATAACTCGGAATCTACTGCGCCTACATCATAACTCGGAATCTACTGCGCCTAAATCATAACTCGGAATCTAACTCGGAATCTACTGCGCCTACATCATAACTCGGAATCTACTGCGCCTACATCATAACTCGGAATCTAACTCGGAATCTACTGCGCCTACATCATAACTCGGAATCTACTGTGCCTACATCATAACTCAGAATCTAACGCGGAATCTACTGCGCCTACATCATAACTCGGAATCTACTGTGCCTACATCATAACTCGGAATCTAACTCGGAATCTACTGCGCCTACATCATAACTCGGAATCTAACTCGGAATCTACTGCGCCTACATCATAACTCGGAATCTACTGCACCTACATCATAACTCGGAAGCTACTGCGCCTACATCATAACTCGGAATCTTAACTCGGAATCTACTGCGCCTACATCATAACTCGGAATCTACTGCGCCTACATCATAACTCGGAATCTAACTCGGAATCTACTGCGCCTACATCATAACTCGGAATCTACTGTGCCTACATCATAACTCAGAATCTAACGCGGAATCTACTGCGCCTACATCATAACTCGGAATCTACTGTGCCTACATCATAACTCGGAATCTAACTCGGAATCTACTGCGCCTACATCATAACTCGGAATCTAACTCGGAATCTACTGCGCCTACATCATAACTCGGAATCTACTGCACCTACATCATAACTCGGAAGCTACTGCGCCTACATCATAACTCGGAATCTTAACTCGGAATCTACTGCGCCTACATCATAACTCGGAATCTACTGCGCCTACATCATAACTCGAAATCTATCTCGGAATCTGCTGCGCCTACATGACAACTCGGAAGCTACTGCGCCTACATCATAACTCGGAATCTAACTCGGAATCTACTGCGCCTACATCATAACTCGGAATCTACTGCGCCTACATCATAACTCGGAATCTAACTCGGAATCTACTGCGCCTACATCATAACTCGGAATCTAACTCGGAATCTACTGCGCCTACATCATAACTCGGAATCTACTGCTTCTACATCATAACTCGGAATCTAACTCGGAATCTACTGCGCCTACATCATAACTCGGAATCTACTGCGCCTACATCATAACTCGGAATCTAACTCGGAATCTACTGCGCCTACATCATAACTCGGAATCTACTGCGCCTACATCATAACTCGGAATCTACTGCGCCTACATCATAACTCGGATGCTACTGCGCCTACATCATAACTCGGAATCTAACTCGGAATCTACTGCGCCTACATCATAACTCGGAATCTACTGTGCCTACATCATAACTCGGAATCTATCTCGGAATCTACTGCGCCTACATCATAACTCGGAATCTACTGCGCCTACATCATAACTCGGAATCTAACTCGGAATCTACTGCGCCTACATCATAACTCGGAATCTACTGCGCCTACATCATAACTCGGAATCTAACTCGGAATCTACTGCGCCTACATCAGAACTCGGAATCTAACTCGCAGTCTACTGCGCCTACATCAGAACTCGGAATCTACTGCGCCTACATCATAACTCGGAATCTAACTCGGAATCTACTGCGCCTACATCATAACTCGGAATCTACTGTGCCTACATCATAACTCGGAATCTAACTCGGAATCTACTGCGCCTACATCATAACTCGGAATCTACTGCGCCTACATCATAACTCGGAATCTACTGCGCCTACATCGTAACTCGGAATCTACTGCGCCTACATCATAACTCGGAATCTACTGCGCCTACATCATAACTCGGAATCTAACTCGGAATCTACTGCGCCTACATCATAACTCGGAATCTACTGCGCCTACATCATAACTCGTAATCTAACTCGGAATCTACTGCGCCTACATCATAACTCGGAATCTACTGTGCCTACATCATAACTCGGAATCTAACTCGGAATCTACTGCGCCTACATCATAACTCGGAATCTACTGCGCCTACATCATAACTCGGAATCTAACTCGGAATCTACTGCGCCTACATCATAACTCGGAATCTAACTCGGAATCTACTGCGCCTACATCATAACTCGGAATCTACTGCGCCTACATCATAACTCGAAATCTATCTCGGAATCTACTGCGCCTACATCATAACTCGGAAGCTACTGCGCCTACATCATAACTCGGAATCTAACTCGGAATCTACTGCGCCTACATCATAACTCGGAATCTACTGCGCCTACATCATAACTCGGAATCTAACTCGGAATCTACTGCGCCTACATCATAACTCGGAATCTACTGCGCCAACATCATAACTCGGAATCTACTGTGCCTACATCATAACTCGGAATCTAACTCGGAATCTACTGCGCCTACATCATAACTCGGAATCTACTGCGCCTACATCATAACTCGGAATCTAACTCGGAATCTACTGCGCCTACATCATAACTCGGAATCTACTGCGCCTACATCATAACTCGGAATCTAACTCGGAACCTACTGCGCCTACATCAGAATTCGGAATCTAACTCGGAATGTACTGCGCCTACATCATAACTCGGAATCTACTGCGCCTACATCATAACTCGGAATCTAACTCGGAATCTACTGCGCCTACATCAGAATTCGGAATCTAACTCGGAATGTACTGCGCCTACATCATAACTCGGAATCTACTGCGCCTACATCATAACTCGGAATCTACTGCGCCTAAATCATAACTCGGAATCTAACTCGGAATCTACTGCGCCTACATCATAACTCGGAATCTACTGCGCCTACATCATAACTCGGAATCTAACTCGGAATCTACTGCGCCTACATCATAACTCGGAATCTACTGCGCCTACATCATAACTCGGAATCTAACTCGGAATCTACTGCGCCTACATCATAACTCGGAATCTACTGCGCCTACATCATAACTCGGAATCTAACTCGGAACCTACTGCGCCTACATCAGAATTCGGAATCTAACTCGGAATGTACTGCGCCTACATCATAACTCGGAATCTACTGCGCCTACATCATAACTCGGAATCTAACTCGGAATCTACTGTGCCTACATCAGAATTCGGAATCTAACTCGGAATGTACTGCGCCTACATCATAACTCGGAATCTACTGCGCCTACATCATAACTCGGAATCTACTGCGCCTAAATCATAACTCGGAATCTAACTCGGAATCTACTGCGCCTACATCATAACTCGGAATCTACTGCGCCTACATCATAACTCGGAATCTAACTCGGAATCTACTGCGCCTACATCATAACTCGGAATCTACTGTGCCTACATCATAACTCGGAATCTAACGCGGAATCTACTGCGCCTACATCATAACTCGGAATCTACTGTGCCTACATCATAACTCGGAATCTAACTCGGAATCTACTGCGCCTACATCATAACTCGGAATCTAACTCGGAATCTACTGCGCCTACATCATAACTCGGAATCTACTGCACCTACATCATAACTCGGAAGCTACTGCGCCTACATCATAACTCGGAATCTTAACTCGGAATCTACTGCGCCTACATCATAACTCGGAATCTACTGCGCCTACATCATAACTCGAAATCTATCTCGGAATCTGCTGCGCCTACATCACAACTCGGAAGCTACTGCGCCTACATCATAACTCGGAATCTAACTCGGAATCTACTGCGCCTACATCATAACTCGGAATCTACTGCGCCTACATCATAACTCGGAATCTAACTCGGAATCTACTGCGCCTACATCATAACTCGGAATCTAACTCGGAATCTACTGCGCCTACATCATAACTCGGAATCTACTGCTTCTACATCATAACTCGGAATCTAACTCGGAATCTACTGCGCCTACATCATAACTCGGAATCTACTGCGCCTACATCATAACTCGGAATCTAACTCGGAATCTACTGCGCCTACATCATAACTCGGAATCTACTGCGCCTACATCATAACTCGGAATCTACTGCGCCTACATCATAACTCGGATGCTACTGCGCCTACATCATAACTCGGAATCTAACTCGGAATCTACTGCGCCTACATCATAACTCGGAATCTACTGTGCCTACATCATAACTCGGAATCTATCTCGGAATCTACTGCGCCTACATCATAACTCGGAATCTACTGCGCCTACATCATAACTCGGAATCTAACTCGGAATCTACTGCGCCTACATCATAACTCGGCATCTACTGCGCCTATATCATGACTTGGAATCTAACTCGGAAACTACTGCGCCTACATCATAACTCGGAAACTACTGCGCCTACATCATAACTCAAAATCTACTGCGCCTACATCATAACTCGGAATCTAACTCGGAATCTACTGCGCCTACATCATAACTCGGAATCTACTGCGCCTACATCATAACTCGGAATCCACTGCGCCTACATCATAACTCGGAATCTAACTCGGAATCTACTGCGCCTACATCATAACTCGGAATCTACTGCGCCAACATCATAACTCGGAATCTACTGTGCCTACATCATAACTCGGAATCTAACTCAGAATCTACTGCGCCTACATCATAACTCGGAATCTTACTCGGAATGTACTGCGCCTACATCATAACTCGGAATCTACTGCGCCTACATCATAACTCGGAATCTAACTCGGAATCTACTGCGCCTACATCATAACTCGGAATCTACTGCGCCTACATCATAACTCGGAATCTAACTCGGAACCTACTGCGCCTACATCAGAATTCGGAATCTAACTCGGAATGTACTGCGCCTACATCATAACTCGGAATCTACTGCGCCTACATCATAACTCGGAATCTAACTCGGAATCTACTGTGCCTACATCAGAATTCGGAATCTAACTCGGAATGTACTGCGCCTACATCATAACTCGGAATCTACTGCGCCTACATCATAACTCGGAATCTACTGCGCCTAAATCATAACTCGGAATCTAACTCGGAATCTACTGCGCCTACATCATAACTCGGAATCTACTGCGCCTACATCATAACTCGGAATCTAACTCGGAATCTACTGCGCCTACATCATAACTCGGAATCTACTGTGCCTACATCATAACTCGGAATCTAACGCGGAATCTACTGCGCCTACATCATAACTCGGAATCTACTGTGCCTACATCATAACTCGGAATCTAACTCGGAATCTACTGCGCCTACATCATAACTCGGAATCTAACTCGGAATCTACTGCGCCTACATCATAACTCGGAATCTACTGCACCTACATCATAACTCGGAAGCTACTGCGCCTACATCATAACTCGGAATCTTAACTCGGAATCTACTGCGCCTACATCATAACTCGGAATCTACTGCGCCTACATCATAACTCGAAATCTATCTCGGAATCTGCTGCGCCTACATCACAACTCGGAAGCTACTGCGCCTACATCATAACTCGGAATCTAACTCGGAATCTACTGCGCCTACATCATAACTCGGAATCTACTGCGCCTACATCATAACTCGGAATCTAACTCGGAATCTACTGCGCCTACATCATAACTCGGAATCTAACTCGGAATCTACTGCGCCTACATCATAACTCGGAATCTACTGCTTCTACATCATAACTCGGAATCTAACTCGGAATCTACTGCGCCTACATCATAACTCGGAATCTACTGCGCCTACATCATAACTCGGAATCTAACTCGGAATCTACTGCGCCTACATCATAACTCGGAATCTACTGCGCCTACATCATAACTCGGATGCTACTGCGCCTACATCATAACTCGGAATCTAACTCGGAATCTACTGCGCCTACATCATAACTCGGAATCTACTGTGCCTACATCATAACTCGGAATCTATCTCGGAATCTACTGCGCCTACATCATAACTCGGAATCTACTGCGCCTACATCATAACTCGGAATCTAACTCGGAATCTACTGCGCCTACATCATAACTCGGAATCTACTGCGCCTACATCATAACTCGGAATCTAACTCGGAATCTACTGCGCCTACATCAGAACTCGGAATCTAACTCGCAATCTACTGCGCCTACATCAGAACTCGGAATCTACTGCGCCTACATCATAACTCGGAATCTAACTCGGAATCTACTGCGCCTACATCATAACTCGGAATCTACTGTGCCTACATCATAACTCGGAATCTAACTCGGAATCTACTGCGCCTACATCATAACTCGGAATCTACTGCGCCTACATCATAACTCGGAATCTACTGCGCCTACATCGTAACTCGGAATCTACTGCGCCTACATCATAACTCGGAATCTACTGCGCCTACATCATAACTCGGAATCTAACTCGGAATCTACTGCGCCTACATCATAACTCGGAATCTACTGCGCCTACATCATAACTCGTAATCTAACTCGGAATCTACTGCGCCTACATCATAACTCGGAATCTACTGTGCCTACATCATAACTCGGAATCTAACTCGGAATCTACTGCGCCTACATCATAACTCGGAATCTACTGCGCCTACATCATAACTCGGAATCTAACTCGGAATCTACTGCGCCTACATCATAACTCGGAATCTAACTCGGAATCTACTGCGCCTACATCATAACTTGGAATCTACTGCGCCTACATCATAACTAGAAATCTATCTCGGAATCTACTGCGCCTACATCATAACTCGGAAGCTACTGCGCCTACATCATAACTCGGAATCTAACTCGGAATCTACTGCACCTACATCATAACTCGGAATCTACTGCACCTACATCATAACTCGGAATCTAACTCGGAATCTACTGCGCCTACATCATAACTCGGAATCTACTGCGCCAACATCATAACTCGGAATCTACTGTGCCTACATCATAACTCGGAATCTAACTCAGAATCTACTGCGCCTACATCATAACTCGGAATCTTACTCGGAATGTACTGCGCCTACATCATAACTCGGAATCTACTGCGCCTACATCATAACTCGGAATCTAACTCGGAATCTACTGCGCCTACATCATAACTCGGAATCTACTGCGCCTACATCATAACTCGGAATCTAACTCGGAACCTACTGCGCCTACATCAGAATTCGGAATCTAACTCGGAATGTACTGCGCCTACATCATAACTCGGAATCTACTGCGCCTACATCATAACTCGGAATCTAACTCGGAATCTACTGCGCCTACATCAGAATTCGGAATCTAACTCGGAATGTACTGCGCCTACATCATAACTCGGAATCTACTGCGCCTACATCATAACTCGGAATCTACTGCGCCTAAATCATAACTCGGAATCTAACTCGGAATCTACTGCGCCTACATCATAACTCGGAATCTACTGCGCCTACATCATAACTCGGAATCTAACTCGGAATCTACTGCGCCTACATCATAACTCGGAATCTACTGTGCCTACATCATAACTCGGAATCTAACGCGGAATCTACTGCGCCTACATCATAACTCGGAATCTACTGTGCCTACATCATAACTCGGAATCTAACTCGGAATCTACTGCGCCTACATCATAACTCGGAATCTAACTCGGAATCTACTGCGCCTACATCATAACTCGGAATCTACTGCGCCTACATCATAACTCGGAAGCTACTGCGCCTACATCATAACTCGGAATCTTAACTCGGAATCTACTGCGCCTACATCATAACTCGGAATCTACTGCGCCTACATCATAACTCGAAATCTATCTCGGAATCTGCTGCGCCTACATCATAACTCGGAAGCTACTGCGCCTACATCATAACTCGGAATCTAACTCGGAATCTACTGCGCCTACATCATAACTCGGAATCTACTGCGCCTACATCATAACTCGGAATCTAACTCGGAATCTACTGCGCCTACATCATAACTCGGAATCTAACTCGGAATCTACTGCGCCTACATCATAACTCGGAATCTACTGCGCCTACATCATAACTCGGAATCTAACTCGGAATCTACTGCGCCTACATCATAACTCGGAATCTACTGCGCCTACATCATAACTCGGAATCTAACTCGGAATCTACTGCGCCTACATCATAACTCGGAATCTACTGCGCCTACATCATAACTCGGAATCTACTGCGCCTACATCATAACTCGGAATCTAACTCGGAATCTACTGCGCCTACATCATAACTCGGAATCTACTGCGCCTACATCATAACTCGGAATCTAACTCGGAATCTACTGCGCCTACATCATAACTCGGAATCTACTGCGCCTACATCATAACTCGGAATCTAACTCGGAACCTACTGCGCCTACATCAGAATTCGGAATCTAACTCGGAATGTACTGCGCCTACATCATAACTCGGAATCTACTGCGCCTACATCATAACTCGGAATCTAACTCGGAATCTACTGTGCCTACATCAGAATTCGGAATCTAACTCGGAATGTACTGCGCCTACATCATAACTCGGAATCTACTGCGCCTACATCATAACTCGGAATCTACTGCGCCTAAATCATAACTCGGAATCTAACTCGGAATCTACTGCGCCTACATCATAACTCGGAATCTACTGCGCCTACATCATAACTCGGAATCTAACTCGGAATCTACTGCGCCTACATCATAACTCGGAATCTACTGTGCCTACATCATAACTCGGAATCTAACGCGGAATCTACTGCGCCTACATCATAACTCGGAATCTACTGTGCCTACATCATAACTCGGAATCTAACTCGGAATCTACTGCGCCTACATCATAACTCGGAATCTAACTCGGAATCTACTGCGCCTACATCATAACTCGGAATCTACTGCACCTACATCATAACTCGGAAGCTACTGCGCCTACATCATAACTCGGAATCTTAACTCGGAATCTACTGCGCCTACATCATAACTCGGAATCTACTGCGCCTACATCATAACTCGAAATCTATCTCGGAATCTGCTGCGCCTACATCACAACTCGGAAGCTACTGCGCCTACATCATAACTCGGAATCTAACTCGGAATCTACTGCGCCTACATCATAACTCGGAATCTACTGCGCCTACATCATAACTCGGAATCTAACTCGGAATCTACTGCGCCTACATCATAACTCGGAATCTAACTCGGAATCTACTGCGCCTACATCATAACTCGGAATCTACTGCTTCTACATCATAACTCGGAATCTAACTCGGAATCTACTGCGCCTACATCATAACTCGGAATCTACTGCGCCTACATCATAACTCGGAATCTAACTCGGAATCTACTGCGCCTACATCATAACTCGGAATCTACTGCGCCTACATCATAACTCGGAATCTACTGCGCCTACATCATAACTCGGATGCTACTGCGCCTACATCATAACTCGGAATCTAACTCGGAATCTACTGCGCCTACATCATAACTCGGAATCTACTGTGCCTACATCATAACTCGGAATCTATCTCGGAATCTACTGCGCCTACATCATAACTCGGAATCTACTGCGCCTACATCATAACTCGGAATCTAACTCGGAATCTACTGCGCCTACATCATAACTCGGCATCTACTGCGCCTACATCATGACTTGGAATCTAACTCGGAAACTACTGCGCCTACATCATAACTCGGAAACCACTGCGCCTACATCATAACTCAAAATCTACTGCGCCTACATCATAACTCGGAATCTAACTCGGAATCTACTGCGCCTACATCATAACTCGGAATCTACTGCGCCTACATCATAACTCGGAATCCACTGCGCCTACATCATAACTCGGAATCTAACTCGGAATCTACTGCGCCTACATCATAACTCGGAATCTACTGCGCCAACATCATAACTCGGAATCTACTGTGCCTACATCATAACTCGGAATCTAACTCAGAATCTACTGCGCCTACATCATAACTCGGAATCTTACTCGGAATGTACTGCGCCTACATCATAACTCGGAATCTACTGCGCCTACATCATAACTCGGAATCTAACTCGGAATCTACTGCGCCTACATCATAACTCGGAATCTACTGCGCCTACATCATAACTCGGAATCTAACTCGGAACCTACTGCGCCTACATCAGAATTCGGAATCTAACTCGGAATGTACTGCGCCTACATCATAACTCGGAATCTACTGCGCCTACATCATAACTCGGAATCTAACTCGGAATCTACTGCGCCTACATCAGAATTCGGAATCTAACTCGGAATGTACTGCGCCTACATCATAACTCGGAATCTACTGCGCCTACATCATAACTCGGAATCTACTGCGCCTAAATCATAACTCGGAATCTAACTCGGAATCTACTGCGCCTACATCATAACTCGGAATCTACTGCGCCTACATCATAACTCGGAATCTAACTCGGAATCTACTGCGCCTACATCATAACTCGGAATCTACTGTGCCTACATCATAACTCGGAATCTAACGCGGAATCTACTGCGCCTACATCATAACTCGGAATCTACTGCGCCTACATCATAACTCGGAATCTAACTCGGAATCTACTGCGCCTACATCATAACTCGGAATCTAACTCGGAATCTACTGCGCCTACATCATAACTCGGAATCTACTGCACCTACATCATAACTCGGAAGCTACTGCGCCTACATCATAACTCGGAATCTTAACTCGGAATCTACTGCGCCTACATCATAACTCGGAATCTACTGCGCCTACATCATAACTCGAAATCTATCTCGGAATCTGCTGCGCCTACATCACAACTCGGAAGCTACTGCGCCTACATCATAACTCGGAATCTAACTCGGAATCTACTGCGCCTACATCATAACTCGGAATCTACTGCGCCTACATCATAACTCGGAATCTAACTCGGAATCTACTGCGCCTACATCATAACTCGGAATCTAACTCGGAATCTACTGCGCCTACATCATAACTCGGAATCTACTGCTTCTACATCATAACTCGGAATCTAACTCGGAATCTACTGCGCCTACATCATAACTCGGAATCTACTGCGCCTACATCATAACTCGGAATCTAACTCGGAATCTACTGCGCCTACATCATAACTCGGAATCTACTGCGCCTACATCATAACTCGGAATCTACTGCGCCTACATCATAACTCGGATGCTACTGCGCCTACATCATAACTCGGAATCTAACTCGGAATCTACTGCGCCTACATCATAACTCGGAATCTACTGTGCCTACATCATAACTCGGAATCTATCTCGGAATCTACTGCGCCTACATCATAACTCGGAATCTACTGCGCCTACATCATAACTCGGAATCTAACTCGGAATCTACTGCGCCTACATCATAACTCGGAATCTACTGCGCCTACATCATAACTCGGAATCTAACTCGGAATCTACTGCGCCTACATCAGAACTCGGAATCTAACTCGCAATCTACTGCGCCTACATCAGAACTCGGAATCTACTGCGCCTACATCATAACTCGGAATCTAACTCGGAATCTACTGCGCCTACATCATAACTCGGAATCTACTGTGCCTACATCATAACTCGGAATCTAACTCGGAATCTACTGCGCCTACATCATAACTCGGAATCTACTGCGCCTACATCATAACTCGGAATCTACTGCGCCTACATCGTAACTCGGAATCTACTGCGCCTACATCATAACTCGGAATCTACTGCGCCTACATCATAACTCGGAATCTAACTCGGAATCTACTGCGCCTACATCATAACTCGGAATCTACTGCGCCTACATCATAACTCGTAATCTAACTCGGAATCTACTGCGCCTACATCATAACTCGGAATCTACTGTGCCTACATCATAACTCGGAATCTAACTCGGAATCTACTGCGCCTACATCATAACTCGGAATCTACTGCGCCTACATCATAACTCGGAATCTAACTCGGAATCTACTGCGCCTACATCATAACTCGGAATCTAACTCGGAATCTACTGCGCCTACATCATAACTTGGAATCTACTGCGCCTACATCATAACTCGAAATCTATCTCGGAATCTACTGCGCCTACATCATAACTCGGAAGCTACTGCGCCTACATCATAACTCGGAATCTAACTCGGAATCTACTGCGCCTACATCATAACTCGGAATCTACTGCGCCTACATCATAACTCGGAATCTAACTCGGAATCTACTGCGCCTACATCATAACTCGGAATCTACTGCGCCAACATCATAACTCGGAATCTACTGTGCCTACATCATAACTCGGAATCTAACTCAGAATCTACTGCGCCTACATCATAACTCGGAATCTTACTCGGAATGTACTGCGCCTACATCATAACTCGGAATCTACTGCGCCTACATCATAACTCGGAATCTAACTCGGAATCTACTGCGCCTACATCATAACTCGGAATCTACTGCGCCTACATCATAACTCGGAATCTAACTCGGAACCTACTGCGCCTACATCAGAATTCGGAATCTAACTCGGAATGTACTGCGCCTACATCATAACTCGGAATCTACTGCGCCTACATCATAACTCGGAATCTAACTCGGAATCTACTGCGCCTACATCAGAATTCGGAATCTAACTCGGAATGTACTGCGCCTACATCATAACTCGGAATCTACTGCGCCTACATCATAACTCGGAATCTACTGCGCCTAAATCATAACTCGGAATCTAACTCGGAATCTACTGCGCCTACATCATAACTCGGAATCTACTGCGCCTACATCATAACTCGGAATCTAACTCGGAATCTACTGCGCCTACATCATAACTCGGAATCTACTGTGCCTACATCATAACTCGGTATCTAACGCGGAATCTACTGCGCCTACATCATAACTCGGAATCTACTGTGCCTACATCATAACTCGGAATCTAACTCGGAATCTACTGCGCCTACATCATAACTCGGAATCTAACTCGGAATCTACTGCGCCTACATCATAACTCGGAATCTACTGCGCCTACATCATAACTCGGAAGCTACTGCGCCTACATCATAACTCGGAATCTTAACTCGGAATCTACTGCGCCTACATCATAACTCGGAATCTACTGCGCCTACATCATAACTCGAAATCTATCTCGGAATCTGCTGCGCCTACATCACAACTCGGAAGCTACTGCGCCTACATCATAACTCGGAATCTAACTCGGAATCTACTGCGCCTACATCATAACTCGGAATCTACTGCGCCTACATCATAACTCGGAATCTAACTCGGAATCTACTGCGCCTACATCATAACTCGGAATCTAACTTTGAATCTACTGCGCCTACATCATAACTCGGAATCTACTGCGCCTACATCATAACTCGGAATCTAACTCGGAATCTACTGCGCCTACATCATAACTCGGAATCTACTGCGCCTACATCATAACTCGGAATCTAACTCGGAATCTACTGCGCCTACATCATAACTCGGAATCTAACTCGGAATCTACTGCGCCTACATCATAACTCGGAATCTACTGTGCCTACATCATAACTCGGAATCTATCTCGGAATCTACTGCGCCTACATCATAACTCGGAATCTACTGCGCCTACATCATAACTCGGAATCTAACTCGGAATCTACTGCGCCTACATCATAACTCGGAATCTACTGCGCCTACATCATAACTCGGAATCTAACTCGGAATCTACTGCGCCTACATCAGAACTCGGAATCTAACTCGCAATCTACTGCGCCTACATCAGAACTCGGAATCTACTGCGCCTACATCATAACTCGGAATCTAACTCGGAATCTACTGCGCCTACATCATAACTCGGAATCTACTGTGCCTACATCATAACTCGGAATCTAACTCGGAATCTACTGCGCCTACATCATAACTCGGAATCTACTGCGCCTACATCATAACTCGGAATCTACTGCGCCTACATCATAACTCGGAATCTACTGCGCCTACATCATAACTCGGAATCTAACTCGGAATCTACTGCGCCTACATCATAACTCGGAATCTACTGCGCCTACATCATAACTCGTAATCTAACTCGGAATCTACTGCGCCTACATCATAACTCGGAATCTACTGTGCCTACATCATAACTCGGAATCTAACTCGGAATCTACTGCGCCTACATCATAACTCGGAATCTACTGCGCCTACATCATAACTCGGAATCTACTGCGCCTACATCGTAACTCGGATGCTACTGCGCCTACATCATAACTCGGAATCTAACTCGGAATCTACTGCGCCTACATCATAACTCGGAATCTACTGCGCCTACATCATAACTCGGAATCTAACTCGGAATCTACTGCGCCTACATCATAACTCGGAATCTACTGCGCCTACATCATAACTCGGAATCTAACTCGGAATCTACTGCGCCTACATCAGAACTCGGAATCTAACTCGCAATCTACTGCGCCTACATCAGAACTCGGAATCTACTGCGCCTACATCATAACTCGGAATCTAACTCGGAATCTACTGCGCCTACATCATAACTCGGAATCTACTGTGCCTACATCATAACTCGGAATCTAACTCGGAATCTACTGCGCCTACATCATAACTCGGAATCTACTGCGCCTACATCATAACTCGGAATCTACTGCGCCTACATCGTAACTCGGAATCTACTGCGCCTACATCATAACTCGGAATCTACTGCGCCTACATCATAACTCGGAATCTAACTCGGAATCTACTGCGCCTACATCATAACTCGGAATCTACTGCGCCTACATCATAACTCGTAATCTAACTCGGAATCTACTGCGCCTACATCATAACTCGGAATCTACTGTGCCTACATCATAACTCGGAATCTAACTCGGAATCTACTGCGCCTACATCATAACTCGGAATCTACTGCGCCTACATCATAACTCGGAATCTAACTCGGAATCTACTGCGCCTACATCATAACTCGGAATCTAACTCGGAATCTACTGCGCCTACATCATAACTCGGAATCTACTGCGCCTACATCATAACTCGGAATCTAACTCGGAATCTACTGCGCCTACATCATAACTCGGAATCTACTGCGCCTACATCATAACTCGGAATCTACTGCGCCTACATCATAACTCGGATGCTACTGCGCCTACATCATAACTCGGAATCTAACTCGGAATCTACTGCGCCTACATCATAACTCGGAATCTACTGTGCCTACATCATAACTCGGAATCTATCTCGGAATCTACTGCGCCTACATCATAACTCGGAATCTACTGCGCCTACATCATAACTCGAAATCTATCTCGGAATCTGCTGCGCCTACATCACAACTCGGAAGCTACTGCGCCTACATCATAACTCGGAATCTAACTCGGAATCTACTGCGCCTACATCATAACTCGGAATCTACTGCGCCTACATCATAACTCGGAATCTAACTCGGAATCTACTGCGCCTACATCATAACTCGGAATCTAACTTTGAATCTACTGCGCCTACATCATAACTCGGAATCTACTGCGCCTACATCATAACTCGGAATCTAACTCGGAATCTACTGCGCCTACATCATAACTCGGAATCTACTGCGCCTACATCATAACTCGGAATCTAACTCGGAATCTACTGCGCCTACATCATAACTCGGAATCTAACTCGGAATCTACTGCGCCTACATCATAACTCGGAATCTACTGTGCCTACATCATAACTCGGAATCTATCTCGGAATCTACTGCGCCTACATCATAACTCGGAATCTACTGCGCCTACATCATAACTCGGAATCTAACTCGGAATCTACTGCGCCTACATCATAACTCGGAATCTACTGCGCCTACATCATAACTCGGAATCTAACTCGGAATCTACTGCGCCTACATCAGAACTCGGAATCTAACTCGCAATCTACTGCGCCTACATCAGAACTCGGAATCTACTGCGCCTACATCATAACTCGGAATCTAACTCGGAATCTACTGCGCCTACATCATAACTCGGAATCTACTGTGCCTACATCATAACTCGGAATCTAACTCGGAATCTACTGCGCCTACATCATAACTCGGAATCTACTGCGCCTACATCATAACTCGGAATCTACTGCGCCTACATCGTAACTCGGAATCTACTGCGCCTACATCATAACTCGGAATCTACTGCGCCTACATCATAACTCGGAATCTAACTCGGAATCTACTGCGCCTACATCATAACTCGGAATCTACTGCGCCTACATCATAACTCGTAATCTAACTCGGAATCTACTGCGCCTACATCATAACTCGGAATCTACTGTGCCTACATCATAACTCGGAATCTAACTCGGAATCTACTGCGCCTACATCATAACTCGGAATCTACTGCGCCTACATCATAACTCGGAATCTAACTCGGAATCTACTGCGCCTACATCATAACTCGGAATCTAACTTGGAATCTACTGCGCCTACATCATAACTCGGAATCTACTGCGCCTACATCATAACTCGAAATCTATCTCGGAATCTACTGCGCCTACATCATAACTCGGAAGCTACTGCGCCTACATCATAACTCGGAATCTAACTCGGAATCTACTGCGCCTACATCATAACTCGGAATCTACTGCGCCTACATCATAACTCGGAATCTAACTTGGAATCTACTGCGCCTAAATCATAACTCTGAATCTAACTCGGAATCTACTGCGCCTACATCATAACTCGGAATCTACTGCGCCTACATCATAACTCGGAATCTAACTCGGAATCTACTGCGCCTACATCATAACTCGGAATCTACTGCGCCTACATCATAACTCGGAATCTAACTCGGAATCTACTGCGCCTACATCATAACTCGGAATCTACTGCGCCTACATCATAACTCGGAATCTACTGCGCCTACATCATAACTCGGATGCTACTGCGCCTACATCATAACTCGGAATCTAACTCGGAATCTACTGCGCCTACATCATAACTCGGAATCTACTGTGCCTACATCATAACTCGGAATCTATCTCGGAATCTACTGCGCCTACATCATAACTCGGAATCTACTGCGCCTACATCATAACTCGGAATCTAACTCGGAATCTACTGCGCCTACATCATAACTCGGAATCTACTGCGCCTACATCATAACTCGGAATCTAACTCGGAATCTACTGCGCCTACATCAGAACTCGGAATCTAACTCGCAATCTACTGCGCCTATATCAGAACTCGGAATCTACTGCGCCTACATCATAACTCGGAATCTAACTCGGAATCTACTGCGCCTACATCATAACTCGGAATCTACTGTGCCTACATCATAACTCGGAATCTAACTCGGAATCTACTGCGCCTACATCATAACTCGGAATCTACTGCGCCTACATCATAACTCGGAATCTACTGCGCCTACATCGTAACTCGGAATCTACTGCGCCTACATCATAACTCGGAATCTACTGCGCCTACATCATAACTCGGAATCTAACTCGGAATCTACTGCGCCTACATCATAACTCGGAATCTACTGCGCCTACATCATAACTCGGAATCTAACTCGGAATCTACTGCGCCTACATCATAACTCGGAATCTACTGCGCCTACATCATAACTCGGAATCTAACTCGGAATCTACTGCGCCTACATCATAACTCGGAATCTACTGCGCCTACATCATAACTCGGAATCTAACTCGGAATCTACTGCGCCTACATCATAACTAGGAATCTACTGTGCCTACATCATAACTCGGAATCTAACTCGGTATCTACTGCGCGTACATCATAACACGGAATCTACTGCGCCTATATCATAACTCGGAATCTAACTCGGAATCTACTGCGCCTACATCATAACTCGGAATCTAACTCGGAATCTACTGCACCTACATCATAACTCGGAATCTACTATGCCTACATCATAACTCTGAATCTACTGCGCCTACATCATAACTCGGAATCTACTGCGCCTACATCATAACTCGGAATCAACTGCGCCTACATCATAACTTGGAATCTACTGCGCCTACATCATAACTCGGAATCTACTGCGCCTACATCATAACTCGGAATCTACTGCGCCTACATCGTAACTCGGAATGTACTGCGCCTACATCATAACTCGGAATCTACTGCGCCTACATCATAACTCGGAATCTAACTCGGAATCTACTGCGCCTACATCATAACTCGGAATCTACTGCGCCTACATCATAACTCGTAATCTAACTCGGAATCTACTGCGCCTACATCATAACTCGGAATCTACTGCGCCTACATCATAACTCGGAATCTAACTCGCAATCTACTGCGCCTAGATCATAACTCGGAATCTACTGCGCCTACATCATAACTCGGAATCTAACTCGGAATCTACTGCGCCTACATCATAACTCGGAATCTAACTCGGAATCTACTGCGCCTACATCATAACTCGGAATCTACTGCGCCTACATCATAACTCGAAATCTATCTCGGAATCTACTGCGCCTACATCATAACTCGGAAGCTACTGCGCCTACATCATAACTCGGAATCTAACTCGGAATCTACTGCGCCTACATCATAACTCGGAATCTACTGCGCCTACATCATAACTCGGAATCTAACTTGGAATCTACTGCGCCTAAATCATTACTCTGAATCTAACTCGGAATCTACTGCGCCTACATCATAACTCGGAATCTACTGCGCCTACATCATAACTCGGAATCTAACTCGGAATCTACTGCGCCTACATCATAACTCGGAATCTACTGCGCCTACATCATAACTCGGAATCTAACTCGGAATCTACTGCGCCTACATCAGAACTCGGAATCTACTGCGCCTACATCATAACTCGGAATCTAACTCGGAATCTACTGCGCCTAAATCATAACTAGGAATCTACTGTGCCTACATCATAACTCGGAATCTAACTCGGAATCTACTGCGCCTACATCATAACTAGGAATCTACTGCGCCTACATCATAACTCGGAATCTATCTCGGAATCTACTGCGCCTACATCATAACTCGGAAGCTACTGCGCCTACATCATAACTCGGAATCTAACTCGGAATCTACTGCGCCTACATCATAACTCGGAATCTACTGCGCCTACATCATAACTCGGAATCTACTGCGCCTACATCATAACTCGGATGCTACTGCGCCTACATCATAACTCGGAATCTAACTCGGAATCTACTGCGCCTACATCATAACTCGGAATCTACTGTGCCTACATCAGAATTCGGAATTTAACTCGGAATGTACTGCGCCTACATCATAACTCGGAATCTACTGCGCCTACATCATAACTCGGAATCTACTGCGCCTACATCATAACTCGGAATCTAACTCGGAATCTACTGCGCCTACATCATAACTCGGAATCTACTGCGCCTACATCATAACTCGGAATCTAACTCGGAATCTACTGCGCCTACATCATAACTCGGAATCTACTGTGCCTACATCATAACTCGGTATCTAACGCGGAATCTACTGCGCCTACATCATAACTCGGAATCTACTGTGCCTACATCATAACTCGGAATCTAACTCGGAATCTACTGCGCCTACATCATAACTCGGAATCTAACTCGGAATCTACTGCGCCTACATCATAACTCGGAATCTACTGCGCCTACATCATAACTCGGAAGCTACTGCGCCTACATCATAACTCGGAATCTTAACTCGGAATCTACTGCGCCTACATCATAACTCGGAATCTACTGCGCCTACATCATAACTCGAAATCTATCTCGGAATCTGCTGCGCCTACATCACAACTCGGTAGCTACTGCGCCTACATCATAACTCGGAATCTAACTCGGAATCTACTGCGCCTACATCATAACTCGGAATCTACTGCGCCTACATCATAACTCGGAATCTAACTCGGAATCTACTGCGCCTACATCATAACTCGGAATCTAACTTTGAATCTACTGCGCCTACATCATAACTCGGAATCTACTGCGCCTACATCATAACTCGGAATCTAACTCGGAATCTACTGCGCCTACATCATAACTCGGAATCTACTGCGCCTACATCATAACTCGGAATCTAACTCGGAATCTACTGCGCCTACATCATAACTCGGAATCTAACTCGGAATCTACTGCGCCTACATCATAACTCGGAATCTACTGTGCCTACATCATAACTCGGAATCTATCTCGGAATCTACTGCGCCTACATCATAACTCGGAATCTACTGCGCCTACATCATAACTCGGAATCTAACTCGGAATCTACTGCGCCTACATCATAACTCGGAATCTACTGCGCCTACATCATAACTCGGAATCTAACTCGGAATCTACTGCGCCTACATCAGAACTCGGAATCTAACTCGCAATCTACTGCGCCTACATCAGAACTCGGAATCTACTGCGCCTACATCATAACTCGGAATCTAACTCGGAATCTACTGCGCCTACATCATAACTCGGAATCTACTGTGCCTACATCATAACTCGGAATCTAACTCGGAATCTACTGCGCCTACATCATAACTCGGAATCTACTGCGCCTACATCATAACTCGGAATCTACTGCGCCTACATCGTAACTCGGAATCTACTGCGCCTACATCATAACTCGGAATCTACTGCGCCTACATCATAACTCGGAATCTAACTCGGAATCTACTGCGCCTACATCATAACTCGGAATCTACTGCGCCTACATCATAACTCGTAATCTAACTCGGAATCTACTGCGCCTACATCATAACTCGGAATCTACTGTGCCTACATCATAACTCGGAATCTAACTCGGAATCTACTGCGCCTACATCATAACTCGGAATCTACTGCGCCTACATCATAACTCGGAATCTAACTCGGAATCTACTGCGCCTACATCATAACTCGGAATCTAACTCGGAATCTACTGCGCCTACATCATAACTCGGAATCTACTGCGCCTACATCATAACTCGAAATCTATCTCGGAATCTACTGCGCCTACATCATAACTCGGAAGCTACTGCGCCTACATCATAACTCGGAATCTAACTCGGAATCTACTGCGCCTACATCATAACTCGGAATCTACTGCGCCTACATCATAACTCGGAATCTAACTTGGAATCTACTGCGCCTAAATCATAACTCTGAATCTAACTCGGAATCTACTGCGCCTACATCATAACTCGGAATCTACTGCGCCTACATCATAACTCGGAATCTAACTCGGAATCTACTGCGCCTACATCATAACTCGGAATCTACTGCGCCTACATCATAACTCGGAATCTAACTCGGAATCTACTGCGCCTACATCATAACTCGGAATCTACTGCGCCTACATCATAACTCGGAATCTACTGCGCCTACATCATAACTCGGATGCTACTGCGCCTACATCATAACTCGGAATCTAACTCGGAATCTACTGCGCCTACATCATAACTCGGAATCTACTGTGCCTACATCATAACTCGGAATCTATCTCGGAATCTACTGCGCCTACATCATAACTCGGAATCTACTGCGCCTACATCATAACTCGGAATCTAACTCGGAATCTACTGCGCCTACATCATAACTCGGAATCTACTGCGCCTACATCATAACTCGGAATCTAACTCGGAATCTACTGCGCCTACATCAGAACTCGGAATCTAACTCGCAATCTACTGCGCCTATATCAGAACTCGGAATCTACTGCGCCTACATCATAACTCGGAATCTAACTCGGAATCTACTGCGCCTACATCATAACTCGGAATCTACTGTGCCTACATCATAACTCGGAATCTAACTCGGAATCTACTGCGCCTACATCATAACTCGGAATCTACTGCGCCTACATCATAACTCGGAATCTACTGCGCCTACATCGTAACTCGGAATCTACTGCGCCTACATCATAACTCGGAATCTACTGCGCCTACATCATAACTCGGAATCTAACTCGGAATCTACTGCGCCTACATCATAACTCGGAATCTACTGCGCCTACATCATAACTCGGAATCTAACTCGGAATCTACTGCGCCTACATCATAACTCGGAATCTACTGCGCCTACATCATAACTCGGAATCTAACTCGGAATCTACTGCGCCTACATCATAACTCGGAATCTACTGCGCCTACATCATAACTCGGAATCTAACTCGGAATCTACTGCGCCTACATCATAACTAGGAATCTACTGTGCCTACATCATAACTCGGAATCTAACTCGGTATCTACTGCGCGTACATCATAACACGGAATCTACTGCGCCTATATCATAACTCGGAATCTAACTCGGAATCTACTGCGCCTACATCATAACTCGGAATCTAACTCGGAATCTACTGCACCTACATCATAACTCGGAATCTACTATGCCTACATCATAACTCTGAATCTACTGCGCCTACATCATAACTCGGAATCTACTGCGCCTACATCATAACTCGGAATCAACTGCGCCTACATCATAACTTGGAATCTACTGCGCCTACATCATAACTCGGAATCTACTGCGCCTACATCATAACTCGGAATCTACTGCGCCTACATCGTAACTCGGAATGTACTGCGCCTACATCATAACTCGGAATCTACTGCGCCTACATCATAACTCGGAATCTAACTCGGAATCTACTGCGCCTACATCATAACTCGGAATCTACTGCGCCTACATCATAACTCGTAATCTAACTCGGAATCTACTGCGCCTACATCATAACTCGGAATCTACTGCGCCTACATCATAACTCGGAATCTAACTCGCAATCTACTGCGCCTAGATCATAACTCGGAATCTACTGCGCCTACATCATAACTCGGAATCTAACTCGGAATCTACTGCGCCTACATCATAACTCGGAATCTAACTCGGAATCTACTGCGCCTACATCATAACTCGGAATCTACTGCGCCTACATCATAACTCGAAATCTATCTCGGAATCTACTGCGCCTACATCATAACTCGGAAGCTACTGCGCCTACATCATAACTCGGAATCTAACTCGGAATCTACTGCGCCTACATCATAACTCGGAATCTACTGCGCCTACATCATAACTCGGAATCTAACTTGGAATCTACTGCGCCTAAATCATTACTCTGAATCTAACTCGGAATCTACTGCGCCTACATCATAACTCGGAATCTACTGCGCCTACATCATAACTCGGAATCTAACTCGGAATCTACTGCGCCTACATCATAACTCGGAATCTACTGCGCCTACATCATAACTCGGAATCTAACTCGGAATCTACTGCGCCTACATCAGAACTCGGAATCTACTGCGCCTACATCATAACTCGGAATCTAACTCGGAATCTACTGCGCCTAAATCATAACTAGGAATCTACTGTGCCTACATCATAACTCGGAATCTAACTCGGAATCTACTGCGCCTACATCATAACTAGGAATCTACTGCGCCTACATCATAACTCGGAATCTATCTCGGAATCTACTGCGCCTACATCATAACTCGGAAGCTACTGCGCCTACATCATAACTCGGAATCTAACTCGGAATCTACTGCGCCTACATCATAACTCGGAATCTACTGCGCCTACATCATAACTCGGAATCTAACTCGGAACCTACTGCGCCTACATCAGAATTCGGAATCTAACTCGGAATGTACTGCGCCTTCATCATAACTCGGAATCTACTGCGCCTACATCATAACTCGGAATCTAACTCGGAATCTACTGCGCCTACATCAGAATTCGGAATCTAACTCGGAATGTACTGCGCCTACATCATAACTCGGAATCTACTGCGCCTACATCATAACTCGGAATCTAACTCGGAATCTACTGCGCCTACATCATAACTCGGAATCTACTGTGCCTACATCATAACTCGGTATCTAACGCGGAATCTACTGCGCCTACATCATAACTCGGAATCTACTGTGCCTACATCATAACTCGGAATCTAACTCGGAATCTACTGCGCCTACATCATAACTCGGAATCTAACTCGGAATCTACTGCGCCTACATCATAACTCGGAATCTACTGCGCCTACATCATAACTCGGAAGCTACTGCGCCTACATCATAACTCGGAATCTTAACTCGGAATCTACTGCGCCTACATCATAACTCGGAATCTACTGCGCCTACATCATAACTCGAAATCTATCTCGGAATCTGCTGCGCCTACATCACAACTCGGAAGCTACTGCGCCTACATCATAACTCGGAATCTAACTCGGAATCTACTGCGCCTACATCATAACTCGGAATCTACTGCGCCTACATCATAACTCGGAATCTAACTCGGAATCTACTGCGCCTACATCATAACTCGGAATCTAACTTTGAATCTACTGCGCCTACATCATAACTCGGAATCTACTGCGCCTACATCATAACTCGGAATCTAACTCGGAATCTACTGCGCCTACATCATAACTCGGAATCTACTGCGCCTACATCATAACTCGGAATCTAACTCGGAATCTACTGCGCCTACATCATAACTCGGAATCTAACTCGGAATCTACTGCGCCTACATCATAACTCGGAATCTACTGTGCCTACATCATAACTCGGAATCTATCTCGGAATCTACTGCGCCTACATCATAACTCGGAATCTACTGCGCCTACATCATAACTCGGAATCTAACTCGGAATCTACTGCGCCTACATCATAACTCGGAATCTACTGCGCCTACATCATAACTCGGAATCTAACTCGGAATCTACTGCGCCTACATCAGAACTCGGAATCTAACTCGCAATCTACTGCGCCTACATCAGAACTCGGAATCTACTGCGCCTACATCATAACTCGGAATCTAACTCGGAATCTACTGCGCCTACATCATAACTCGGAATCTACTGTGCCTACATCATAACTCGGAATCTAACTCGGAATCTACTGCGCCTACATCATAACTCGGAATCTACTGCGCCTACATCATAACTCGGAATCTACTGCGCCTACATCGTAACTCGGAATCTACTGCGCCTACATCATAACTCGGAATCTACTGCGCCTACATCATAACTCGGAATCTAACTCGGAATCTACTGCGCCTACATCATAACTCGGAATCTACTGCGCCTACATCATAACTCGTAATCTAACTCGGAATCTACTGCGCCTACATCATAACTCGGAATCTACTGTGCCTACATCATAACTCGGAATCTAACTCGGAATCTACTGCGCCTACATCATAACTCGGAATCTACTGCGCCTACATCATAACTCGGAATCTAACTCGGAATCTACTGCGCCTACATCATAACTCGGAATCTAACTCGGAATCTACTGCGCCTACATCATAACTCGGAATCTACTGCGCCTACATCATAACTCGAAATCTATCTCGGAATCTACTGCGCCTACATCATAACTCGGAAGCTACTGCGCCTACATCATAACTCGGAATCTAACTCGGAATCTACTGCGCCTACATCATAACTCGGAATCTACTGCGCCTACATCATAACTCGGAATCTAACTTGGAATCTACTGCGCCTAAATCATAACTCTGAATCTAACTCGGAATCTACTGCGCCTACATCATAACTCGGAATCTACTGCGCCTACATCATAACTCGGAATCTAACTCGGAATCTACTGCGCCTACATCATAACTCGGAATCTACTGCGCCTACATCATAACTCGGAATCTAACTCGGAATCTACTGCGCCTACATCATAACTCGGAATCTACTGCGCCTACATCATAACTCGGAATCTACTGCGCCTACATCATAACTCGGATGCTACTGCGCCTACATCATAACTCGGAATCTAACTCGGAATCTACTGCGCCTACATCATAACTCGGAATCTACTGTGCCTACATCATAACTCGGAATCTATCTCGGAATCTACTGCGCCTACATCATAACTCGGAATCTACTGCGCCTACATCATAACTCGGAATCTAACTCGGAATCTACTGCGCCTACATCATAACTCGGAATCTACTGCGCCTACATCATAACTCGGAATCTAACTCGGAATCTACTGCGCCTACATCAGAACTCGGAATCTAACTCGCAATCTACTGCGCCTATATCAGAACTCGGAATCTACTGCGCCTACATCATAACTCGGAATCTAACTCGGAATCTACTGCGCCTACATCATAACTCGGAATCTACTGTGCCTACATAATAACTCGGAATCTAACTCGGAATCTACTGCGCCTACATCATAACTCGGAATCTACTGCGCCTACATCATAACTCGGAATCTACTGCGCCTACATCGTAACTCGGAATCTACTGCGCCTACATCATAACTCGGAATCTACTGCGCCTACATCATAACTCGGAATCTAACTCGGAATCTACTGCGCCTACATCATAACTCGGAATCTACTGCGCCTACATCATAACTCGGAATCTAACTCGGAATCTACTGCGCCTACATCATAACTCGGAATCTACTGCGCCTACATCATAACTCGGAATCTAACTCGGAATCTACTGCGCCTACATCATAACTCGGAATCTACTGCGCCTACATCATAACTCGGAATCTAACTCGGAATCTACTGCGCCTACATCATAACTAGGAATCTACTGTGCCTACATCATAACTCGGAATCTAACTCGGTATCTACTGCGCGTACATCATAACACGGAATCTACTGCGCCTATATCATAACTCGGAATCTAACTCGGAATCTACTGCGCCTACATCATAACTCGGAATCTAACTCGGAATCTACTGCACCTACATCATAACTCGGAATCTACTATGCCTACATCATAACTCTGAATCTACTGCGCCTACATCATAACTCGGAATCTACTGCGCCTACATCATAACTCGGAATCAACTGCGCCTACATCATAACTTGGAATCTACTGCGCCTACATCATAACTCGGAATCTACTGCGCCTACATCATAACTCGGAATCTACTGCGCCTACATCGTAACTCGGAATGTACTGCGCCTACATCATAACTCGGAATCTACTGCGCCTACATCATAACTCGGAATCTAACTCGGAATCTACTGCGCCTACATCATAACTCGGAATCTACTGCGCCTACATCATAACTCGTAATCTAACTCGGAATCTACTGCGCCTACATCATAACTCGGAATCTACTGCGCCTACATCATAACTCGGAATCTAACTCGCAATCTACTGCGCCTAGATCATAACTCGGAATCTACTGCGCCTACATCATAACTCGGAATCTAACTCGGAATCTACTGCGCCTACATCATAACTCGGAATCTAACTCGGAATCTACTGCGCCTACATCATAACTCGGAATCTACTGCGCCTACATCATAACTCGAAATCTATCTCGGAATCTACTGCGCCTACATCATAACTCGGAAGCTACTGCGCCTACATCATAACTCGGAATCTAACTCGGAATCTACTGCGCCTACATCATAACTCGGAATCTACTGCGCCTACATCATAACTCGGAATCTAACTTGGAATCTACTGCGCCTAAATCATTACTCTGAATCTAACTCGGAATCTACTGCGCCTACATCATAACTCGGAATCTACTGCGCCTACATCATAACTCGGAATCTAACTCGGAATCTACTGCGCCTACATCATAACTCGGAATCTACTGCGCCTACATCATAACTCGGAATCTAACTCGGAATCTACTGCGCCTACATCAGAACTCGGAATCTACTGCGCCTACATCATAACTCGGAATCTAACTCGGAATCTACTTCGCCTAAATCATAACTAGGAATCTACTGTGCCTACATCATAACTCGGAATCTAACTCGGAATCTACTGCGCCTACATCATAACTAGGAATCTACTGCGCCTACATCATAACTCGGAATCTATCTCGGAATCTACTGCGCCTACATCATAACTCGGAAGCTACTGCGCCTACATCATAACTCGGAATCTAACTCGGAATCTACTGCGCCTACATCATAACTCGGAATCTACTGCGCCTACATCATAACTCGGAATCTAACTCGGAACCTACTGCGCCTACATCAGAATTCGGAATCTAACTCGGAATGTACTGCGCCTACATCATAACTCGGAATCTACTGCGCCTACATCATAACTCGGAATCTAACTCGGAATCTACTGCGCCTACATCAGAATTCGGAATCTAACTCGGAATGTACTGCGCCTACATCATAACTCGGAATCTACTGCGCCTACATCATAACTCGGAATCTAACTCGGAATCTACTGCGCCTACATCATAACTCGGAATCTACTGCGCCTACATCGTAACTCGGAATCTACTGCGCCTACATCATAACTCGGAATCTACTGCGCCTACATCATAACTCGGAATCTACTGCGCCTGAATCATAACTCGGAATCTAACTCGGAATCTACTGCGCCTACATCATAACTCGGAATCTACTGCGCCTACATCATAACTCGGAATCTAACTCGGAATCTACTGCGCCTACATCATAACTCGGAATCTACTGTGCCTACATCATAACTCGGAATCTAACGCGGAATCTACTGCGCCTACATCATAACTCGGAATCTACTGTGCCTACATCATAACTCAGAATCTAACTCGGAATCTACTGCGCCTACATCATAACTCGGAATCTAACTCGGAATCTACTGCGCCTACATCATAACTCGGAATCTACTGCGCCTACATCATAACTCGGAAGCTACTGCGCCTACATCATAACTCGGAATCTTAACTCGGAATCTACTGCGCCTACATCATAACTCGGAATCTACTGCGCCTACATCATAACTCGAAATCTATCTCGGAATCTGCTGCGCCTACATCACAACTCGGAAGCTACTGCGCCTACATCATAACTCGGAATCTAACTCGGAATCTACTGCGCCTACATCATAACTCGGAATCTACTGCGCCTACATCATAACTCGGAATCTAACTCGGAATCTACTGCGCCTACATCATAACTCGGAATCTAACTCGGAATCTACTGCGCCTACATCATAACTCGGAATCTACTGCGCCTACATCATATCTCGGAATCTAACTCGGAATCTACTGCGCCTACATCATAACTCGGAATCTACTGCGCCTACATCATAACTCGGAATCTAACTCGGAATCTACTGCGCCTACATCATAACTCGGAATCTACTGCGCCTACATCATAACTCGGAATCTAACTCGGAATCTACTGCGCCTACATCATAACTAGGAATCTACTGTGCCTACATCATAACTCGGAATCTAACTCGGAATCTACTGCGCGTACATCATAACTCGGAATCTACTGCGCCTATATCATAACTCGGAATCTAACTCGGAATCTACTGCGCCTACATCATAACTCGGAATCTAACTCGGAATCTACTGCACCTACATCATAACTCGGAATCTACTGTGCCTACATCATAACTCTGAATCTACTGCGCCTACATCATAACTCGGAATCTACTGCGCCTACATCATAACTCGGAATCAACTGCGCCTACATCATAACTTGGAATCTACTGCGCCTACATCATAACTCGGAATCTACTGCGCCTACATCATAACTCGGAATCTACTGCGCCTACATCGTAACTCGGAATCTACTGCGCCTACTTCATAACTCGGAATCTACTGCGCCTACATCATAACTCGGAATCTAACTCGGAATCTACTGCGCCTACATCATAACTCGGAATCTACTGCGCCTACATCATAACTCGTAATCTAACTCGGAATCTACTGCGCCTACATCATAAATCGGAATCTACTGCGCCTACATCATAACTCGGAATCTAACTCGGAATCTACTGCGCCTACATCATAACTCGGAATCTACTGCGCCTACATCATAACTCGGAATCTAACTCGGAATCTACTGCGCCTACATCATAACTCGGAATCTAACTCGGAATCTACTGCGCCTACATCATAACTCGGAATCTACTGCGCCTACATCATAACTCGAAATCTATCTCGGAATCTACTGCGCCTACATCATAACTCGGAAGCTACTGCGCCTACATCATAACTCGGAATCTAACTCGGAATCTACTGCGCCTACATCATAACTCGGAATCTACTGCGCCTACATCATAACTCGGAATCTAACTTGGAATCTACTGCGCCTAAATCATAACTCTGAATCTAACTCGGAATCTACTGCGCCTACATCATAACTCGGAATCTACTGCGCCTACATCATAACTCGGAATCTAACTCGGAATCTACTGCGCCTACATCATAACTTGGAATCTACTGCGCCTACATCATAACTCGGAATCTAACTCGGAATCTACTGCGCCTACATCAGAACTCGGAATCTACTGCGCCTACATCATAACTCGGAATCTAACTCGGAATCTACTGCGCCTAAATCATAACTCGGAATCTACTGTGCCTACATCATAACTCGGAATCTAACTCGGTATCTACTGCGCGGTCATCATAACTCGGAATCTACTGCGCCTACATCACAACTCGGAATCTAACTCGGAATCTACTGCGCCTACATCATAACTCGGAATCTAACTCGGAATCTACTGCGCCTACATCATAACTCGGAATCTACTGTGCCTACATCATAACTCGGAATCTACTGCGCCTACATCATAACTCGGAATCTACTGCGCCTACATCATAACTCGGAATCAACTGCGCCTACATCATAACTTGTAATCTACTGCGCCTACATCATAACTCGGAATCTACTGCGCCTACATCATAACTCGGAATCTAACTCGGAATCTACTGCGCCTACATCATAACTCGGAATCTAACTCGGAATCTAATGTGCCTACATCATAACTCGGAATCTACTGCGCCTACATCATAACTCGGAATCTACTGCGCCTACATCATAACTCAGAATCTAACTCGGAATCTACTGCGCCTACATCATAACTCGGAATCAACTGCGCCTACATCATAACTTGGAATCTACTGCGCCTACATCATAACTCGGAATCTACTGCGCCTACATCATAACTCGGAATCTAACTCGGAATCTACTGCGCCTACATCATAACTCGGAATCTAACTCGGAATCTACTGTGCCTACATCATAACTCGGAATCTACTGCACCTACATCATAACTCGGAATTTACTGCATCTGCATCATAACTCGGAATCTACTGCGCCTACATCATAACTCGGAATCTACTGCGCCTACATCATAACTCGGAATGTACTGCGCCTACATCATAATTCGGAATCTAACTCGGAATCTACTGCGCCTACATCATAACTCGGCATCTACTGCGCCTACATCATGACTTGGAATCTAACTCGGAAACTACTGCGCCTACATCATAACTCGGAAACTACTGCGCCTACATCATAACTCAAAATCTACTGCGCCTACATCATAACTCGGAATCTAACTCGGAATCTACTGCGCCTACATCATAACTCGGAATCTACTGCGCCTACATCATAACTCGGAATCCACTGCGCCTACATCATAACTCGGAATCTAACTCGGAATCTACTGCGCCTACATCATAACTCGGAATCTACTGCGCCTACATCATAACTCGGAATCTAACTCGGAATCTACTGCGCCTACATCATAACTCGGAATCTACTGCGCCAACATCATAACTCGGAATCTACTGTGCCTACATCATAACTCGGAATCTAACTCAGAATCTACTGCGCCTACATCATAACTCGGAATCTTACTCGGAATGCACTGCGCCTACATCATAACTCGGAATCTACTGCGCCTACATCATAACTCGGAATCTAACTCGGAATCTACTGCGCCTACATCATAACTCGGAATCTACTGCGCCTACATCATAACTCGGAATCTAATTCGGAATCTACTGCGCCTACATCATAACTAGGAATCTACTGCGCCTACATCATAACTCGGAATCTATCTCGGAATCTACTGCGCCTACATCATAACTCGGAAGCTACTGCGCCTACATCATAACTCGGAATCTAACTCGGAATCTACTGCGCCTACATCATAACTCGGAATCTACTGCGCCTACATCATAACTCGGAATCTAACTCGGAACCTACTGCGCCTACATCAGAATTCGGAATCTAACTCGGAATGTACTGCGCCTACATCATAACTCGGAATCTACTGCGCCTACATCATAACTCGGAATCTACTGCGCCTACATCATAACTCGGAATCTAACTCGGAATCTACTGCGCCTACATCAGAATTCGGAATCTAACTCGGAATGTACTGCGCCTACATCATAACTCGGAATCTACTGCGCCTACATCATAACTCGGAATCTAACTCGGAATCTACTGCGCCTACATCATAACTCGGAATCTACTGCGCCTACATCGTAACTCGGAATCTACTGCGCCTACATCATAACTCGGAATCTACTGCGCCTACATCATAACTCGGAATCTACTGCGCCTAAATCATAACTCGGAATCTAACTCGGAATCTACTGCGCCTACATCATAACTCGGAATCTACTGCGCCTACATCATAACTCGGAATCTAACTCGGAATCTACTGCGCCTACATCATAACTCGGAATCTACTGTGCCTACATCATAACTCGGAATCTAACGCGGAATCTACTGCGCCTACATCATAACTCGGAATCTACTGTGCCTACATCATAACTCGGAATCTAACTCGGAATCTACTGCGCCTACATCATAACTCGGAATCTAACTCGGAATCTACTGCGCCTACATCATAACTCGGAATCTACTGCGCCTACATCATAACTCGGAAGCTACTGCGCCTACATCATAACTCGGAATCTTAACTCGGAATCTACTGCGCCTACATCATAACTCGGAATCTACTGCGCCTACATCATAACTCGAAATCTATCTCGGAATCTGCTGCGCCTACATCACAACTCGGAAGCTACTGCGCCTACATCATAACTCGGAATCTAACTCGGAATCTACTGCGCCTACATCATAACTCGGAATCTACTGCGCCTACATCATAACTCGGAATCTAACTCGGAATCTACTGCGCCTACATCATAACTCGGAATCTAACTCGGAATCTACTGCGCCTACATCATAACTCGGAATCTACTGCGCCTACATCATAACTCGGAATCTAACTCGGAATCTACTGCGCCTACATCATAACTCGGAATCTACTGCGCCTACATCATAACTCGGAATCTAACTCGGAATCTACTGCGCCTACATCATAACTCGGAATCTACTGCGCCTACATCATAACTCGGAATCTAACTCGGAATCTACTGCGCCTACATCATAACTAGGAATCTACTGTGCCTACATCATAACTCGGAATCTAACTCGGTATCTACTGCGCGTACATCATAACTCGGAATCTACTGCGCCTATATCATAACTCGGAATCTAACTCGGAATCTACTGCGCCTACATCATAACTCGGAATCTAACTCGGAATCTACTGCACCTACATCATAACTCGGAATCTACTGTGCCTACATCATAACTCTGAATCTACTGCGCCTACATCATAACTCGGAATCTACTGCGCCTACATCATAACTCGGAATCAACTGCGCCTACATCATAACTTGGAATCTACTGCGCCTACATCATAACTCGGAATCTACTGCGCCTACATCATAACTCGGAATCTACTGCATCTGCATCATAACTCGGAATCTACTGCGCCTACATCATAACTCGGAATCTACTGCGCCTACATCATAACTCGGAATCTAACTCGGAATCTACTGCGCATACATCATAACTCGGAATCTACTGCGCCTACATCATAACTCGTAATCTAACTCGGAATCTACTGCGCCTACATCATAACTCGTAATCTACTGTGCCTACATCATAACTCGGAATCTAACTCGCAATCTACTGCGCCTACATCATAACTCGGAATCTACTGCGCCTACATCATAACTCGGAATCTAACTCGGAATCTACTGCGCCTACATCATAACTCGGAATCTAACTCGGAATCTACTGCGCCTACATCATAACTCGGAATCTACTGCGCCTACATCATAACTCGAAATCTATCTCGGAATCTACTGCGCCTACATCATAACTCGGAAGCTACTGCGCCTACATCATAACTCGGAATCTAACTCGGAATCTACTGCGCCTACATCATAACTCGGAATCTACTGCGCCTACATCATAACTCGGAATCTAACTTGGAATCTACTGCGCCTAAATCATAACTCTGAATCTAACTCGGAATCTACTGCGCCTACATCATAACTCGGAATCTACTGCGCCTACATCATAACTCGGAATCTAACTCGGAATCTACTGCGCCTACATCATAACTCGGAATCTACTGCGCCTACATCATAACTCGGAATCTAACTCGGAATCTACTGCGCCTACATCAGAACTCGGAATCTACTGTGCCTACATCATAACTCGGAATCTAACTCGGAATCTACTGCGCCTACATCATAACTAGGAATCTACTGCGCCTACATCATAACTCGGAATCTATCTCGGAATCCACTGCGCCTACATCATAACTCGGAAGCTACTGCGCCTACATAATAACTCGGAATCTAACTCGGAATCTACTGCGCCTACATCATAACTCGGAATCTACTGCGCCTACATCATAACTCGGAATCTAACTCGGAACCTACTGCGCCTACATCAGAATTCGGAATCTAACTCAGAATGTACTGTGCCTACATCATAACTCGGAATCTACTGCGCCTACATCATAACTCGGAATCTAACTCGGAATCTACTGCGCCTACATCAGAATTCGGAATCTAACTCGGAATGTACTGCGCCTACATCATAACTCGGAATCTACTGCGCCTACATCATAACTCGGAATCTAACTCGGAATCTACTGCGCCTACATCATAACTCGGAATCTACTGCGCCTACATCGTAACTCGGAATCTACTGCGCCTACATCATAACTCGGAATCTACTGCGCCTACATCATAACTCGGAATCTACTGCGCCTGAATCATAACTCGGAATCTAACTCGGAATCTACTGCGCCTACATCATAACTCGGAATCTACTGCGCCTACATCATAACTCCGAATCTAACTCGGAATCTACTGCGCCTACATCATAACTCGGAATCTACTGTGCCTACATCATAACTCGGAATCTAACGCGGAATCTACTGCGCCTACATCATAACTCGGAATCTACTGTGCCTACATCATAACTCAGAATCTAACTCGGAATCTACTGCGCCTACATCATAACTCGTAATCTAACTCGGAATCTACTGCGCTACATCATAACTCGGAATCTACTGCGCCTACATCATAACTCGGAAGCTACTGAGCCTACATCATAACTCGGAATCTTAACTCGGAATCTACTGCGCCTACATCATAACTCGGAATCTACTGCGCCTACATCATAACTCGAAATCTATCTCGGAATCTGCTGCGCCTACATCACAACTCGGAAGCTACTGCGCCTACATCATAACTCGGAATCTAACTCGGAATCTACTGCGCCTACATCATAACTCGGAATCTACTGCGCCTACATCATAACTCGGAATCTAACTCGGAATCTACTGCGCCTACATCATAACTCGGAATCTAACTCGGAATCTACTGCGCCTACATCATAACTCGGAATCTACTGCGCCTACATCATAACTCGGAATCTAACTCGGAATCTACTGCGCCTACATCATAACTCGGAATCTACTGCGCCTACATCATAACTCGGAATCTAACTCGGAATCTACTGCACCTACATCATAACTCGGAATCTACTGCGCCTACATCATAACTCGGAATCTAACTCGGAATCTACTGCGCCTACATCATAACTAGGAATCTACTGTGCCTACATCATAACTCGGAATCTAACTCGGTATCTACTGCGCCTACATCATAACTCGGAATCTACTGAGCCTATATCATAACTCGGAATCTAACTCGGAATCTACTGCGCCTACATCATAACTCGGAATCTAACTCGGAATCTACTGCACCTACATCATAACTCGGAATCTACTGTGCCTACATCATAACTCTGAATCTACTGCGCCTACATCATAACTCGGAATCTACTGCGCCTACATCATAACTCGGAATCAACTGCGCCTACATCATAACTTGGAATCTACTGCGCCTACATCATAACTCGGAATCTACTGCGCCTACATCATAACTCGGAATCTACTGCGCCTACATCGTAACTCGGAATCTACTGCGCCTACATCATAACTCGGAATCTACTGCGCCTACATCATAACTCGGAATCTAACTCGGAATCTACTGCGCCTACATCATAACTCGGAATCTACTGCGCCTACATCATAACTCGTAATCTAACTCGGAATCTACTGCGCCTACATCATAACTCGGAATCTACTGTGCCTACATCATAACTCGGAATCTAACTCGGAATCTACTGCGCCTACATCATAACTCGGAATCTACTGCGCCTACATCATAACTCGGAATCTAACTCGGAATCTACTTCGCCTACATCATAACTCGGAATCTAACTCGGAATCTACTGCGCCTACATCATAACTCGGAATCTACTGCGCCTACATCATAACTCGAAATCTATCTCGGAATCTACTGCGCCTACATCATAACTCGGAAGCTACTGCGCCTACATCATAACTCGGAATCTAACTCGGAATCTACTGCGCCTACATCATAACTCGGAATCTACTGCGCCTACATCATAACTCGGAATCTAACTTGGAATCTACTGCGCCTAAATCATAACTCTGAATCTAACTCGGAATCTACTGCGCCTACATCATAACTCGGAATCTACTGCGCCTACATCATAACTCGGAATCTAACTCGGAATCTACTGCGCCTACATCATAACTCGGAATCTACTGCGCCTACATCATAACTCGGAATCTAACTCGGAATCTACTGCGCCTACATCATAACTCGGAATCTAACTCGGAATCTACTGCGCCTAAATCATAACTCGGAATCTACTGTGCCTACATCATAACTCGGAATCTAACTCGATATCTACTGCGCGGTCATCATAACTCGGAATCTACTGCGCCTACATCACAACTCGGAATCTAACTCGGAATCTACTGCGCCTACATCATAACTCGGAATCTAACTCGGAATCTACTGCGCCTACATCATAACTCGGAATCTACTGTGCCTACATCATAACTCGGAATCTACTGCGCCTACATCATAACTCGGAATCTACTGCGCCTACATCATAACTCGGAATCAACTGCGCCTACATCATAACTTGTAATCTACTGCGCCTACATCATAACTCGGAATCTACTGCGCCTACATCATAACTCGGAATCTAACTCGGAATCTACTGCGCCTACATCATAACTCGGAATCTAACTCGGAATCTAATGTGCCTACATCATAACTCGGAATCTACTGCGCCTACATCATAACTCGGAATCTACTGCGCCTACATCATAACTCAGAATCTAACTCGGAATCTACTGCGCCTACATCATAACTCGGAATCAACTGCGCCTACATCATAACTTGGAATCTACTGCGCCTACATCATAACTCGGAATCTACTGCGCCTACATCATAACTCGGAATCTAACTCGGAATCTACTGCGCCTACATCATAACTCGGAATCTAACTCGGAATCTACTGTGCCTACATCATAACTCGGAATCTACTGCACCTACATCATAACTCGGAATTTACTGCATCTGCATCATAACTCGGAATCTACTGCGCCTACATCATAACTCGGAATCTACTGCGCCTACATCATAACTCGGAATGTACTGCGCCTACATCATAATTCGGAATCTAACTCGGAATCTACTGCGCCTACATCATAACTCGGCATCTACTGCGCCTACATCATGACTTGGAATCTAACTCGGAAACTACTGCGCCTACATCATAACTCGGAAACTACTGCGCCTACATCATAACTCAAAATCTACTGCGCCTACATCATAACTCGGAATCTAACTCGGAATCTACTGCGCCTACATCATAACTCGGAATCTACTGCGCCTACATCATAACTCGGAATCCACTGCGCCTACATCATAACTCGGAATCTAACTTGGAATCTACTGCGCCTACATCATAACTCGGAATCTACTGCGCCTACATCATAACTCGGAATCTAACTCGGAATCTACTGCGCCTACATCATAACTCGGAATCTACTGCGCCAGCATCATAACTCGGAATCTACTGTGCCTACATCATAACTCGGAATCTAACTCAGAATCTACTGCGCCTACACCATAACTCGGAATCTTACTCGGAATGTACTGCGCCTACATCATAACTCGGAATCTACTGCGCCTACATCATAACTCGGAATCTAACTCGGAATCTACTGCGCCTACATCATAACTCGGAATCTACTGCGCCTACATCATAACTCGGAATCTACTGCGCCTACATCATAACTAGGAATCTACTGCGCCTACATCATAACTCGGAATCTATCTCGGAATCTACTGCGCCTACATCATAACTCGGAAGCTACTGCGCCTACATCATAACTCGGAATCTAACTCGGAATCTACTGCGCCTACATCATAACTCGGAATCTACTGCGCCTACATCATAACTCGGAATCTAACTCGGAATCTACTGCGCCTACATCAGAATTCGGAATCTAACTCGGAATGTACTGCGCCTACATCATAACTCGGAATCTACTGCGCCTACATCATAACTCGGAATCTACTGCGCCTACATCATAACTCGGAATCTAACTCGGAATCTACTGCGCCTACATCAGAATTCGGAATCTAACTCGGAATGTACTGCGCCTACATCATAACTCGGAATCTACTGCGCCTACATCATAACTCGGAATCTAACTCGGAATCTACTGCGCCTACATCATAACTCGGAATCTACTGCGCCTACATCGTAACTCGGAATCTACTGCGCCTACATCATATCTCGGAATCTACTGCGCCTACATCATAACTCGGAATCTACTGCGCCTAAATCATAACTCGGAATCTAACTCGGAATCTACTGCGCCTACATCATAACTCGGAATCTACTGCGCCTACATCATAACTCGGAATCTAACTCGGAATCTACTGCGCCTACATCATAACTCGGAATCTACTGTGCCTACATCATAACTCGGAATCTAACGCGGAATCTACTGCGCCTACATCATAACTCGGAATCTACTGTGCCTACATCATAACTCGGAATCTAACTCGGAATCTACTGCGTCTACATCATAACTCGGAATCTAACTCGGAATCTACTGCGCCTACATCATAACTCGGAATCTACTGCGCCTACATCATAACTCGGAAGCTACTGCGCCTACATCATAACTCGGAATCTTAACTCGGAATCTACTGCGCCTACATCATAACTCGGAATCTACTGCGCCTACATCATAACTCGAAATCTATCTCGGAATCTGCTGCGCCTACATCACAACTCGGAAGCTACTGTGCCTACATCATAACTCGGAATCTAACTCGGAATCTACTGCGCCTACATCATAACTCGGAATCTACTGCGCCTACATCATAACTCGGAATCTAACTCGGAATCTACTGCGCCTACATCATAACTCGGAATCTAACTCGGAATCTACTGCGCCTACATCATAACTCGGAAGCTACTGCGCCTACATCATAACTCGGAATCTAACTCGGAATCTACTGCGCCTACATCATAACTCGGAATCTACTGTGCCTACATCATAACTCGGAATCTAACTCGGAATCTACTGCGCCTACATCATAACTCGGAATCTACTGCGCCTACATCATAACTCGGAATCTAACTCGGAATCTACTGCGCCTACATCATAACTAGGAATCTACTGTGCCTACATCATAACTCGGAATCTAACTCGGTATCTACTGCGCGTACATCATAACTCAGAATCTACTGCGCCTATATCATAACTCGGAATCTAACTCGGAATCTACTGCGCCTACATCATAACTCGGAATCTAACTCGGAATCTACTGCACCTACATCATAACTCGGAATCTACTGTGCCTACATCATAACTCTGAATCTACTGCGCCTACATCATAACTCGGAATCTACTGCGCCTACATCATAACTCGGAATCAACTGCGCCTACATCATAACTTGGAATCTACTGCGCCTACATCATAACTCGGAATCTACTGCGCCTACATCATAACTCGGAATCTAACTCGGAATCTACTGCGCCTACATCATAACTCGGAATCTAACTCGGAATCTACTGTGCCTACATCATAACTCGGAATCTACTGCTCCTACATCATAACTCGGAATCTACTGCGCCTACATCATAACTCGGAATCTAACTCGGAATCTACTGCGCCTACATCATAACTCGGAATCTACTGCGCCTACATCATAACTCGGAATCTAACTTGGAATCTACTGCGCCTAAATCATAACTCAGAATCTAACTCGGAATCTACTGCGCCTACATCATAACTCGGAATCTACTGCGCCTACATCATAACTCGGAATCTAAATCGGAATCTACTGCGCCTACATCATAACTCGGAATCTAACTCGGAATCTACTGCGCCTAAATCATAACTCGGAATCTAACTCGGAATCTACTGCGCCTACATCATAACTCGGAATCTACTGTGCCTACATCATAACTCGGAATCTAACGCGGAATCTACTGCGCCTACATCATAACTCGGAATCTACTGTGCCTAAATCATAACTCGGAATCTAACTCGGAATCTACTGCGCCTACATCATAACTCGGAATCTAACTCGGAATCTACTGCGCCTACATCATAACTCGGAATCTACTGCGCCTACATCATAACTCGGAAGCTACTGCGCCTACATCATAACTCGGAATCTAACTCGGAATCTACTGCGCCTACATCATAACTCGGAATCTACTGCGCCTACATCATAACTCGGAATCTATCTCGGAATCTACTGCGCCTACATCATAACTCGGAATCTACTGCGCCTACATCATAACTCGGAATCTAACTCGGAATCTACTGCGCCTACATCATAACTCGGAATCTACTGCGCCTACATCATAACTCGGAATCTAACTCGGAATCTACTGCGCCTACATCATAACTCGGAATCTAACTCGGAATCTACTGCGCCTACATCATAACTCGGAATCTACTGCGCCTATATCATAATTCGGAATCTAACTCGGAATCTACTGTGCCTACATCATAACTCGGAATCTACTGCGCCTACATCATAACTCGGAATCTACTGTGCCTACATCATAACTCGGAATCTAACTCAGAATCTACTGCGCCTACATCATAACTCGGAATCTTACTCGGAATGTACTGCGCCTACATCATAACTCGGAATCTACTGCGCCTACATCATAACTCAGAATCTACTGCGCCTACATCATAACTCGGAATCTACTGCGCCTACATCATAACTCGGAATCTACTGCGCCTACATCATAACTCGGAATCTAACTCGGAATCTACTGCGCCTACATCATAACTAGGAATCTACTGCGCCTACATCATAACTCGGAATCTAACTCGGTATCTACTGCGCCTACATCATAACTCGGAATCTACTGCGCCTACATCATAACTCGGAATCTAACTCGGAATCTACTGCGCCTACATCATAACTCGGAATCTAACTCGGAATCTACTGCGCCTACATCATAACTCGGAATCTACTGCGCCTACATCATAACTCGGAATCTATCTCGGAATCTACTGTGCCTACATCATAACTCGGAAGCTACTGCGCCTACATCATAACTCGGAATCTAACTCGGAATCTACTGCGCCTACATCATAACTCGGAATCTAACTCGGAATCTACTGCGCCTACATCATAACTCGGAATCTAACTCGGAATCTACTGCGCCTACATCATAACTCGGAATCTACTGCGCCTACATCATAACTCGGAATCTAACTCGGAATCTACTGCGCCTACATCATAACTCGGAATCTACTGCGCCTACATCGTAACTCGGAATCTACTGCGCCTACATCATAACTCGGAATCTACTGCGCCTACATCATACCTCGGAATCTACTGCGCCTAAATCATAACTCGGAATCTAACTCGGAATCTACTGCGCCTACATCATAACTCGGAATCTACTGCGCCTACATCATAACTCGGAATCTAACTCGGAATCTACTGCGCCTACATCATAACTCGGAATCTACTGTGCCTACATCATAACTCGGAATCTAACGCGGAATCTACTGCGCCTACATCATAACTCGGAATCTACTGTGCCTACATCATAACTCGGAATCTAAATCGGAATCTACTGCGCCTACATCAGAACTCGGAATCTAACTCGGAATCTACTGTGCCTACATCATTACTCGGAATCTACAGCGCCTACATCATAACTCGGAAGCTACTGCGCCTACATCATAACTCGGAATCTAACTCGGAATCTACTGCGCCTACATCATAACTCGAAATCTATCTCGGAATCTGCTGCGCCTACATCACAACTCGGAAGCTACTGCGCCTACATCATAACTCGGAATCTAACTCGGAATCTACTGCGCCTACATCATAACTCGGAATCTACTGCGCCTACATCATAACTCGGAATCTAACTCGGAATCTACTGCACCTACATCATAACTCGGAATCTACTGCGCCTACATCATAACTCGGAATCTAACTCGGAATCTACTGCGCCTACATCATAACTAGGAATCTACTGCGCCTACATCATAACTCGGAATCTAACTCGGAATCTACTGCGCCTACATCATAACTCGGAATCTACTGCGCCTACATCATAACTCGGAATCTAACTCGGAATCTACTGCGCCTACATCATAACTAGGAATCTACTGTGCCTACATCATAACTCGGAATCTAACTCGGTATCTACTGCGCGTACATCATAACTCGGAATCTACTGTGCCTAAATCATAACTCGGAGTCTAACTCGGAATCTACTGCGCCTACATCATAACTCGGAATCTAACTCGGAATCTACTGCGCCTACATCATAACTCGGAATCTACTGCGCCTACATCATAACTCAGAAGCTACTGCGCCTACATCATAACTCGGAATCTAACTCGGAATCTACTGCGCCTACATCATAACTCGGAATCTACTGCGCCTACATCATAACTCGGAATCTAACTTGGAATCTACTGCGCCTTAATCATAACTCAGAATCTAACTCGGAATCTACTGCGCCTACATCATAACTCGGAATCTACTGCGCCTACATCATAACTCGGAATCTAACTCGGAATCTACTGCGCCTACATCATAACTCGGAATCTAACTCGGAATCTACTGCGCCTACATCATAACTCGGAATCTAACTCGGAATCTACTGCGCCTACATCATAACTCGGAATCTACTGCGCCTACATCATAACTCGGAATCTAACTCGGAATCTACTGTGCCTACATCATAACTCGGAATCTAACGCGGAATCTACTGCGCCTACATCATAACTCGGAATCTACTGTGCCTACATCATAACTCGGAATCTAACTTGGAATCTACTGCGCCTACATCATAACTCGGAATCTAACTCGGAATCTACTGCGCCTACATCATAACTCGGAATCTACTGCGCCTACATCATAACTCGGAATCTACTGCGCCTACATCATAACTCGGAATCTAACTCGGAATCTACTGCGCCTACATTATAACTCGGAATCTAACTCGGAATCTACTGCGCCTACATCATAACTCGGAATCTACTGCGCCTACATCATAACTCGGAATCTAACTCGGAATCTACTGCGCCTACATCATAACTCGGAATCTACTGCGCCTACATCATAACTCGGAATCTAACTCGGAATCTACTGCGCCTACATCATAACTCGGAATCTACTGCGCCTACATCGTAACTCGGAATCTACTGCGCCTACATCATAACTCGGAATCTACTGCGCCTACATCATAACTCGGAATCTACTGCGCCTACATCATAACTCGGAATCTAACTCGGAATCTACTGCGCCTACATCATAACCCGGAATCTACTGCGCCTACATCATAACTCGTAATCTAACTCGGAATCTACTGCGCCTACATCATAACTCGGAATCTACTGCGCCTACATCATAACTCGGAATCTAACTCGGAATCTACTGCGCCTACATCATAACTAGGAATCTACTGTGCCTCCATCATAACTCGGAATCTAACTCGGTATCTACTGCGCGTACATCATAACTCGGAATCTACTGCGCCTATATCATAACTCGGAATCTACTGCGCCTACATCATAACTCGGAATTTACTGCATCTGCATCATAACTCGGAATCTACTGCGCCTACATCATAACTCGGAATCTACTGCGCCTACATCATAACTCGGAATGTACTGCGCCTACATCATAATTCGGAATCTAACTCGGAATCTACTGCGCCTACATCATAACTCGGAATCTACTGCGCCTACATCATAACTCGGAATTTACTGCATCTGCATCATAACTCGGAATCTACTGCGCCTACATCATAACTCGGAATCTACTGCGCCTACATCATAACTCGGAATGTACTGCGCCTACATCATAATTCGGAATCTAACTCGGAATCTACTGCGCCTACATCATAACTCGGCATCTACTGCGCCTACATCATGACTTGGAATCTAACTCGGAAACTACTGCGCCTACATCATAACTCGGAAACTACTGCGCCTACATCATAACTCAAAATCTACTGCGCCTACATCATAACTCGGAATCTAACTCGGAATCTACTGCGCCTACATCATAACTCGGAATCTACTGCGCCTACATCATAACTCGGAATCTACTGTGCCTACATCATAACTCGGAATCTACCTCGGAATCTACTGCGCCTACATCATAACTCGGAATCTACTGAGCCTACATCATAACTCGGAATCTAACTCGGAATCTACTGCGCCTACATCATAACTCGGAATCTACTGCGCCTACATCATAACTCGGAATCTACTGTGCCTACATCATAACTCGGAATCTAACTCAGAATCTACTGCGCCTACATCATAACTCGGAATTCTACTCGGAATGTACTGCGCCTACATCATAACTCGGAATCTACTGCGCCTACATCATAACTCGGAATCTAACTCGGAATCTACTGCGCCTACATCATAACTCGGAATCTACTGCGCCTACATCATAACTCGGAATCTAACTCGGAATCTACTGCGCCTACATCATAACTAGGAATCTACTGCGCCTACATCATAACTCGGAATCTAACTCGGTATCTACTGCGCCTACATCATAACTCGGAATCTACTGCGCCTACATCATAACTCGGAATCTAACTCGGAATCTACTGCGCCTACATCAGAATTCGGAATCTAACTCGGAATGTACTGCGCCTACATCATAACTCGGAATCTACTGCGCCTACATCATAACTCGGAATCTAACTCGGAATCTACTGCGCCTACATCATAACTCGGAATCTACTGCGCCTACATCATAACTCGGAATCTAACTCGGAATCTACTGCGCCTACATCATAACTCGGAATCTACTGCGCCTACATCGTAACTCGGAATCTACTGCGCCTACATCATAACTCGGAATCTACTGCGCCTACATCATAACTCGGAATCTACTGCGCCTACATCATAACTCGGAATCTAACACGGAATCTACTGCGCCAACATCATAACCCGGAATCTACTGCGCCTACATCATAACTCGTAATCTAACTCGGAATCTACTGCGCCTACATCATAACTCGGAATCTACTGCGCCTACATCATAACTCGGAATCTAACTCGGAATCTACTGCGCCTACATCATAACTAGGAATCTACTGTGCCTCCATCATAACTCGGAATCTAACTCGGTATCTACTGCGCGTACATCATAACTCGGAATCTACTGCGCCTATATCATAACTCGGAATCTACTGCGCCTACATCATAACTCGGAATCTAACTCGGAATCTACTGTGCCTACATCATAACTCGGAATCTAATGCGCCTACATCATAACTCGGAATTTACTGCACCTGCATCATAACTCGGAATCTACTGCGCCTACATCATAACTCGGAATCTACTGCGCCTACATCATAACTCGGAATGTACTGCGCCTACATCATAATTCGGAATCTAACTCGGAATCTACTGCAGTTACATCATAACTCGGCATCTACTGCGCCTACATCATGACTTGGAATCTAACTCGGAAACTACTGCGCCTACATCATAACTCGGAAACTACTGCGCCTACATCATAACTCAAAATCTACTGCGCCTACATCATAACTCGGAATCTAACTCGGAATCTACTGCGCCTACATCATAACTCGGAATCTACTGCGCCTACATCATAACTCGGAATCTACTGTGCCTACATCATAACTCGGAATCTACCTCGGAATCTACTGCGCCTACATCATAACTCGGAATCTACTGCGCCTACATCATAACTCGGAATCTAACTCGGAATGTACTGCGCCTACATCATAACTCGGAATCTACTGCGCCTACATCATAACTCGGAATCTAACTCGGAATCTACTGCGCCTACATCATAACTCGGAATCTACTGCGCCTACATCATAACTCGGAATCTAACTCGGAATCTACTGCGCCTACATCATAACTAGGAATCTACTGCGCCTACATCATAACTCGGAATCTAACTCGGTATCTACTGCGCCTACATCATAAATCGGAATCTACTGCGCCTACATCATAACTCGGAATCTAACTCGGAATCTACTGCGCCTACATCATAACTCGGAATCTAACTCGGAATCTACTGCGCCTACATCATAACTCGGAATCTACTGCGCCTACATCATAACTCGGAATCTATCTCGGAATCTACTGCGCCTACATCATAACTCGGAATCTACTGCGCCTACATCATAACTCGGAATCTAACTCGGAATCTACTGCGCCTACATCATAACTCGGAATCTACTGCGCCTACATCATAACTCGGAATCTAACTCGGAATCTACTGCGCCTACATCAGAATTCGGAATCTAACTCGGAATGTACTGCGCCTACATCATAACTCGGAATCTACTGCGCCTACATCATAACTCGGAATCTAACTCGGAATCTACTGTGCCTACATCATAACTCGGAATCTAATGCGCCTACATCATAACTCGGAATTTACTGCACCTGCATCATAACTCGGAATCTACTGCGCCTACATCATAACTCGGAATGTACTGCGCCTACATCATAATTCGGAATCTAACTCGGAATCTACTGCAGTTACATCATAACTCGGCATCTACTGCGCCTACATCATGACTTGGAATCTAACTCGGAAACTACTGCGCCTACATCATAACTCGGAAACTACTGCGCCTACATCATAACTCAAAATCTACTGCGCCTACATCATAACTCGGAATCTAACTCGGAATCTACTGCGCCTACATCATAACTCGGAATCTACTGCGCCTACATCATAACTCGGAATCTACTGTGCCTACATCATAACTCGGAATCTACCTCGGAATCTACTGCGCCTACATCATAACTCGGAATCTACTGCGCCTACATCATAACTCGGAATCTAACTCGGAATGTACTGCGCCTACATCATAACTCGGAATCTACTGCGCCTACATCATAACTCGGAATCTAACTCGGAATCTACTGCGCCTACATCATAACTCGGAATCTACTGCGCCTACATCATAACTCGGAATCTAACTCGGAATCTACTGCGCCTACATCATAACTAGGAATCTACTGCGCCTACATCATAACTCGGAATCTAACTCGGTATCTACTGCGCCTACATCATAAATCGGAATCTACTGCGCCTACATCATAACTCGGAATCTAACTCGGAATCTACTGCGCCTACATCATAACTCGGAATCTAACTCGGAATCTACTGCGCCTACATCATAACTCGGAATCTACTGCGCCTACATCATAACTCGGAATCTATCTCGGAATCTACTGCGCCTACATCATAACTCGGAAGCTACTGCGCCTACATCATAACTCGGAATCTAACTCGGAATCTACTGCGCCTACATCATAACTCGGAATCTACTGCGCCTACATCATAACTTGGAATCTAACTCGGAATCTACTGCGCCTACATCAGAATTCGGAATCTAACTCGGAATGTACTGCGCCTACATCATAACTCGGAATCTACTGCGCCTACATCATAACTCGGAATCTAACTCGGAATCTACTGCTCCTACATCATAACTCGGAATCTACTGCGCCTACATCGTAACTCGGAATCTACTGCGCCTACATCATAACTCGGAATCTACTGCACCTACATCATAACTCGGAATCTACTGCGCCTAAATCATAACTCGGAATCTAACTCGGAATCTACTGCGCCTACATCATAACTCGGAATCTACTGCGCCTACATCATAACTCGGAATCTAACTCGGAATCTACTGCGCCTACATCATAACTCGGAATCTACTGTGCCTACATCATAACTCGGAATCTAACGCGGAATCTACTGCGCCTACATCATAACTCGGAATCTACTGTGCCTACATCATAACTCGGAATCTAACTCGGAATCTACTGCGCCTACATCAGAACTCGGAATCTAACTCGGAATCTACTGCGCCTACATCATAACTCGGAATCTACTGCGCCTACATCATAACTCGGAAGCTACTGCGCCTACATCATAACTCGGAATCTAACTCGGAATCTACTGCGCCTACATCATAACTCGGAATCTACTGCGCCTACATCATAACTCGAAATCTATCTCGGAATCTGCTGCGCCTACATCACAACTCGGAAGCTACTGCGCCTACATCATAACTCGGAATCTAACTCGGAATCTACTGCGCCTACATCATAACACGGAATCTACTGCGCCTACATCATAACTCGGAATCTAACTCGGAATCTACTGCGCCTACATCATAACTCGGAATCTAACTCGGAATCTACTGCGCCTACATCATAACTCGGAATCTACTGCGCCTACATCGTAACTCGGAATCTACTGCGCCTACATCATAACTCGGAATCTACTGCACCTACATCATAACTCGGAATCTACTGCGCCTACATCATAACTCGGAATCTACTGCGCCTACATCATAACTCGGAATCTACTGCGCCTACATCATAACTCGGAATCTAACTCGGAATCTACTGCGCCTACATCATAACCCGGAATCTACTGCGCCTACATCATAACTCGTAATCTAACTCGGAATCTACTGCGCCTACATCATAACTCGGAATCTACTGCGCCTACATCATAACTCGGAATCTAACTCGGAATCTACTGCGCCTACATCATAACTAGGAATCTACTGTGCCTCCATCATAACTCGGAATCTAACTCGGTATCTACTGCGCGTACATCATAACTCGGAATCTACTGCGCCTATATCATAACTCGGAATCTACTGCGCCTACATCATAACTCGGAATTTACTGCATCTGCATCATAACTCGGAATCTACTGCGCCTACATCATAACTCGGAATCTACTGCGCCTACATCATAACTCGGAATGTACTGCCCCTACATCATAATTCGGAATCTAACTCGGAATCTACTGCGCCTACATCATAACTCGGAATCTACTGCGCCTACATCATAACTCGGAATTTACTGCATCTGCATCATAACTCGGAATCTACTGCGCCTACATCATAACTCGGAATCTACTGCGCCTACATCATAACTCGGAATGTACTGCGCCTACATCATAATTCGGAATCTAACTCGGAATCTACTGCGCCTACATCATAACTCGGCATCTACTGCGCCTACATCATGACTTGGAATCTAACTCGGAAACTACTGCGCCTACATCATAACTCGGAAACTACTGCGCCTACATCATAACTCAAAATCTACTGCGCCTACATCATAACTCGGAATCTAATTCGGAATCTACTGCGCCTACATCATAACTCGGAATCTACTGCGCCTACATCATAACTCGGAATCTACTGTGCCTACATCATAACTCGGAATCTACCTCGGAATCTACTGCGCCTACATCATAACTCGGAATCTACTGCGCCTACATCATAACTCGGAATCTAACTCGGAATCTACTGCGCCTACATCATAACTCGGAATCTACTGCGCCTACATCATAACTCGGAATCTACTGTGCCTACATCATAACTCGGAATCTAACTCAGAATCTACTGCGCCTACATCATAACTCGGAATCTTACTCGGAATGTACTGCGCCTACATCATAACTCGGAATCTACTGCGCCTACATCATAACTCGGAATCTAACTCGGAATCTACTGCGCCTACATCATAACTCGGAATCTACTGCGCCTACATCATAACTCGGAATCTAACTCGGAATCTACTGCGCCTACATCATAACTAGGAATCTACTGCGCCTACATCATAACTCGGAATCTAACTCGGTATCTACTGCGCCTACATCATAACTCGGAATCTACTGCGCCTACATCATAACTCGGAATCTAACTCGGAATCTACTGCGCCTACATCAGAATTCGGAATCTAACTCGGAATGTACTGCGCCTACATCATAACTCGGAATCTACTGCGCCTACATCATAACTCGGAATCTAACTCGGAATCTACTGCACCTACATCATAACTCGGAATCTACTGCGCCTACATCATAACTCGGAATCTAACTCGGAATCTACTGCGCCTACATCATAACTCGGAATCTACTGCGCCTACATCGTAACTTGGAATCTACTGCGCCTACATCATAACTCGGAATCTACTGCGCCTACATCATAACTCGGAATCTACTGCGCCTACATCATAACTCGGAATCTAACTCGGAATCTACTGCGCCAACATCATAACCCGGAATCTACTGCGCCTACATCATAACTCGTAATCTAACTCGGAATCTACTGCGCCTACATCATAACTCGGAATCTACTGCGCCTACATCATAACTCGGAATCTAACTCGGAATCTACTGCGCCTACATCATAACTAGGAATCTACTGTGCCTCCATCATAACTCGGAATCTAACTCGGTATCTACTGCGCGTACATCATAACTCGGAATCTACTGCGCCTATATCATAACTCGGAATCTACTGCGCCTACATCATAACTCGGAATCTAACTCGGAATCTACTGTGCCTACATCATAACTCGGAATCTACTGCGCCTACATCATAACTCGGAATTTACTGCATCTGCATCATAACTCGGAATCTACTGCGCCTACATCATAACTCGGAATCTACTGCGCCTACATCATAACTCGGAATGTACTGCGCCTACATCATAATTCGGAATCTAACTCGGAATCTACTGCAGTTACATCATAACTCGGCATCTACTGCGCCTACATCATGACTTGGAATCTAACTCGGAAACTACTGCGCCTACATCATAACTCGGAAACTACTGCGCCTACATCATAACTCAAAATCTACTGCGCCTACATCATAACTCGGAATCTAACTCGGAATCTACTGCGCCTACATCATAACTCGGAATCTACTGCGCCTACATCATAACTCGGAATCTACTGTGCCTACATCATAACTCGGAATCTACCTCGGAATCTACTGCGCCTACATCATAACTCGGAATCTACTGCGCCTACATCATAACTCGGAATCTAACTCGGAATCTACTGCGCCTACATCATAACTCGGAATCTACTGCGCCTACATCATAACTCGGAATCTAACTCGGAATCTACTGCGCCTACATCATAACTCGGAATCTACTGCGCCTACATCATAACTCGGAATCTAACTCGGAATCTACTGCGCCTACATCATAACTAGGAATCTACTGCGCCTACATCATAACTCGGAATCTAACTCGGTATCTACTGCGCCTACATCATAAATCGGAATCTACTGCGCCTACATCATAACTCGGAATCTAACTCGGAATCTACTGCGCCTACATCATAACTCGGAATCTAACTCGGAATCTACTGCGCCTACATCATAACTCGGAATCTACTGCGCCTACATCATAACTCGGAATCTATCTCGGAATCTACTGCGCCTACATCATAACTCGGAAGCTACTGCGCCTACATCATAACTCGGAATCTAACTCGGAATCTACTGCGCCTACATCATAACTCGGAATCTACTGCGCCTACATCATAACTCGGAATCTAACTCGGAATCTACTGCGCCTACATCAGAATTCGGAATCTAACTCGGAATGTACTGCGCCTACATCATAACTCGGAATCTACTGCGCCTACATCATAACTCGGAATCTAACTCGGAATCTACTGCGCCTACATCATAACTCGGAATCTACTGCGCCTACATCGTAACTCGGAATCTACTGCGCCTACATCATAACTCGGAATCTACTGCACCTACATCATAACTCGGAATCTACTGCGCCTAAATCATAACTCGGAATCTAACTCGGAATCTACTGCGCCTACATCATAACTCGGAATCTACTGCGCCTACATCATAACTCGGAATCTAACTCGGAATCTACTGCGCCTACATCATAACTCGGAATCTACTGTGCCTACATCATAACTCGGAATCTAACGCGGAATCTACTGCGCCTACATCATAACTCGGAATCTACTGTGCCTACATCATAACTCGGAATCTAACTCGGAATCTACTGCGCCTACATCAGAACTCGGAATCTAACTCGGAATCTACTGCGCCTACATCATAACTCGGAATCTACTGCGCCTACATCATAACTCGGAAGCTACTGCGCCTACATCATAACTCGGAATCTAACTCGGAATCTACTGCGCCTACATCATAACTCGGAATCTACTGCGCCTACATCATAACTCGAAATCTATCTCGGAATCTGCTGCGCCTACATCACAACTCGGAAGCTACTGCGCCTGCATCATAACTCGGAATCTAACTCGGAATCTACTGCGCCTACATCATAACTCGGAATCTACTGCGCCTACATCATAACTCGGAATCTAACTCGGAATCTACTGCGCCTACATCATAACTCGGAATCTAACTCGGAATCTACTGTGCCTACATCATAACTCGGAATCTACTGCGCCTACATCATAACTCGGAATCTAACTCGGAATCTACTGCGCCTACATCATAACTCGGAATCTACTGCGCCTACATCATAACTCGGAATCTAACTCGGAATCTACTGCGCCTACATCATAACTCGGAATCTACTGCGCCTACATCATAACTCGGAATCTAACTCGGAATCTACTGCGCCTACATCATAACTAGGAATCTACTGTGCCTACATCATAACTCGGAATCTAACTCGGTATCTACTGCGCGTACATCATAACTCGGAATCTACTGCGCCTACATCATAACTCGGAATCTAACTCGGAATCTACTGCGCCTACATCATAACTCGGAATCTAACTCGGAATCTACTGCACCTACATCATAACTCGGAATCTACTGTGCCTACATCATAACTCTGAATCTACTGTGCCTACATCATAACTCGGAATCTAACTCAGAATCTACTGCGCCTACATCATAACTCGGAATCTTACTCGGAATGTACTGCGCCTACATCATAACTCGGAATCTACTGTGCCTACATCATAACTCGGAATCTACCTCGGAATCTACTGCGCCTACATCATAACTCGGAATCTAACTCGGAATCTACTGCGCCTACATCATAACTCGGAATCTACTGCGCCTACATCATAACTCGGAATCTACCTCGGAATCTACTGCGCCTACATCATAACTCGGAATCTACTGCGCCTACATCATAACTCGGAATCTAACTCGGAATCTACTGCGCCTACATCATAACTCGGAATCTACTGCGCCTACATCATAACTCGGAATCTAACTCGGAATCTACTGCGCCTACATCATAACTCGGAATCTACTGCGCCTACATCATAACTCGGAATCTAACTCGGAATCTACTGCGCCTACATCATAACTAGGAATCTACTGCGCCTACATCATAACTCGGAATCTAACTCGGTATCTACTGCGCCTACATCATAAATCGGAATCTACTGCGCCTACATCATAACTCGGAATCTAACTCGGAATCTACTGCGCCTACATCATAACTCGGAATCTAACTCGGAATCTACTGCGCCTACATCATAACTCGGAATCTACTGCGCCTACATCATAACTCGGAATCTATCTCGGAATCTACTGCGCCTACATCATAACTCGGAAGCTACTGCGCCTACATCATAACTCGGAATCTAACTCGGAATCTACTGCGCCTACATCATAACTCGGAATCTACTGCGCCTACATCATAACTCGGAATCTAACTCGGAATCTACTGCGCCTACATCAGAATTCGGAATCTAACTCGGAATGTACTGCGCCTACATCATAACTCGGAATCTACTGCGCCTACATCATAACTCGGAATCTAACTCGGAATCTACTGCGCCTACATCATAACTCGGAATCTACTGCGCCTACATCGTAACTCGGAATCTACTGCGCCTACATCATAACTCGGAATCTACTGCACCTACATCATAACTCGGAATCTACTGCGCCTAAATCATAACTCGGAATCTAACTCGGAATCTACTGCGCCTACATCATAACTCGGAATCTACTGCGCCTACATCATAACTCGGAATCTAACTCGGAATCTACTGCGCCTACATCATAACTCGGAATCTACTGTGCCTACATCATAACTCGGAATCTAACGCGGAATCTACTGCGCCTACATCATAACTCGGAATCTACTGTGCCTACATCATAACTCGGAATCTAACTCGGAATCTACTGCGCCTACATCAGAACTCGGAATCTAACTCGGAATCTACTGCGCCTACATCATAACTCGGAATCTACTGCGCCTACATCATAACTCGGAAGCTACTGCGCCTACATCATAACTCGGAATCTAACTCGGAATCTACTGCGCCTACATCATAACTCGGAATCTACTGCGCCTACATCATAACTCGAAATCTATCTCGGAATCTGCTGCGCCTACATCACAACTCGGAAGCTACTGCGCCTGCATCATAACTCGGAATCTAACTCGGAATCTACTGCGCCTACATCATAACTCGGAATCTACTGCGCCTACATCATAACTCGGAATCTAACTCGGAATCTACTGCGCCTACATCATAACTCGGAATCTAACTCGGAATCTACTGTGCCTACATCATAACTCGGAATCTACTGCGCCTACATCATAACTCGGAATCTAACTCGGAATCTACTGCGCCTACATCATAACTCGGAATCTACTGCGCCTACATCATAACTCGGAATCTAACTCGGAATCTACTGCGCCTACATCATAACTCGGAATCTACTGCGCCTACATCATAACTCGGAATCTAACTCGGAATCTACTGCGCCTACATCATAACTAGGAATCTACTGTGCCTACATCATAACTCGGAATCTAACTCGGTATCTACTGCGCGTACATCATAACTCGGAATCTACTGCGCCTACATCATAACTCGGAATCTAACTCGGAATCTACTGCGCCTACATCATAACTCGGAATCTAACTCGGAATCTACTGCACCTACATCATAACTCGGAATCTACTGTGCCTACATCATAACTCTGAATCTACTGTGCCTACATCATAACTCGGAATCTAACTCAGAATCTACTGCGCCTACATCATAACTCGGAATCTTACTCGGAATGTACTGCGCCTACATCATAACTCGGAATCTACTGTGCCTACATCATAACTCGGAATCTACCTCGGAATCTACTGCGCCTACATCATAACTCGGAATCTACTGCGCCTACATCATAACTCGGAATCTAACTCGGAATCTACTGCGCCTACATCATAACTCGGAATCTACTGCGCCTACATCATAACTCGGAATCTAACTCGGAATCTACTGCGCCTACATCATAACTCGGAATCTACTGCGCCTACATCATAACTCGGAATCTACTGTGCCTACATCATAACTCGGAATCTAACTCAGAATCTACTGCGCCTACATCATAACTCGGAATCTTACTCGGAATGTACTGCGCCTACATCATAACTCGGAATCTACTGCGCCTACATCATAACTCGGAATCTAACTCGGAATCTACTGCGCCTACATCATAACTCGGAATCTACTGCGCCTACATCATAACTCGGAATCTAACTCGGAATCTACTGCGCCTACATCATAACTAGGAATCTACTGCGCCTACATCATAACTCGGAATCTAACTCGGTATCTACTGCGCCTACATCATAACTCGGAATCTACTGCGCCTACATCATAACTCGGAATCTAACTCGCAATCTACTGCGCCTACATCAGAATTCCGAATCTAACTCGGAATGTACTGCGCCTACATCATAACTCGGAATCTACTGCGCCTACATCATAACTCGGAATCTAACTCGGAATCTACTGCGCCTACATCATAACTCGGAATCTACTGCGCCTACATCATAACTCGGAATCTAACTCGGAATCTACTGCGCCTACATCATAACTCGGAATCTACTGCGCCTACATCGTAACTCGGAATCTACTGCGCCTACATCATAACTCGGAATCTACTGCGCCTACATCATAACTCGGAATCTACTGCGCCTACATCATAACTCGTAATCTAACTCGGAATCTACTGCGCCTACATCATAACTCGGAATCTACTGCGCCTACATCATAACTCGGAATCTAACTCGGAATCTACTGCGCCTACATCATAACTAGGAATCTACTGTGCCTCCATCATAACTCGGAATCTAACTCGGTATCTACTGCGCGTACATCATAACTCGGAATCTACTGCGCCTATATCATAACTCGGAATCTACTGCGCCTACATCATAACTCGGAATCTAACTCGGAATCTACTGTGCCTACATCATAACTCGGAATCTACTGCGCCTACATCATAACTCGGAATTTACTGCATCTGCATCATAACTCGGAATCTACTGCGCCTACATCATAACTCGGAATCTACTGCGCCTACATCATAACTCGGAATGTACTGCGCCTACATCATAATTCGGAATCTAACTCGGAATCTACTGCACCTACATCATAACTCGGCATCTACTGCGCCTACATCATGACTTGGAATCTAACTCGGAAACTACTGCGCCTACATCATAACTCGGAAACTACTGCGCCTACATCATAACTCAAAATCTACTGCGCCTACATCATAACTCGGAATCTAACTCGGAATCTACTGCGCCTACATCATAACTCGGAATCTACTGCGCCTACATCATAACTCGGAATCTACTGTGCCTACATCATAACTCGGAATCTACCTCGGAATCTACTGCGCCTACATCATAACTCGGAATCTACTGCGCCTACATCATAACTCGGAATCTAACTCGGAATCTACTGCGCCTACATCATAACTCGGAATCTACTGCGCCTACATCATAACTCGGAATCTACTGTGCCTACATCATAACTCGGAATCTAACTCAGAATCTACTGCGCCTACATCATAACTCGGAATCTTACTCGGAATGTACTGCGCCTACATCATAACTCGGAATCTACTGCGCCTACATCATAACTCGGAATCTAACTCGGAATCTACTGCGCCTACATCATAACTCGGAATCTACTGCGCCTACATCATAACTCGGAATCTAACTCGGAATCTACTGCGCCTACATCATAACTAGGAATCTACTGCGCCTACATCATAACTCGGAATCTAACTCGGTATCTACTGCGCCTACATCATAAATCGGAATCTACTGCGCCTACATCATAACTCGGAATCTAACTCGGAATCTACTGCGCCTACATCATAACTCGGAATCTAACTCGGAATCTACTGCGCCTACATCATAACTCGGAATCTACTGCGCCTACATCATAACTCGGAATCTATCTCGGAATCTACTGCGCCTACATCATAACTCGGAAGCTACTGCGCCTACATCATAACTCGGAATCTAACTAGGAATCTACTGCGCCTACATCATAACTCGGAATCTACTGCGCCTACATCATAACTCGGAATCTAACTCGGAATCTACTGCGCCTACATCAGAATTCGGAATCTAACTCGGAATGTACTGCGCCTACATCATAACTCGGAATCTACTGCGCCTACATCATAACTCGGAATCTAACTCGGAATCTACTGCGCCTACATCATAACTCAGAATCTACTGCGCCTAAATCGTAACTCGGAATCTACTGCGCCTACATCATAACTCGGAATCTACTGCGCCTACATCATAACTCGGAATCTAACTCGGAATCTACTGCGCCTACATCATAACTCGGAATCTACTGTGCCTACATCATAACTCGGAATCTAACGCAGAATCTACTGCGCCTACATCACAACTCGGAATCTACTGTGCCTACATCATAACTCGGAATCTAACTCGGAATCTACTGCGCCTACATCAGAACTCGGAATCTAACTCGGAATCTACTGCGCCTACATCATAACTCGGAATCTACTGCGCCTACATCATAACTCGGAAGCTACTGCGCCTACATCATAACTCGGAATCTAACTCGGAATCTACTGCGCCTACATCATAACTCGGAATCTACTGCGCCTACATCATAACTCGAAATCTATCTCGGAATCTGCTGCGCCTACATCACAACTCGGAAGCTACTGCGCCTACATCATAACTCGGAATCTAACTCGGAATCTACTGCGCCTACATCATAACTCGGAATCTACTGCGCCTACATCATAACTCGGAATCTAACTCGGAATCTACTGCGCCTACATCATAACTCGGAATCTAACTCGGAATCTACTGCGCCTACATCATAACTCGGAATCTACTGCGCCTACATCATAACTCGGAATCTATCTCGGAATCTACTGCGCCTACATCATAACTCGGAAGCTACTGCGCCTACATCATAACTCGGAATCTAACTCGGAATCTACTGCGCCTACATCATAACTCGGAATCTACTGCGCCTACATCATAACTCGGAATCTAACTCGGAATCTACTGCGCCTACATCAGAATTCGGAATCTAACTCGGAATGTACTGCGCCTACATCATAACTCGGAATCTACTGCGCCTACATCATAACTCGGAATCTAACTCGGAATCTACTGCGCCTACATCATAACTCGGAATCTACTGCGCCTAAATCGTAACTCGGAATCTACTGCGCCTACATCATAACTCGGAATCTACTGCGCCTACATCATAACTCGGAATCTAACTCGGAATCTACTGCGCCTACATCATAACTCGGAATCTACTGTGCCTACATCATAACTCGGAATCTAACGCGGAATCTACTGCGCCTACATCATAACTCGGAATCTACTGTGCCTACATCATAACTCGGAATCTAACTCGGAATCTACTGCGCCTACATCAGAACTCGGAATCTAACTCGGAATCTACTGCGCCTACATCATAACTCGGAATCTACTGCGCCTACATCATAACTCGGAAGCTACTGCGCCTACATCATAACTCGGAATCTAACTCGGAATCTACTGCGCCTACATCATAACTCGGAATCTACTGCGCCTACATCATAACTCGAAATCTATCTCGGAATCTGCTGCGCCTACATCACAACTCGGAAGCTACTGCGCCTACATCATAACTCGGAATCTAACTCGGAATCTACTGCGCCTACATCATAACTCGGAATCTACTGCGCCTACATCATAACTCGGAATCTAACTCGGAATCTACTGCGCCTACATCATAACTCGGAAACTAACTCGGAATCTACTGCGCATACATCATAACTCGGAATCTACTGCGCCTACATCATAACTCGGAATCTAACTCGGAATCTACTGCGCCTACATCATAACTCGGAATCTACTGCGCCTACATCATAACTCGGAATCTACTGTGCCTACATCATAACTCGGAATCTACCTCGGAATCTACTGCGCCTACATCATAACTCGGAATCTACTGCGCCTACATCATAACTCGGAATCTAACTCGGAATCTACTGCGCCTACATCATAACTCGGAATCTACTGCGCCTACATCATAACTCGGAATCTACTGTGCCTACATCATAACTCGGAATCTAACTCAGAATCTACTGCGCCTACATCATAACTCGGAATCTAACTCGGAATCTACTGCGCCTACATCATAACTCGGAATCTACTGCGCCTACATCATAACTCGGAATCTAACTCGGAATCTACTGCGCCTACATCATAACTAGGAATCTACTGCGCCTACATCATAACTCGGAATCTAACTCGGTATCTACTGCGCCTACATCATAACTCGGAATCTACTGCGCCTACATCATAACTCGGAATCTAACTCGGAATCTACTGCGCCTACATCAGAATTCGGAATCTAACTCGGAATGTACTGCGCCTACATCATAACTCGGAATCTACTGCGCCTACATCAGAACTCGGAATCTAACTCGGAATCTACTGCGCCTACATCATAACTCGGAATCTACTGCGCCTACATCATAACTCGGAAGCTACTGCGCCTACATCATAACTCGGAATCTAACTCGGAATCTACTGCGCCTACATCATAACTCGGAATCTACTGCGCCTACATCATAACTCGAAATATATCTCGGAATCTGCTGCGCCTACATCACAACTCGGAAGCTACTGCGCCTACATCATAACTCGGAATCTAACTCGGAATCTACTGCGCCTACATCATAACTCGGAATCTACTGCGCCTACATCATAACTCGGAATCTAACTCGGAATCTACTGCGCCTACATCATAACTCGGAATCTAACTCGGAATCTACTGCGCCTACATCATAACTCGGAATCTACTGCGCCTACATCATAACTCGGAATCTACTGCGCCTACATCATAACTCGGAATCTACCTCGGAATCTACTGCGCCTACATCATAACTCGGAATCTACTGCGCCTACATCATAACTCGAAATATATCTCGGAATCTGCTGCGCCTACATCACAACTCGGAAGCTACTGCGCCTACATCATAACTCGGAATCTAACTCGGAATCTACTGCGCCTACATCATAACTCGGAATCTACTGCGCCTACATCATAACTCGGAATCTAACTCGGAATCTACTGCGCCTACATCATAACTCGGAATCTAACTCGGAATCTACTGCGCCTACATCATAACTCGGAATCTACTGCGCCTACATCATAACTCGGAATCTACTGTGCCTACATCATAACTCGGAATCTACCTCGGAATCTACTGCGCCTACATCATAACTCGGAATCTACTGCGCCTACATCATAACTCGGAATCTAACTCGGAATCTACTGCGCCTACATCATAACTCGGAATCTACTGCGCCTACATCATAACTCGGAATCTACTGTGCCTACATCATAACTCGGAATCTAACTCAGAATCTACTGCGCCTACATCATAACTCGGAATCTTACTCGGAATGTACTGCGCCTACATCATAACTCGGAATCTACTGCGCCTACATCATAACTCGGAATCTAACTCGGAATCTACTGCGCCTACATCATAACTCGGAATCTACTGCGCCTACATCATAACTCGGAATCTAACTCGGAATCTACTGCGCCTACATCATAACTAGGAATCTACTGCGCCTACATCATAACTCGGAATCTAACTCGGTATCTACTGCGCCTACATCATAAATCGGAATCTACTGCGCCTACATCATAACTCGGAATCTAACTCGGAATCTACTGCGCCTACATCATAACTCGGAATCTAACTCGGAATCTACTGCGCCTACATCATAACTCGGAATCTACTGCGCCTACATCATAACTCGGAATCTATCTCGGAATCTACTGCGCCTACATCATAACTCGGAAGCTACTGCGCCTACATCATAACTCGGAATCTAACTCGGAATCTACTGCGCCTACATCATAACTCGGAATCTACTGCGCCTACATCATAACTCGGAATCTAACTCGGAATCTACTGCGCCTACATCAGAATTCGGAATCTAACTCGGAATGTACTGCGCCTACATCATAACTCGGAATCTACTGCGCCTACATCATAACTCGGAATCTAACTCGGAATCTACTGCGCCTACATCATAACTCGGAATCTACTGCGCCTAAATCGTAACTCGGAATCTACTGCGCCTACATCATAACTCGGAATCTACTGCACCTACATCATAACTCGGAATCTACTGCGCCTAAATCATAACTCGGAATCTAACTCGGAATCTACTGCGCCTACATCATAACTCGGAATCTACTGCGCCTACATCATAACTCGGAATCTAACTCGGAATCTACTGCGCCTACATCATAACTCGGAATCTACTGTGCCTACATCATAACTCGGAATCTAACGCGGAATCTACTGCGCCTACATCATAACTTGGAATCTACTGTGCCTACATCATAACTCGGAATCTAACTCGGAATCTACTGCGCCTACATCAGAACTCGGAATCTAACTCGGAATCTACTGCGCCTACATCATAACTCGGAATCTACTGCGCCTACATCATAACTCGGAAGCTACTGCGCCTACATCATAACTCGGAATCTAACTCGGAATCTACTGCGCCTACATCATAACTCGGAATCTAACTCGGTATCTACTGCGCGTACATCATAACTCGGAATCTACTGCGCCTATATCATAACTCGGAATCTACTGCGCCTACATCATAACTCGGAATCTAACTCGGAATCTACTGTGCCTACATCATAACTCGGAATCTACTGCGCCTACATCATAACTCGGAATTTACTGCATCTGCATCATAACTCGGAATCTACTGCGCCTACATCATAACTCGGAATCTACTGCGCCTACATCATAACTCGGAATGTACTGCGCCTACATCATAATTCGGAATCTAACTCGGAATCTACTGCACCTACATCATAACTCGGCATCTACTGCGCCTACATCATGACTTGGAATCTAACTCGGAAACTACTGCGCCTACATCATAACTCGGAAACTACTGCGCCTACATCATAACTCAAAATCTACTGCGCCTACATCATAACTCGGAATCTAACTCGGAATCTACTGCGCCTACATCATAACTCGGAATCTACTGCGCCTACATCATAACTCGGAAGCTACTGCGCCTACATCATAACTCGGAATCTAACTCGGAATCTACTGCGCCTACATCATAACTCGGAATCTACTGCGCCTACATCATAACTCGGAATCTAACTCGGAATCTACTGCGCCTACATCAGAATTCGGAATCTAACTCGGAATGTACTGCGCCTACATCATAACTCGGAATCTACTGCGCCTACATCATAACTCGGAATCTAACTCGGAATCTACTGCGCCTACATCATAACTCGGAATCTACTGCGCCTACATCGTAACTCGGAATCTACTGCGCCTACATCATAACTCGGAATCTACTGCACCTACATCATAACTCGGAATCTACTGCGCCTAAATCATAACTCGGAATCTAACTCGGAATCTACTGCGCCTACATCATAACTCGGAATCTACTGCGCCTACATCATAACTCGGAATCTAACTCGGAATCTACTGCGCCTACATCATAACTCGGAATCTACTGTGCCTACATCATAACTCGGAATCTAACGCGGAATCTACTGCGCCTACATCATAACTCGGAATCTACTGTGCCTACATCATAACTCGGAATCTAACTCGGAATCTACTGCGCCTACATCAGAACTCGGAATCTAACTCGGAATCTACTGCGCCTACATCATAACTCGGAATCTACTGCGCCTACATCATAACTCGGAAGCTACTGCGCCTACATCATAACTCGGAATCTAACTCGGAATCTACTGCGCCTACATCATAACTCGGAATCTACTGCGCCTACATCATAACTCGAAATATATCTCGGAATCTGCTGCGCCTACATCACAACTCGGAAGCTACTGCGCCTACATCATAACTCGGAATCTAACTCGGAATCTACTGCGCCTACATCATAACTCGGAATCTACTGCGCCTACATCATAACTCGGAATCTAACTCGGAATCTACTGCGCCTACATCATAACTCGGAATCTAACTCGGAATCTACTGCGCCTACATCATAACTCGGAATCTACTGCGCCTACATCATAACTCGGAATCTAACTCGGAATCTACTGCGCCTACATCATAACTCGGAATCTACTGCGCCTACATCATAACTCGGAATCTAACTCGGAATCTACTGCGCCTACATCATAACTCGGAATCTACTGCGCCTACATCATAACTCGGAATCTAACTCGGAATCTACTGCGCCTACATCATAACTAGGAATCTACTGTGCCTACATCATAACTCGGAATCTAACTCGGTATCTACTGCGCGTACATCATAACTCGGAATCTACTGCGCCTACATCATAACTCGGAATCTAACTCGGAATCTACTGCGCCTACATCATAACTCGGAATCTAACTCGGAATCTACTGCACCTACATCATAACTCGGAATCTACTGTGCCTACATCATAACTCTGAATCTACTGTGCCTACATCATAACTCGGAATCTAACTCAGAATCTACTGCGCCTACATCATAACTCGGAATCTTACTCGGAATGTACTGCGCCTACATCATAACTCGGAATCTACTGTGCCTACATCATAACTCGGAATCTACCTCGGAATCTACTGCGCCTACATCATAACTCGGAATCTACTGCGCCTACATCATAACTCGGAATCTAACTCGGAATCTACTGCGCCTACATCATAACTCGGAATCTACTGCGCCTACATCATAACTCGGAATCTAACTCGGAATCTACTGCGCCTACATCATAACTCGGAATCTACTGCGCCTACATCATAACTCGGAATCTACTGTGCCTACATCATAACTCGGAATCTAACTCAGAATCTACTGCGCCTACATCATAACTCGGAATCTTACTCGGAATGTACTGCGCCTACATCATAACTCGGAATCTACTGCGCCTACATCATAACTCGGAATCTAACTCGGAATCTACTGCGCCTACATCATAACTCGGAATCTACTGCGCCTACATCATAACTCGGAATCTAACTCGGAATCTACTGCGCCTACATCATAACTAGGAATCTACTGCGCCTACATCATAACTCGGAATCTAACTCGGTATCTACTGCGCCTACATCATAACTCGGAATCTACTGCGCCTACATCATAACTCGGAATCTAACTCGCAATCTACTGCGCCTACATCAGAATTCCGAATCTAACTCGGAATGTACTGCGCCTACATCATAACTCGGAATCTACTGCGCCTACATCATAACTCGGAATCTAACTCGGAATCTACTGCGCCTACATCATAACTCGGAATCTACTGCGCCTACATCATAACTCGGAATCTAACTCGGAATCTACTGCGCCTACATCATAACTCGGAATCTACTGCGCCTACATCGTAACTCGGAATCTACTGCGCCTACATCATAACTCGGAATCTACTGCGCCTACATCATAACTCGGAATCTACTGCGCCTACATCATAACTCGTAATCTAACTCGGAATCTACTGCGCCTACATCATAACTCGGAATCTAACTCGGAATCTACTGCGCCTACATCATAACTAGGAATCTACTGTGCCTCCATCATAACTCGGAATCTAACTCGGTATCTACTGCGCGTACATCATAACTCGGAATCTACTGCGCCTATATCATAACTCGGAATCTACTGCGCCTACATCATAACTCGGAATCTAACTCGGAATCTACTGTGCCTACATCATAACTCGGAATCTACTGCGCCTACATCATAACTCGGAATTTACTGCATCTGCATCATAACTCGGAATCTACTGCGCCTACATCATAACTCGGAATCTACTGCGCCTACATCATAACTCGGAATGTACTGCGCCTACATCATAATTCGGAATCTAACTCGGAATCTACTGCACCTACATCATAACTCGGCATCTACTGCGCCTACATCATGACTTGGAATCTAACTCGGAAACTACTGCGCCTACATCATAACTCGGAAACTACTGCGCCTACATCATAACTCAAAATCTACTGCGCCTACATCATAACTCGGAATCTAACTCGGAATCTACTGCGCCTACATCATAACTCGGAATCTACTGCGCCTACATCATAACTCGGAATCTACTGTGCCTACATCATAACTCGGAATCTACCTCGGAATCTACTGCGCCTACATCATAACTCGGAATCTACTGCGCCTACATCATAACTCGGAATCTAACTCGGAATCTACTGCGCCTACATCATAACTCGGAATCTACTGCGCCTACATCATAACTCGGAATCTACTGTGCCTACATCATAACTCGGAATCTAACTCAGAATCTACTGCGCCTACATCATAACTCGGAATCTTACTCGGAATGTACTGCGCCTACATCATAACTCGGAATCTACTGCGCCTACATCATAACTCGGAATCTAACTCGGAATCTACTGCGCCTACATCATAACTCGGAATCTACTGCGCCTACATCATAACTCGGAATCTAACTCGGAATCTACTGCGCCTACATCATAACTAGGAATCTACTGCGCCTACATCATAACTCGGAATCTAACTCGGTATCAACTGCGCCTACATCATAAATCGGAATCTACTGCGCCTACATCATAACTCGGAATCTAACTCGGAATCTACTGCGCCTACATCATAACTCGGAATCTAACTCGGAATCTACTGCGCCTACATCATAACTCGGAATCTACTGCGCCTACATCATAACTCGGAATCTATCTCGGAATCTACTGCGCCTACATCATAACTCGGAAGCTACTGCGCCTACATCATAACTCGGAATCTAACTAGGAATCTACTGCGCCTACATCATAACTCGGAATCTACTGCGCCTACATCATAACTCGGAATCTAACTCGGAATCTACTGCGCCTACATCAGAATTCGGAATCTAACTCGGAATGTACTGCGCCTACATCATAACTCGGAATCTACTGCGCCTACATCATAACTCGGAATCTAACTCGGAATCTACTGCGCCTACATCATAACTAGGAATCTACTGTGCCTCCATCATAACTCGGAATCTAACTCGGTATCTACTGCGCGTACATCATAACTCGGAATCTACTGCGCCTATATCATAACTCGGAATCTACTGCGCCTACATCATAACTCGGAATCTAACTCGGAATCTACTGTGCCTACATCATAACTCGGAATCTACTGCGCCTACATCATAACTCGGAATTTACTGCATCTGCATCATAACTCGGAATCTACTGCGCCTACATCATAACTCGGAATCTACTGCGCCTACATCATAACTCGGAATGTACTGCGCCTACATCATAATTCGGAATCTAACTCGGAATCTACTGCACCTACATCATAACTCGGCATCTACTGCGCCTACATCATGACTTGGAATCTAACTCGGAAACTACTGCGCCTACATCATAACTCGGAAACTACTGCGCCTACATCATAACTCAAAATCTACTGCGCCTACATCATAACTCGGAATCTAACTCGGAATCTACTGCGCCTACATCATAACTCGGAATCTACTGCGCCTACATCATAACTCGGAAGCTACTGCGCCTACATCATAACTCGGAATCTAACTCGGAATCTACTGCGCCTACATCATAACTCGGAATCTACTGCGCCTACATCATAACTCGGAATCTAACTCGGAATCTACTGCGCCTACATCAGAATTCGGAATCTAACTCGGAATGTACTGCGCCTACATCATAACTCGGAATCTACTGCGCCTACATCATAACTCGGAATCTAACTCGGAATCTACTGCGCCTACATCATAACTCGGAATCTACTGCGCCTACATCGTAACTCGGAATCTACTGCGCCTACATCATAACTCGGAATCTACTGCACCTACATCATAACTCGGAATCTACTGCGCCTAAATCATAACTCGGAATCTAACTCGGAATCTACTGCGCCTACATCATAACTCGGAATCTACTGCGCCTACATCATAACTCGGAATCTAACTCGGAATCTACTGCGCCTACATCATAACTCGGAATCTACTGTGCCTACATCATAACTCGGAATCTAACGCGGAATCTACTGCGCCTACATCATAACTCGGAATCTACTGTGCCTACATCATAACTCGGAATCTAACTCGGAATCTACTGCGCCTACATCAGAACTCGGAATCTAACTCGGAATCTACTGCGCCTACATCATAACTCGGAATCTACTGCGCCTACATCATAACTCGGAAGCTACTGCGCCTACATCATAACTCGGAATCTAACTCGGAATCTACTGCGCCTACATCATAACTCGGAATCTACTGCGCCTACATCATAACTCGAAATATATCTCGGAATCTGCTGCGCCTACATCACAACTCGGAAGCTACTGCGCCTACATCATAACTCGGAATCTAACTCGGAATCTACTGCGCCTACATCATAACTCGGAATCTACTGCGCCTACATCATAACTCGGAATCTAACTCGGAATCTACTGCGCCTACATCATAACTCGGAATCTAACTCGGAATCTACTGCGCCTACATCATAACTCGGAATCTACTGCGCCTACATCATAACTCGGAATCTACTGTGCCTACATCATAACTCGGAATCTACCTCGGAATCTACTGCGCCTACATCATAACTCGGAATCTACTGCGCCTACATCATAACTCGGAATCTAACTCGGAATCTACTGCGCCTACATCATAACTCGGAATCTACTGCGCCTACATCATAACTCGGAATCTACTGTGCCTACATCATAACTCGGAATCTAACTCAGAATCTACTGCGCCTACATCATAACTCGGAATCTTACTCGGAATGTACTGCGCCTACATCATAACTCGGAATCTACTGCGCCTACATCATAACTCGGAATCTAACTCGGAATCTACTGCGCCTACATCATAACTCGGAATCTACTGCGCCTACATCATAACTCGGAATCTAACTCGGAATCTACTGCGCCTACATCATAACTAGGAATCTACTGCGCCTACATCATAACTCGGAATCTAACTCGGTATCTACTGCGCCTACATCATAAATCGGAATCTACTGCGCCTACATCATAACTCGGAATCTAACTCGGAATCTACTGCGCCTACATCATAACTCGGAATCTAACTCGGAATCTACTGCGCCTACATCATAACACGGAATCTACTGCGCCTACATCATAACTCGGAATCTATCTCGGAATCTACTGCGCCTACATCATAACTCGGAAGCTACTGCGCCTACATCATAACTCGGAATCTAACTCGGAATCTACTGCACCTACATCATAACTCGGAATCTACTGCGCCTACATCATAACTCGGAATCTAACTCGGAATCTACTGCGCCTACATCAGAATTCGGAATCTAACTCGGAATGTACTGCGCCTACATCATAACTCGGAATCTACTGCGCCTACATCATAACTCGGAATCTAACTCGGAATCTACTGCGCCTACATCATAACTCGGAATCTACTGCGCCTAAATCGTAACTCGGAATCTACTGCGCCTACATCATAACTCGGAATCTACTGCACCTACATCATAACTCGGAATCTACTGCGCCTAAATCATAACTCGGAATCTAACTCGGAATCTACTGCGCCTACATCATAACTCGGAATCTACTGCGCCTACATCATAACTCGGAATCTAACTCGGAATCTACTGCGCCTACATCATAACTCGGAATCTACTGTGCCTACATCATAACTCGGAATCTAACGCGGAATCTACTGCGCCTACATCATAACTTGGAATCTACTGTGCCTACATCATAACTCGGAATCTAACTCGGAATCTACTGCGCCTACATCAGAACTCGGAATCTAACTCGGAATCTACTGCGCCTACATCATAACTCGGAATCTACTGCGCCTACATCATAACTCGGAAGCTACTGCGCCTACATCATAACTCGGAATCTAACTCGGAATCTACTGCGCCTACATCATAACTCGGAATCTACTGCGCCTACATCATAACTCGAAATCTATCTCGGAATCTGCTGCGCCTACATCACAACTCGGAAGCTACTGCGCCTACATCATAACTCGGAATCTAACTCGGAATCTACTGTGCCTACATCATAACTCGGAATCTACTGCGCCTACATCATAACTCGGAATCTAACTCGGAATCTACTGCGCCTACATCATAACTCGGAATCTAACTCGGAATCTACTGCGCCTACATCATAACTCGGAATCTACTGCGCCTACATCATAACTCGGAATCTAACTCGGAATCTACTGCGCCTACATCATAACTCGGAATCTACTGCGCCTACATCATAACTCGGAATCTAACTCGGAATCTACTGCGCCTACATCATAACTCGGAATCTACTGCGCCTACATCATAACTCGGAATCTAACTCGGAATCTACTGCACCTACATCATAACTAGGAATCTACTGTGCCTACATCATAACTCGGAATCTAACTCGGTATCTACTGCGCGTACATCATAACTCGGAATCTACTGCGCCTATATCATAACTCGGAAACTAACTCGGAATCTACTGCGCCTACATCATAACTCGGAATCTAACTCGGAATCTACTGCACCTACATCATAACTCGGAATCTACTGTGCCTACATCATAACTCTGAATCTACTGCGCCTACATCATAACTCGGAATCTAACTCGGAATCTACTGCGCCTACATCATAACTTGGAATCTACTGCGCCTACATCATAACTCGGAATCTACTGCGCCTACATCATAACTCGGAATCTAACTCGGAATCTACTGCGCCTACATCATAACTCGGAATCTAACTCGGAATCTACTGTGCCTACATCATAACTCGGAATCTACTGCGCCTACATCATAACTCGGAATCTACTGCGCCTACATCATAACTCGGAATCTAACTCGGAATCTACTGCGCCTACATCATAACTCGGAATCTACTGCGCCTACATCATAACTCGGAATCTAACTTGGAATCTACTGCGCCTAAATCATAACTCAGAATCTAACTCGGAATCTACTGCGCCTACATCATAACTCGGAATCTACTGCGCCTAAATCATAACTCGGAATCTAAATCGGAATCTACTGCGCCTACATCATAACTCGGAATCTAACTCGGAATCTACTGCGCCTAAATCATAACTCGGAATCTAACTCGGAATCTACTGCGCCTACATCATAACTCGGAATCTACTGCGCCTACATCATAACTCGGAATCTAACTCGGAATCTACTGTGCCTACATCATAACTCGGAATCTACTGTGCCTACATCATAACTCGGAATCTAACGCGGAATCTACTGCGCCTACATCATAAGTCGGAATCTACTGTGCCTACATCATAACTCGGAATCTAACTCGGAATCTACTGCGCCTATATCATAACTCGGAATCTACCTCGGAATCTACTGCGCCTACATCATAACTCGGAATCTACTGCGCCTACATCATAACTCGGATGCTACTGCGCCTACATCATAACTCGGAATCTAACTCGGAATCTACTGCGCCTACATCATAACTCGGAATCTACTGCGCCTACATCATAACTCAGAATCTATCTCGGAATCTACTGCGCCTACATCATAACTCGGAATCTACTGCGCCTACATCATAACTCGGAATCTAACTCGGAATCTACTGCGCCTACATCATAACTCGGAATCTACTGCGCCTACATCATAACTCGGAATCTAACTCGGAATCTACTGCGCCTACATCAGAACTCGGAATCTAACTCGGAATCTACTGCGCCTACATCATAACTCGGAATCTACTGCGCCTGCATCATAACTCGGAATCTAACTCGGAATCTACTGCGCCTACATCATAACTCGGAATCTACTGCGCCTACATCATAACTCGGAATCTAACTCGGAATCTACTGCGCCTGCATCATAACTCGGAATCTACTGCGCCTACATCGTAACTCGGAATCTACTGCGCCTACATCATAACTCGGAATCTACTGCGCCTACATCATAACTCGGAATCTAACTCGGAATCTACTGCGCCTACATCATAACCCGGAATCTACTGCGCCTACATCATAACTCGTAATCTAACTCGGAATCTACTGCGCCTACATCATAACTCGGAATCTACTGCGCCTACATCATAACTCGGAATGTAACTCGGAATCTACTGCGCCTACATCATAACTAGGAATCTACTGTGCCTCCATCATAACTCGGAATCTAACTCGGTATCTACTGCGCGTACATCATAACTCGGAATCTACTGCGCCTATATCATAACTCGGAATCTACTGCGCCTACATCATAACTCGGAATCTACTGCGCCTACATCATAACTCGGAATCAACTGCGCCTACATCATAACTTGGAATCTACTGCGCCTACATCATAACTCGGTATCTACTGCGCCTACATCATAACTCGGAATATAACTCGGAATCTCCTACGCCTACATCATAACTCGGAATCTAACTCGGAATCTACTGTGCCTACATCATAACTCGGAATCTACTGCGCCTACATCATAACTCGGAATCTACTGCGCCTACATCATAACTCGGAATCTAACTCGGAATCTACTGCGCCTACATCATAACTCGGAATCTACTGCGCCTACATCATAACTCGGAATCTAACTTGGAATCTACTGCGCCTAAATCATAACTCAGAATCTAACTCGGAATCTACTGCGCCTACATCATAACTCGGAATCTACTGCGCCTAAATCATAACTCGGAATCTAAATCGGAATCTACTGCGCCTACATCATAACTCGGAATCTAACTCGGAATCTACTGCGCCTAAATCATAACTCGGAATCTAACTCGGAATCTACTGCGCCTACATCATAACTCGGAATCTACTGCGCCTACATCATAACTCGGAATCTAACTCGGAATCTTCTGTGCCTACATCATAACTCGGAATCTACTGTGCCTACATCATAACTCGGAATCTAACGCGGAATCTACTGCGCCTACATCATAACTCGGAATCTACTGTGCCTACATCATAACTCGGAATCTAACTCGGAATCTACTGCGCCTACATCATAACTCGGAATCTAACTCGGAATCTACTGCGCCTACATCATAACTCGGAATCTACTGCGCCTACATCATAACTCGGATGCTACTGCGCCTACATCATAACTCGGAATCTAACTCGGAATCTACTGCGCCTACATCATAACTCGGAATCTACTGCGCCTACATCATAACTCAGAATCTATCTCGGAATCTACTGCGCCTACATCATAACTCGGAATCTACTGCGCCTACATCATAACTCGGAATCTAACTCGGAATCTACTGCGCCTACATCATAACTCGGAATCTACTGCGCCTACATCATAACTCGGAATCTAACTCGGAATCTACTGCGCCTACATCAGAACTCGGAATCTAACTCGGAATCTACTGCGCCTACATCATAACTCGGAATCTACTGCGCCTGCATCATAACTCGGAATCTAACTCGGAATCTACTGCGCCTACATCATAACTCGGAATCTACTGCGCCTACATCATAACTCGGAATCTAACTCGGAATCTACTGCGCCTGCATCATAACTCGGAATCTACTGCGCCTACATCGTAACTCGGAATCTACTGCGCCTACATCATAACTCGGAATCTACTGCGCCTACATCATAACTCGGAATCTAACTCGGAATCTACTGCGCCTACATCATAACCCGGAATCTACTGCGCCTACATCATAACTCGTAATCTAACTCGGAATCTACTGCGCCTACATCATAACTCGGAATCTACTGCGCCTACATCATAACTCGGAATCTAACTCGGAATCTACTGCGCCTACATCATAACTAGGAATCTACTGTGCCTCCATCATAACTCGGAATCTAACTCGGTATCTACTGCGCGTACATCATAACTCGGAATCTACTGCGCCTATATCATAACTCGGAATCTACTGCGCCTACATCATAACTCGGAATCTACTGCGCCTACATCATAACTCGGAATCAACTGCGCCTACATCATAACTTGGAATCTACTGCGCCTACATCATAACTCGGTATCTACTGCGCCTACATCATAACTCGGAATATAACTCGGAATCTACTACGCCTACATCATAACTCGGAATCTAACTCGGAATCTACTGTGCCTACATCATAACTCAGAATCTACTGCGCCTACATCATAACTCGGAATCTACTGCGCCTACATCATAACTCGGAATCTAACTCGGAATCTACTGCGCCTACATCATAACTCGGAATCTACTGCGCCTACATCATAACTCGGAATGTAACGTGGAATCTACTGCGCCTAAATCATAACTCAGAATCTAACTCGGAATCTACTGCGCCTACATCATAACTCGGAATCTACTGCGCCTACATCATAACTCGGAATCTAAATCGGAATCTACTGCGCCTACATCATAACTCGGAATCTAACTCGGAATCTACTGCGCCTAAATCATAACTCGGAATCTAACTCGGAATCTACTGCGCCTACATCATAACTCGGAATCTACTGCGCCTACATCATAACTCGGAATCTAACTCGGAATCTACTGCGCCTACATCATAACTCGGAATCTACTGTGCCTACATCATAACTCGGAATCTAACGCGGAATCTACTGCGCCTACATCAAAACTCGGAATCTACTGTGCCTACATCATAACTCGGAATCTAACTCGGAATCTACTGCGCCTACATCATAACTCGGAATCTAACTCGGAATCTACTGCGCCCACATCATAACTCGGAATCTACTGCGCCTACATCATAACTCGGATGCTACTGCGCCTACATCATAACTCGGAATCTAACTCGGAATCTACTGCGCCTACATCATAACTCGGAATCTACTGCGCCTACATCATAACTCGGAATCTATCTCGGAATCTACTGCGCCTACATCATAACTCGGAATCTACTGCGCCTACATCATAACTCGGAATCTAACTCGGAATCTACTGCGCCTACATCATAACTCGGAATCTACTGCGCCTACATCATAACTCGGAATCTAACTCGGAATCTACTGCGCCTACATCATAACTCGGAATCTAACTCGGAATCTACTGCGCCTACATCATAACTCGGAATCTACTGCGCCTACATCATAACTCGGAATCTATCTCGGAATCTACTGCGCCTACATCATAACTCGGAAGCTACTGCGCCTACATCATAACTCGGAATCTAACTCGGAATCTACTGCGCCTACATCATAACTCGGAATCTACTGCGCCTACATCATAACTCGGAATCTAACTCGGAATCTACTGCGCCTACATCAGAATTCGGAATCTAACTCGGAATGTACTGCGCCTACATCATAACTCGGAATCTACTGCGCCTACATCATAACTCGGAATCTAACTCGGAATCTACTGCGCCTACATCATAACTCGGAATCTACTGCGCCTACATCGTAACTCGGAATCTACTGCGCCTACATCATAACTCGGAATCTACTGCGCCTACATCATAACTCGGAATCTACTGCGCCTAAATCATAACTCGGAATCTAACTCGGAATCTACTGCGCCTACATCATAACTCGGAATCTACTGCGCCTACATCATAACTCGGAATCTAACTTGGAATCTACTGCGCCTACATCAGAACTCGGAATCTATTGTGCCTACATAATAACTCGGAATCTAACGCGGAATCTACTGCGCCTACATCATAACTCGGAATCTACTGTGCCTACATCATAACTCGGAATCTAACTCGGAATCTACTGCGCCTACATCATAACTCGGAATCTAACTCGGAATCTACTGCGCCTACATCATAACTCGGAATCTACTGCGCCTACATCATAACTCGGAATCTAACTCGGAATCTACTGCGCCTACATCATAACTCGGAATCTACTGCGCCTACATCATAACTCGGACTCTAACTCGGAATCTACTGCGCCTACATCATAACTAGGAATCTACTGTGCCTACATCATAACTCGGAATCTAACTCGGTATCTACTGCGCGTACATCATAACTCGGAATCTACTGCGCCTATATCATAACTCGGAATCTAACTCGGAATCTACTGCGCCTACATCATAACTCGGAATCTAACTCGGAATCTACTGCACCTACATCATAACTCGGAATCTACTGTGCCTACATCATAACTCTGAATCTACTGCGCCTACATCATAACTCGGAATCTACTGCGCCTACATCATAACTCGGAATCTAACTTGGAATCTACTGCGCCTAAATCATAACTGAGAATCTAACTCGGAATCTACTGCGCCTACATCATAACTCGGAATCTACTGCGCCTACATCATAACTCGGAATCTAAATCGGAATCTACTGCGCCTACATCATAACTCGGAATCTAACTCGGAATCTACTGCGCCTACATCATAACTCGGAATCTAACTCGGAATCTACTGCGCCTACATCATAACTCGGAATCTACTGCGCCTACATCATAACTCGGAATCTAACTCGGAATCTACTGCGCCTACATCATATCTCGGAATCTACTGCGCCTACATCGTAACTCGGAATCTACTGCGCCTACATCATAACTCGGAATCTACTGCGCCTAAATCATAACTCGGAATCTACTGCGCCTAAATCATAACTCGGAATCTAACTCGGAATCTACTGCGCCTACATTATAACTCGGAATCTACTGCGCCGACATCATAACTCGGAATCTAACTCGGAATCTACTGCGCCTACATCATAACTCGGAATCTACTGTGCCTACATCATAACTCGGAATCTAACGAGGAATCTACTGCGCCTACATCATAACTCGGAATCTACTGTGCCTACATCATAACTCGGAATCTAACTCGGAATCTACTGCGCCTACATCATAACTCGGAATCTAACTCGGAATCTACTGCGCCTACATCATAACTCGGAATCTACTGCGCCTACATCATAACTCGAAATCTATCTCGGAATCTGCTGCGCCTACATCACAACTCGGAAGCTACTGCGCCTACATCATAACTCGGAATCTAACTCGGAATCTACTGCGCCTACATCATAACTCGGAATCTACTGCGCCTACATCATAACTCGGAATCTAACTCGGAATCTACTGCGCCTACATCATAACTCGGAATCTAACTCGGAATCTACTGCGCCTACATCATAACTAGGAATCTACTGTGCCTACATCATAACTCGGAATCTAACTCGGAATCTACTGCGCCTACATCATAACTCGGAATCTACTGCGCCTACATCATAACTCGGAATCTAACTCGGAATCTACTGCGCCTACATCATAACTCGGAATCTACTGCGCCTACATCATAACTCGGAATCTAACTCGGAATCTACTGTGCCTACATCATAACTCGGAATCTACTGTGCCTACATCATAACTCGGAATCTAACGCGGAATCTACTGCGCCTACATCATAACTCGGAATCTACTGTGCCTACATCATAACTCGGAATCTAACTCGGAATCTACTGCGCCTACATCATAACTCGGAATCTAACTCGGAATCTACTGCGCCTACATCATAACTCGGAATCTACTGCGCCTACATCATAACTCGGATGCTACTGCGCCTACATCATAACTCGGAATCTAACTCGGAATCTACTGCGCCTACATCATAACTCGGAATCTACTGCGCCTACATCATAACTCAGAATCTATCTCGGAATCTACTGCGCCTACATCATAACTCGGAATCTACTGCGCCTACATCATAACTCGGAATCTAACTCGGAATCTACTGCGCCTACATCATAACTCGGAATCTACTGCGCCTACATCATAACTCGGAATCTAACTCGGAATCTACTGCGCCTACATCAGAACTCGGAATCTAACTCGGAATCTACTGCGCCTACATCATAACTCGGAATCTACTGCGCCTGCATCATAACTCGGAATCTAACTCGGAATCTACTGCGCCTACATCATAACTCGGAATCTACTGCGCCTACATCATAACTCGGAATCTAACTCGGAATCTACTGCGCCTGCATCATAACTCGGAATCTACTGCGCCTACATCATAACTCGGAATCTAACTCGGAATCTACTGCGCCTACATCATAACTCGGAATCTAACTCGGAATCTACTGCGCCTACATCATAACCCGGAATCTACTGCGCCTACATCATAACTCGTAATCTAACTCGGAATCTACTGCGCCTACATCATAACTCGGAATCTACTGCGCCTACATCATAACTCGGAATCTAACTCGGAATCTACTGCGCCTACATCATAACTAGGAATCTACTGTGCCTCCATCATAACTCGGAATCTAACTCGGTATCTACTGCGCGTACATCATAACTCGGAATCTACTGCGCCTATATCATAACTCGGAATCTACTGCACCTACATCATAACTCGGAATCTACTGCGCCTACATCATAACTCGGAATCAACTGCGCCTACATCATAACTTGGAATCTACTGCGCCTACATCATAACTCGGTATCTACTGCGCCTACATCATAACTCGGAATATAACTCGGAATCTACTACGCCTACATCATAACTCGGAATCTAACTCGGAATCTACTGTGCCTACATCATAACTCGGAATCTACTGCGCCTACATCATAACTCGGAATCTACTGCGCCTACATCATAACTCGGAATATAACTCGGAATCTACTGCGCCTACATCATAACTCGGAATCTACTGCGCCTACATCATAACTCGGAATCTAACTTGGAATCTACTGCGCCTAAATCATAACTCAGAATCTAACTCGGAATCTACTGCGCCTACATCATAACTCGGAATCTACTGCGCCTACATCATAACTCGGAATGTAACGTGGAATCTACTGCGCCTAAATCATAACTCAGAATCTAACTCGGAATCTACTGCGCCTACATCATAACTCGGAATCTACTGCGCCTACATCATAACTCGGAATCTAAATCGGAATCTACTGCGCCTACATCATAACTCGGAATCTAACTCGGAATCTACTGCGCCTAAATCATAACTCGGAATCTAACTCGGAATCTACTGCGCCTACATCATAACTCGGAATCTACTGCGCCTACATCATAACTCGGAATCTAACTCGGAATCTACTGCGCCTACATCATAACTCGGAATCTACTGTGCCTACATCATAACTCGGAATCTAACGCGGAATCTACCGCGCCTACATCAAAACTCGGAATCTACTGTGCCTACATCATAACTCGGAATCTAACTCGGAATCTACTGCGCCTACATCATAACTCGGAATCTAACTCGGAATCTACTGCGCCCACATCATAACTCGGAATCTACTGCGCCTACATCATAACTCGGAATCTACTGCGCCTACATCATAACTCGGAATCTAACTCGGAATCTACTGCGCCTACATCATAACTCGGAATCTACTGCGCCTACATCATAACTCGGAATCTATCTCGGAATCTACTGCGCCTACATCATAACTCGGAATCTACTGCGCCTACATCATAACTCGGAATCTAACTCGGAATCTACTGCGCCTACATCATAACTCGGAATCTACTGCGCCTACATCATAACTCGGAATCTAACTCGGAATCTACTGCGCCTACATCATAACTCGGAATCTAACTCGGAATCTACTGCGCCTACATCATAACTCGGAATCTACTGCGCCTACATCATAACTCGGAATCTAACTCGGAATCTACTGCGCCTACATCAGAATTCGGAATCTAACTCGGAATGTACTGCGCCTACATCATAACTCGGAATCTACTGCGCCTACATCATAACTCGGAATCTAACTCGGAATCTACTGCGCCTACATCATAACTCGGAATCTACTGCGCCTACATCGTAACTCGGAGTCTACTGCGCCTACATCATAACTCGGAATCTACTGCGCCTACATCATAACTCGGAATCTACTGCGCCTAAATCATAACTCGGAATCTAACTCGGAATCTACTGCGCCTACATCATAACTCGGAATCTACTGCGCCTACATCATAACTCGGAATCTAACTTGGAATCTACTGCGCCTACATCAGAACTCGGAATCTATTGTGCCTACATAATAACTCGGAATCTAACGCGGAATCTACTGCGCCTACATCATAACTCGGAATCTACTGTGCCTACATCATAACTCGGAATCTAACTCGGAATCTACTGCGCCTACATCATAACTCGGAATCTAACTCGGAATCTACTGCGCCTACATCATAACTCGGAATCTACTGCGCCTACATCATAACTCGGAATCTAACTCGGAATCTACTGCGCCTACATCATAACTCGGAATCTACTGCGCCTACATCATAACTCGGACTCTAACTCAGAATCTACTGCGCCTACATCATAACTAGGAATCTACTGTGCCTACATCATAACTCGGAATCTAACTCGGTATCTACTGCGCGTACATCATAACTCGGAATCTACTGCGCCTATATCATAACTCGGAATCTAACTCGGAATCTACTGCGCCTACATCATAACTCGGAATCTAACTCGGAATCTACTGCACCTACATCATAACTCGGAATCTACTGTGCCTACATCATAACTCTGAATCTACTGCGCCTACATCATAACTCGGAATCTACTGCGCCTACATCATAACTCGGAATCTAACTTGGAATCTACTGCGCCTAAATCATAACTCAGAATCTAACTCAGAATCTACTGCGCCTACATCATAACTCGGAATCTACTGCGCCTACATCATAACTCGGAATCTAAATCGGAATCTACTGCGCCTACATCATAACTCGGAATCTAACTCGGAATCTACTGCGCCTACATCATAATTCGGAATCTAACTCGGAATCTACTGCGCCTACATCATAACTCGGAATCTACTGCGCCTACATCATAACTCGGAATCTAACTCGGAATCTACTGCGCCTACATCATATCTCGGAATCTACTGCGCCTACATCGTAACTCGGAATCTACTGCGCCTACATCATAACTCGGAATCTACTGCGCCTAAATCATAACTCGGAATCTACTGCGCCTAAATCATAACTCGGAATCTAACTCGGAATCTACTGCGCCTACATTATAACTCGGAATCTACTGCGCCGACATCATAACTCGGAATCTAACTCGGAATCTACTGCGCCTACATCATAACTCGGAATCTACTGTGCCTACATCATAACTCGGAATCTAACGAGGAATCTACTGCGCCTACATCATAACTCGGAATCTACTGTGCCTACATCATAACTCGGAATCTAACTCGGAATCTACTGCGCCTACATCATAACTCGGAATCTAACTCGGAATCTACTGCGCCTACATCATAACTCGGAATCTACTGCGCCTACATCATAACTCGAAATCTATCTCGGAATCTGCTGCGCCTACATCACAACTCGGAAGCTACTGCGCCTACATCATAACTCGGAATCTAACTCGGAATCTACTGCGCCTACATCAGAACTCGGAATCTACTGCGCCTACATCATAACTCGGAATCTAACTCGGAATCTACTGCGCCTACATCATAACTCGGAATCTAACTCGGAATCTACTGCGCCTACATCATAACTAGGAATCTACTGTGCCTAAATCATAACTCGGAATCTAACTCGGAATCTACTGCGCCTACATCATAACTCGGAATCTACTGCGCCTACATCATAACTCGGAATCTAACTCGGAATCTACTGCGCCTACATCATAACTCGGAATCTACTGCGCCTACATCATAACTCGGAATCTAACTCGGAATCTACTGTGCCTACATCATAACTCGGAATCTACTGTGCCTACATCATAACTCGGAATCTAACGCGGAATCTACTGCGCCTACATCATAACTCGGAATCTACTGTGCCTACATCATAACTCGGAATCTAACTCGGAATCTACTGCGCCTACATCATAACTCGGAATCTAACTCGGAATCTACTGCGCCTACATCATAACTCGGAATCTACTGCGCCTACATCATAACTCGGATGCTACTGCGCCTACATCATAACTCGGAATCTAACTCGGAATCTACTGCGCCTACATCATAACTCGGAATCTACTGCGCCTACATCATAACTCAGAATCTATCTCGGAATCTACTGCGCCTACATCATAACTCGGAATCTACTGCGCCTACATCATAACTCGGAATCTAACTCGGAATCTACTGCGCCTACATCATAACTCGGAATCTACTGCGCCTACATCATAACTCGGAATCTAACTCGGAATCTACTGCGCCTACATCAGAACTCGGAATCTAACTCGGAATCTACTGCGCCTACATCATAACTCGGAATCTACTGCGCCTGCATCATAACTCGGAATCTAACTCGGAATCTACTGCGCCTACATCATAACTCGGAATCTACTGCGCCTACATCATAACTCGGAATCTAACTCGGAATCTACTGCGCCTGCATCATAACTCGGAATCTACTGCGCCTACATCGTAACTCGGAATCTACTGCGCCTACATCATAACTCGGAATCTACTGCGCCTACATCATAACTCGGAATCTAACTCGGAATCTACTGCGCCTACATCATAACCCGGAATCTACTGCGCCTACATCATAACTCGTAATCTAACTCGGAATCTACTGCGCCTACATCATAACTCGGAATCTACTGCGCCTACATCATAACTCGGAATCTAACTCGGAATCTACTGCGCCTACATCATAACTAGGAATCTACTGTGCCTCCATCATAACTCGGAATCTAACTCGGTATCTACTGCGCGTACATCATAACTCGGAATCTACTGCGCCTATATCATAACTCGGAATCTACTGCGCCTACATCATAACTCGGAATCTACTGCACCTACATCATAACTCGGAATCAACTGCGCCTACATCATAACTTGGAATCTACTGCGCCTACATCATAACTCGGTATCTACTGCGCCTACATCATAACTCGGAATATAACTCGGAATCTACTGTGCCTACATCATAACTCGGAATCTAACTCAGAATCTAGTGTGCCTACATCATAACTCGGAATCTACTGCGCCTACATCATAACTCGGAATCTACTGCGCCTACATCATAACTCGGAATCTAACTCGGAATCTACTGCGCCTACATCATAACTCGGAATCTACTGCGCCTACATCATAACTCGGAATCTAACTTGGAATCTACTGCGCCTAAATCATAACTCAGAATCTAACTCGGAATCTACTGCGCCTACATCATAACTCGGAATCTACTGCGCCTAAATCATAACTCGGAATCTAAATCGGAATCTACTGCGCCTACATCATAACTCGGAATCTAACTCGGAATCTACTGCGCCTAAATCATAACTCGGAATCTAACTCGGAATCTACTGCGCCTACATCATAACTCGGAATCTACTGCGCCTACATCATAACTCGGAATCTAACTCGGAATCTACTGTGCCTACATCATAACTCGGAATCTACTGTGCCTACATCATAACTCGGAATCTAACGCGGAATCTACTGCGCCTACATCATAACTCGGAATCTACTGTGCCTACATCATAACTCGGAATCTAACTCGGAATCTACTGCGCCTACATCATAACTCGGAATCTAACTCGGAATCTACTGCGCCTACATCATAACTCGGAATCTACTGCGCCTACATCATAACTCGGACGCTACTGCGCCTACATCATAACTCGGAATCTAACTCGGAATCTACTGCGCCTACATCATAACTCGGAATCTACTGCGCCTACATCATAACTCAGAATCTATCTCGGAATCTACTGCGCCTACATCATAACTCGGAATCTACTGCGCCTACATCATAACTCGGAATCTAACTCGGAATCTACTGCGCCTACATCATAACTCGGAATCTACTGCGCCTACATCATAACTCGGAATCTAACTCGGAATCTACTGCGCCTACATCAGAACTCGGAATCTAACTCGGAATCTACTGCGCCTACATCATAACTCGGAATCTACTACGCCTGCATCATAACTCGGAATCTAACTCGGAATCTACTGCGCCTACATCATAACTCGGAATCTACTGCGCCTACATCATAACTCGGAATCTAACTCGGAATCTACTGCGCCTGCATCATAACTCGGAATCTACTGCGCCTACATCGTAACTCGGAATCTACTGCGCCTACATCATAACTCGGAATCTACTGCGCCTACATCATAACTCGGAATCTAACTCGGAATCTACTGTGCCTACATCATAACCCGGAATCTACTGCGCCTACATCATAACTCGTAATCTAACTCGGAATCTACTGCGCCTACATCATAACTCGGAATCTACTGCGCCTACATCATAACTCGGAATCTAACTCGGAATCTACTGCGCCTACATCATAACTAGGAATCTACTGTGCCTCCATCATAACTCGGAATCTAACTCGGTATCTACTGCGCGTACATCATAACTCGGAATCTACTGCGCCTATATCATAACTCGGAATCTACTGCGCCTACATCATAACTCGGAATCTACTGCGCCTACATCATAACTCGGAATCAACTGCGCCTACATCATAACTTGGAATCTACTGCGCCTACATCATAACTCGGTATCTACTGCGCCTACATCATAACTCGGAATATAACTCGGAATCTACTACGCCTACATCATAACTCGGAATCTAACTCGGAATCTACTGTGCCTACATCATAACTCGGAATCTACTGCGCCTACATCATAACTCGGAATCTAACTCGGAATCTACTGCGCCTACATCATAACTCGGAATCTACTGCGCCTACATCATAACTCGGAATGTAACGTGGAATCTACTGCGCCTAAATCATAACTCAGAATCTAACTCGGAATCTACTGCGCCTACATCATAACTCGGAATCTACTGCGCCTACATCATAACTCGGAATCTAAATCGGAATCTACTGCGCCTACATCATAACTCGGAATCTAACTCGGAATCTACTGCGCCTAAATCATAACTCGGAATCTAACTCGGAATCTACTGCGCCTACATCATAACTCGGAATCTACTGCGCCTACATCATAACTCGGAATCTAACTCGGAATCTACTGCGCCTACATCATAACTCGGAATCTACTGTGCCTACATCATAACTCGGAATCTAACGCGGAATCTACTGCGCCTACATCAAAACTCGGAATCTACTGTGCCTACATCATAACTCGGAATCTAACTCGGAATCTACTGCGCCTACATCATAACTCGGAATCTAACTCGGAATCTACTGCGCCCACATCATAACTCGGAATCTACTGCGCCTACATCATAACTCGGAAGCTACTGCGCCTACATCATAACTCGGAATCTAACTCGGAATCTACTGCGCCTACATCATAACTCGGAATCTACTGCGCCTACATCATAACTCGGAATCTATCTCGGAATCTACTGCGCCTACATCATAACTCGGAATCTACTGCGCCTACATCATAACTCGGAATCTAACTCGGAATCTACTGCGCCTACATCATAACTCGGAATCTACTGCGCCTACATCATAACTCGGAATCTAACTCGGAATCTACTGCGCCTACATCATAACTCGGAATCTAACTCGGAATCTACTGCGCCTACATCATAACTCGGAATCTACTGCGCCTACATCATAACTCGGAATCTATCTCGGAATCTACTGCGCCTACATCATAACTCGGAAGCTACTGCGCCTACATCATAACTCGGAATCTAACTCGGAATCTACTGCGCCTACATCATAACTCGGAATCTACTGCGCCTACATCATAACTCGGAATCTAACTCGGAATCTACTGCGCCTACATCAGAATTCGGAATCTAACTCGGAATGTACTGCGCCTACATCATAACTCGGAATCTACTGCGCCTACATCATAACTCGGAATCTAACTCGGAATCTACTGCGCCTACATCATAACTCGGAATCTACTGCGCCTACATCGTAACTCGGAATCTACTGCGCCTACATCATAACTCGGAATCTACTGCGCCTACATCATAACTCGGAATCTACTGCGCCTAAATCATAACTCGGAATCTAACTCGGAATCTACTGCGCCTACATCATAACTCGGAATCTACTGCGCCTACATCATAACTCGGAATCTAACTTGGAATCTACTGCGCCTACATCAGAACTCGGAATCTATTGTGCCTACATAATAACTCGGAATCTAACGCGGAATCTACTGCGCCTACATCATAACTCGGAATCTACTGTGCCTACATCATAACTCGGAATCTAACTCGGAATCTACTGCGCCTACATCATAACTCGGAATCTAACTCGGAATCTACTGCGCCTACATCATAACTCGGAATCTACTGCGCCTACATCATAACTCGGAATCTAACTCGGAATCTACTGCGCCTACATCATAACTCGGACTCTAACTCGGAATCTACTGCGCCTACATCATAACTAGGAATCTACTGTGCCTACATCATAACTCGGAATCTAACTCGGTATCTACTGCGCGTACATCATAACTCGGAATCTACTGCGCCTATATCATAACTCGGAATCTAACTCGGAATCTACTGCGCCTACATCATAACTCGGAATCTAACTCGGAATCTACTGCACCTACATCATAACTCGGAATCTACTGTGCCTACATCATAACTCTGAATCTACTGCGCCTACATCATAACTCGGAATCTACTGCGCCTAAATCATAACTCGGAATCTACTGCGCCTAAATCATAACTCGGAATCTAACTCGGAATCTACTGCGCCTACATCATAACTCGGAATCTACTGCGCCTACATCATAACTCGGAATCTAACTCGGAATCTACTGCGCCTACATCATAACTCGGAATCTACTGTGCCTACATCATAACTCGGAATCTAACGCGGAATCTACTGCGCCTACATCATAACTCGGAATCTACTGTGCCTACATCATAACTCGGAATCTAACTCGGAATCTACTGCGCCTACATCATAACTCGGAATCTAACTCGGAATCTACTGCGCCTACATCATAACTCGGAATCTACTGCGCCTACATCATAACTCGAAATCTATCTCGGAATCTGCTGCGCCTACATCACAACTCGGAAGCTACTGCGCCTACATCATAACTCGGAATCTAACTCGGAATCTACTGCGCCTACATCATAACTAGGAATCTACTGTGCCTACATCATAACTCGGAATCTAACTCGGAATCTACTGCGCCTACATCATAACTCAGAATCTAACTCGGAATCTACTGCACCTACATCATAACTCGGAATCTACTGTGCCTACATCATAACTCTGAATCTACTGCGCCTACATCATAACTCGGAATCTACTGCGCCTACATCATAACTCGGAATCAACTGCGCCTACATCATAACTTGGAATCTACTGCGCCTACATCATAACTCGGAATCTACTGCGCCTACATCATAACTCGGAATCTAACTCGGAATCTACTGCGCCTACATCATAACTCGGAATCTAACTCGGAATCTACTGTGCCTACATCATAACTCAGAATCTACTGCGCCTACATCATAACTCGGAATCTACTGCGCCTACATCATAACTCGGAATCTAACTCGGAATCTACTGCGCCTACATCATAACTCGGAATCTACTGCGCCTACATCATAACTCGGAATCTAACTTGGAATCTACTGCGCCTAAATCATAACTCAGAATCTAACTCGGAATCTACTGCGCCTACATCATAACTCGGAATCTACTGCGCCTACATCATAACTCGGAATCTAAATCGGAATCTACTGCGCCTACATCATAACTCGGAATCTAACTCGGAATCTACTGCGCCTAAATCATAACTCGGAATCTAACTCGGAATCTACTGCGTCTACATCATAACTCGGAATCTACTGCGCCTACATCATAACTCGGAATCTAACTCGGAATCTACTGCGCCTACATCATAACTCGGAATCTACTGCGCCTACATCGTAACTCGGAATCTACTGCGCCTACATCATAACTCGGAATCTACTGCGCCTACATCATAACTCGGAATCTACTGCGCCTAAATCATAACTCGGAATCTAACTCGGAATTTACTGCGCCTACATCATAACTCGGAATCTACTGCGCCTACATCATAACTCGGAATCTAACTCGGAATCTACTGCGCCTACATCATAACTCGGAATCTACTGTGCCTACATCATAACTCGGAATCTAACGCGGAATCTACTGCGCCTACATCATAACTCGGAATCTACTGTGCCTACATCATAACTCGGAATCTAACTCGGAATCTACTGCGCCTACATCATAACTCGGAATCTAACTCGGAATCTACTGCGCCTACATCATAACTCGGAATCTACTGCGCCTACATCATAACTCGGAAGCTACTGCGCCTACATCATAACTCGGAATCTAACTCGGAATCTACTGCGCCTACATCATAACTCGGAATCTACTGCGCCTACATCATAACTCGAAATCTATCTCGGAATCTGCTGCGCCTACATCACAACTCGGAAGCTACTGCGCCTACATCATAACTCGGAATCTAACTCGGAATCTACTGCGCCTACATCATAACTCGGAATCTACTGCGCCTACATCATAACTCGGAATCTAACTCGGAATCTACTGCGCCTACATCATAACTAGGAAACTACTGTACCTCCATCATAACTCGGAATCTTACTCGGTATCTACTGCGCGTACATCATAACTCGGAATCTACTGCGCCTATATCATAACTCGGAATCTAACTCGGAATCCACTGCGCCTACATCATAACTCGGAATCTAACTCGGAATCTACTGCACCTACATCATAACTCGGAGTCTACTGTGCCTACATCATAACTCGGAATCTACTGCGCCTACATCATAACTCGGAATCTACTGCGCCTACATCATAACTCGGAATCAACTGCGCCTACATCATAACTTGGAATCTACTGCGCCTACATCATAACTCGGAATCTACTGCGCCTACATCATAACTCGGAATATAACTCGGAATCTACAACGCCTACATCATAACTCGGAATCTAACTCGGAATCTACTGTGCCTACATCATAACTCGGAATCTACTGCGCCTACATCATAACTCGGAATCTAACTCGGAATCTACTGCGCCTACATCATAATTCGGAATCTACTGCGCCTACAACATAACTCAGAATCTAACGTGGAATCTACTGCGCCTAAATCATAACTCAGAATCAAACTCGGAATCTACTGCGCCTACATCATAACTCGGAATCTACTGCGCCTACATCATAACTCGGAATCTAAATCGGAATCTACTGCGCCTACATCATTACTCGGAATCTAACACGGAATCTACTGCGCCTAAATCATAACTCGGAATCTAACTCGGAATCTACTGCGCCTACATCATAACTCGGAATCTACTGTGCCTACATCATAACTCGGAATCTAACGCGGAATCTACTGCGCCTACATCATAACTCGGAATCTACTGTGCCTAAATCATAACTCGGAATCTAACTCGGAATCTACTGCGCCTACATCATAACTCGGAATCTAACTCGGAATCTACTGCGCCTACATCATAACTCGGAATCTTCTGCGCCTACATCATAACTCGGAATCTACTGTGCCTACATCATAACTCGGAATCTAACGCGGAATCTACTGCGCCTACATCATAACTCGGAATCTACTGTGCCTAAATCATAACTCGGAATCTAACTCGGAATCTACTGCGCCTACATCATAACTCGGAATCTAACTCAGAATCTACTGCGCCTACATCATAACTCGGAATCTACTGCGCCTACATCATAACTCGGAAGCTACTGCGCCTACATCATAACTCGGAATCTAACTCGGAATCTACTGCGCCTACATCATAACTCGGAATCTACTGCGCCTACATCATAACTCGGAATCAACTGCGCCTACATCATAACTTGGAATCTACTGCGCCTACATCATAACTCGGAATCTACTGCGCCTACATCATAACTCGGAATCTAACTCGGAATCTACTGCGCCTACATCATAACTCGGAATCTAACTCGGAATCTACTGTGCCTACATCATAACTCGGAATCTACTGCGCCTACATCATAACTCGGAATCTACTGCGCCTACATCATAACTCGGAATCTAACTCGGAATCTACTGCGCCTACATCATAACTCGGAATCTAACTTGGAATCTACTGCGCCTAAATCATAACTCAGAATCTAACTCGGAATCTACTGCGCCTACATCATAACTCGGAATCTACTGCGCCTACATCATAACTCGGAATCTAAATCGGAATCTACTGCGCCTACATCATAACTCGGAATCTAACTCGGAATCTGCTGCGCCTACATCATAACTCGGAATCTAACTCGGAATCTACTGCGCCTACATCATAACTCGGAATCTACTGCGCCTACATCATAACTCGGAATCTAACTCGGAATCTACTGCGCCTACATCATAACTCGGAATCTACTGTGCCTACATCATAACTCGGAATCTAACGCGGAATCTACTGCGCCTACATCATAACACGGAATCTACTGTGCCTAAATCATAACTCGGAATCTAACTCGGAATCTACTGCGCCTACATCATAACTCGGAATCTAACTCGGAATCTACTGCGCCTACATCATAACTCGGAATCTACTGCGCCTACATCATAACTCGGAATCTACTGTGCCTACATCATAACTCGGAATCTAACGCGGAATCTACTGCGCCTACATCATAACTCGGAATCTACTGTGCCTAAATCATAACTCGGAATCTAACTCGGAATCTACTGCGCCTACATCATAACTCGGAATCTAACTCGGAATCTACTGCGCCTACATCATAACTCGGAATCTACTGCGCCTACATCATAACTCGGAAGCTACTGCGCCTACATCATAACTCGGAATCTAACTCGGAATCTACTGCGCCTACATCATAACTCGGAATCTACTGCGCCTACATCATAACTCGGAATCTATCTCGGAATCTACTGCGCCTACATCATAACTCGGAATCTACTGCGCCTACATCATAACTCGGAATCTAACTCGGAATCTACTGCGCCTACATCATAACTCGGAATCTACTGCGCCTACATCATAACTCGGAATCTAACTCGGAATCTACTGCGCCTACATCATAACTCGGAATCTAACTCGGAATCTACTGCGCCTACATCATAACTCGGAATCTACTGCGCCTACATCATAACTCGGAATCTAACTCGGAATCTACTGCGCCTACATCATAACTCGGAATCTACTGCGCCTACATCATAACTCGGAATCTACTGTGCCTACATCATAACTCGGAATCTAACTCAGAATCTACTGCGCCTACATCATAACTCGGAATCTTACTCGGAATGTACTGCGCCTACATCATAACTCGGAATCTACTGCGCCTACATCATAACTCGGAATCTAACTCGGAATCTACTGCGCCTACATCATAACTCAGAATCTACTGCGCCTACATCATAACTCGGAATCTAACTCGGAATCTACTGCGCCTACATCATAACTAGGAATCTACTGCGCCTACATCATAACTCGGAATCTAACTCGGTATCTACTGCGCCTACATCATAACTCGGAATCTACTGCGCCTACATCATAACTCGGAATCTACTGCGCCTACATCATAACTCGGAATCTAACTCGGAATCTACTGCGCCTACATAATAACTCGGAATCTAAATCGGAATCTACTGCGCCTACATCGTAACTCGGAATCTACTGCGCCTACATCATAACTCGGAATCTAACTCGGAATCTACTGCGCCTACATCATAACTCGGAATCTACTGCGCCTACATCATAACTCGGAATCTAACTCGGAATCTACTGCGCCTACATCATAACTCGGAATCTAACTCGGAATCTACTGCGCCTACATCATAACTAGGAATCTACTGTGCCTACATCATAACTCGGAATCTAACTCGGTATCTACTGCGCCTACATCATAACTCGGAATCTAACTTGGAATCTACTGCGCCTACATCATAACTCGGAATCTACTGCGCCTACATCATAACTCGGAATCTACTACGCCTACATCATAACTCGGAATCTAACTCGGAATCTACTGTGCCTACATCATAACTCGGAATCTACTGCGCCTACATCATAACTCGGAATCTAACTCGGTATCTACTGCGCCTACATCATAACTCGGAATCTACTGCGCCTACATCATAACTCGGAATCTAACGTGGAATCTACTGCGCCTAAATCATAACTCAGAATCTAACTCGGAATCTACTGCGCCTACATCATAACTCGGAATCTACTGCGCCTACATCATAACTCGGAATCTAAATCGGAATCTACTGCGCCTACATCATTACTCGGAATCTAACTCGGAATCTACTGCGCCTAAATCATAACTCGGAATCTAACTCGGAATCTACTGCGCCTACATCATAACTCGGAATCTAACGCGGAATCTACTGCGCCTACATCATAACTCGGAATCTACTGTGCCTAAATCATAACTCGGAATCTAACTCGGAATCTACTGCGCCTACATCATAACTCGGAATCTACTGCGCCTACATCATAACTCGGAAGCTACTGCGCCTACATCATAACTCGGAATCTAACTCGGAATCTACTGCGCCTACATCATAACTCGGAATCTACTGCGCCTACATCATAACTCGGAATCTATCTCGGAATCTACTGCGCCTACATCATAACTCGGAATCTAACTCGGAATCTACTGCGCCTACATCATAACTCGGAATCTACTGCGCCTACATCATAACTCGGAATCAACTGCGCCTACATCATAACTTGGAATCTACTGCGCCTACATCATAACTCGGAATCTACTGCGCCTACATCATAACTCGGAATCTAACTCGGAATCTACTGCGCCTACATCATAACTCGGAATCTAACTCGGAATCTACTGTGCCTACATCATAACTCGGAATCTACTACGCCTACATCATAACTCGGAATCTACTGCGCCTACATCATAACTCGGAATCTAACTCGGAATCTACTGCGCCTACATCATAACTCGGAATCTAACTTGGAATCTACTGCGCCTAAATCATAACTCAGAATCTAACTCGGAATCTACTGCGCCTACATCATAACTCGGAATCTACTGCGCCTACATCATAACTCGGAATCTAAATCGGAATCTACTGCGCCTACATCATAACTCGGAATCTAACTCGGAATCTGCTGCGCCTACATCATAACTCGGAATCTAACTCGGAATCTACTGCGCCTACATTATAACTCGGAATCTACTGCGCCGACATCATAACTCGGAATCTAACTCGGAATCTACTGCGCCTACATCATAACTCGGAATCTACTGTGCCTACATCATAACTCGGAATCTAACGCGGAATCTACTGCGCCTACATCATAACACGGAATCTACTGTGCCTAAATCATAACTCGGAATCTAACTTGGAATCTACTGCGCCTACATCATAACTCGGAATCTAACTCGGAATCTACTGCGCCTACATCATAACTCGGAATCTACTGCGCCTACATCATAACTCGGAATCTACTGTGCCTACATCATAAGTCGGAATCTAACTCGGAATCTACTGCGCCTACATCATAACTCGGAATCTACTGTGCCTACATCATAACTCGGAATCTAACTCGGAATCTACTGCGCCTACATCATAACTCGGAATCTAACTCGGAATCTACTGCGCCTACATCATAACTCGGAATCTACTGCGCCTACATCATAACTCGGAAGCTACTGCGCCTACATCATAACTCGGAATCTAACTCGGAATCTACTGCGCCTACATCATAACTCGGAATCTACTGCGCCTACATCATAACTCGGAATCTATCTCGGAATCTACTGCGCCTACATCATAACTCGGAATCTACTGCGCCTACATCATAACTCGGAATCTAACTCGGAATCTACTGCGCCTACATCATAACTCGGAATCTACTGCGCCTACATCATAACTCGGAATCTAACTCGGAATCTACTGCGCCTACATCATAACTCGGAATCTAACTCGGAATCTACTGCGCCTACATCATAACTCGGAATCTACTGCGCCTACATCATAACTCGGAATCTAACTCGGAATCTACTGCGCCTACATCATAACTCTGAATCTACTGCGCCTACATCATAACTCGGAATCTACTGTGCCTACATCATAACTCGGAATCTAACTCAGAGTCTACTGCGCCTACATCATAACTCGGAATCTTACTCGGAATGTACTGCGCCTACATCATAACTCGGAATCTACTGCGCCTACATCATAACTCGGAATCTAACTCGGAATCTACTGCGCCTACATCATAACTCAGAATCTACTGCGCCTACATCATAACTCGGAATCTACTGCGCCTACATCATAACTAGGAATCTACTGCGCCTACATCATAACTCGGAATCTAACTCGGTATCTACTGCGCCTACATCATAACTCGGAATCTACTGCGCCTACATCATAACTCGGAATCTACTGCGCCTACATCATAACTCGGAATCTAACTCGGAATCTACTGCGCCTACATCATAACTCGGAATCTAAATCGGAATCTACTGCGCCTACATCGTAACTCGGAATCTACTGCGCCTACATCATAACTCGGAATCTAACTCGGAATCTACTGCGCCTACATCATAACTCGGAATCTACTGCGCCTACATCATAACTCGGAATCTAACTCGGAATCTACTGCGCCTACATCATAACTCAGAATCTAACTCGGAATCTACTGCGCCTACATCATAACTAGGAATCTACTGTGCCTACATCATAACTCGGAATCTAACTCGGTATCTACTGCGCCTAAATCATAACTCGGAATCTACTGCGCCTACATCATAACTCGGAATCTACTACGCCTACATCATAACTCGGAATCTAACTCGGAATCTACTGCGCCTACATCATAACTCGGAATCTACTGCGCCTACATCATAACTCGGAATCTACTGCGCCTACATCATAACTCGGAATCTAACTCGGAATCTACTGCGCCTACATCATAACTCGGAATCTAAATCGGAATCTACTGCGCCTACATCGTAACTCGGAATCTACTGCGCCTACATCATAACTCGGAATCTAACTCGGAATCTACTGCGCCTACATCATAACTCGGAATCTACTGCGCCTACATCATAACTCGGAATCTAACTCGGAATCTACTGCGCCTACATCATAACTCAGAATCTAACTCGGAATCTACTGCGCCTACATCATAACTAGGAATCTACTGTGCCTACATCATAACTCGGAATCTAACTCGGAATCTACTGCGCCTACATCATAACTCGGAATCTACTGCGCCTACATCATAACTCGGAATCTACTACGCCTACATCATAACTCGGAATCTAACTCGGAATCTACTGCGCCTACATCATAACTCGGAATCTACTGCGCCTACATCATAACTCGGAATCTAACTCGGAATCTACTGCGCCTACATCATAACTCGGAATCTACTGCGCCTACATCATAACTCGGAATCTAACGTGGAATCTACTGCGCCTAAATCATAACTCAGAATCTAACTCGGAATCTACTGCGCCTACATCATAACTCGGAATCTACTGCGCCTACATCATAACTCGGAATCTAAATCGGAATCTACTGCGCCTACATCATTACTCGGAATCTACTGCGCCTAAATCATAACTCGGAATCTAACTCGGAATCTACTGCGCCTACATCATAACTCGGAATCTACTGTGCCTACATCATAACTCGGAATCTAACGCGGAATCTACTGCGCCTACATCATAACTCGGAATCTACTGTGCCTAAATCATAACTCGGAATCTAACTCGGAATCTTCTGCGCCTACATCATAACTCGGAATCTAACTCGGAATCTACTGCGCCTACATCATAACTCGGAATCTTCTGCGCCTACATCATAACTCGGAATCTACTGTGCCTACATCATAACTCGGAATCTAACGCGGAATCTACTGCGCCTACATCATAACTCGGAATCTACTGTGCCTAAATCATAACTCGGAATCTAACTCGGAATCTACTGCACCTACATCATAACTCGGAATCTAACTCGGAATCTACTGCGCCTACATCATAACTCGGAATCTACTGCGCCTACATCATAACTCGGAAGCTACTGCGCCTACATCATAACTCGGAATCTAACTCGGAATCTACTGCGCCTACATCATAACTCGGAATCTACTGCGCCTACATCATAACTCGGAATCTATCTCGGAATCTACTGCGCCTACATCATAACTCGGAATCTACTGTGCCTACATCATAACTCGGAATCTAACGCGGAATCTACTGCGCCTACATCATAACTCGGAATCTACTGTGCCTAAATCATAACTCGGAATCTAACTCGGAATCTACTGCGCCTACATCATAACTCGGAATCTAACTCGGAATCTACTGCGCATACATCATAACTCGGAATCTACTGCGCCTACATCATAACTAGGAATCTACTGTGCCTACATCATAACTCGGAATCTAACTCGGAATCTACTGCGCGTACATCAAAACTCGGAATCTACTGCGCCTATATCATAACTCGGAATCTAACTCGGAATCTACTGCGCCTACATCATAACTCGGAATCTAACTCGGAATCTACTGCACCTACATCATAACTCGGAATCTACTGTGCCTACATCATAACTCTGAATCTACTGCACCTACATCATAACTCGGAATCTACTGCGCCTACATCATAACTCGGAATCAACTGCGCCTACATCATAACTCGGAATCTACTGCGCCTACATCATAACTCGGAATCTACTGCGCCTACATCATAACTCGGAATCTAACTCGGAATCTACTGCGCCTACATCATAACTCGGAATCTAACTCGGAATCTACTGTGCCTACATCATAACTCGGAATCTACTGCGCCTACATCATAACTCGGAATCTAACTCGGAATCTACTGCGCCTACATCATAACTCGGAATCTACTGCGCCTACATCATAACTCGGAATCTAACTTGGAATCTACTGCGCCTAAATCATAACTCAGAATCTAACTCGGAATCTACTGCGCCTACATCATAACTCGGAATCTACTGCGCCTACATCATAACTCGGAATCTAAATCGGAATCTACTGCGCCTACATTATAACTCGGAATCTAACTCGGAATCTACTGCGCCTACATCATAACTCGGAATCTAACTCGGAATCTACTGCGCCTACATCATAACTCGGAATCTACTGCGCCTACATCATAACTCGGAATCTAACTCGGAATCTACTGCGCCTACATCATAACTCGGAATCTACTGCGCCTACATCATAACTCGGAATCTAACTCGGAATCTACTGCGCCTACATCACAACACGGAATCTACTGTGCCTAAATCATAACTCGGAATCTAACTCGGAATCTACTGCGCCTACATCATAACTCGGAATCTAACTCGGAATCTACTGCGCCTACATCATAACTCGGAATCTACTGCGCCTACATCATAACTCGGAATCTACTGTGCCTACATCATAACTCGGAATCTAACGCGGAATCTACTGCGCCTACATCATAACTCGGAATCTACTGTGCCTAAATCATAACTCGGAATCTAACTCGGAATCTACTGCGCCTACATCATAACTCGGAATCTAACTCGGAATCTACTGCGCCTACATCATAACTCGGAATCTACTGCGCCTACATCATAACTCGGAAGCTACTGCGCCTACATCATAACTCGGAATCTAACTCGGAATCTACTGCGCCTACATCATAACTCGGAATCTACTGCGCCTACATCATAACTCGGAATCTATCTCGGAATCTACTGCGCCTACATCATAACTCGGAATCTACTGCGCCTACATCATAACTCGGAATCTAACTCGGAATCTACTGCGCCTACATCATAACTCGGAATCTACTGCGCCTACATCATAACTCGGAATCTAACTCGGAATCTACTGCGCCTACATCATAACTCGGAATCTAACTCGGAATCTACTGCGCCTACATCATAACTCGGAATCTACTGCGCCTACATCATAACTCGGAATCTAACTCGGAATCTACTGCGCCTACATCATAACTCGGAATCTACTGCGCCTACATCATAACTCGGAATCTACTGTGCCTACATCATAACTCGGAATCTAACTCAGAATCTACTGCGCCTACATCATAACTCGGAATCTTACTCGGAATGTACTGCGCCTACATCATAACTCGGAATCTACTGCGCCTACATCATAACTCGGAATCTAACTCGGAATCTACTGCGCCTACATCATAACTCAGAATCTACTGCGCCTACATCATAACTCGGAATCTAACTCGGAATCTACTGCGCCTACATCATAACTAGGAATCTACTGCGCCTACATCATAACTCGGAATCTAACTCGGTATCTACTGCGCCTACATCATAACTCGGAATCTACTGCGCCTACATCATAACTCGGAATCTACTGCGCCTACATCATAACTCGGAATCTAACTCGGAATCTACTGCGCCTACATCATAACTCGGAATCTAAATCGGAATCTACTGCGCCTACATCGTAACTCGGAATCTACTGCGCCTACATCATAACTCGGAATCTAACTCGGAATCTACTGCGCCTACATCATAACTCGGAATCTACTGCGCCTACATCATAACTCGGAATCTAACTCGGAATCTACTGCGCCTACATCATAACTCGGAATCTAACTCGGAATCTACTGCGCCTACATCATAACTAGGAATCTACTGTGCCTACATCATAACTCGGAATCTAACTCGGTATCTACTGCGCCTACATCATAACTCGGAATCTAACTCGGAATCTACTGCGCCTACATCATAACTCGGAATCTACTGCGCCTACATCATAACTCGGAATCTTCTGCGCCTACATCATAACTCGGAATCCAACTCGGAATCTACTGCGCCTACATCAGAACTCGGAACCTACTGCAACTACATTTTAACTCGGAATCTACTGCGCCTACATCATAACTCGGAATCTACTGCGCCTAAATCATAACTCGGAATCAAACTCGGAATCTACTGCGCCTACATCATAACTCGGAATCTACTGCGCCTACATCATAACTCGGAATCTACTGTGCCTACATCATAACTCGGAATCTAACGCGGAATCTACTGCGCCTACATCATAACTCGGAATCTACTGTGCCTAAATCATAACTCGGAGTCTAACTCGGAATCTACTGCGCCTACATCATAACTCGGAATCTAACTCGGAATCTACTGCGCCTACATCATAACTCGGAATCTACTGCGCCTACATCATAACTCAGAAGCTACTGCGCCTACATCATAACTCGGAATCTAACTCGGAATCTACTGCGCCTACATCATAACTCGGAATCTACTGCGCCTACATCATAACTCGGAATCTAAATCGGAATCTACTGCGCCTACATCATAACTCGGAATCTAACTCGGAATCTACTGCGCCTAAATCATAACTCGGAATCTAACTCGGAATCTACTGCGCCTACATCATAACTCGGAATCTACTGCGCCTACATCATAACTCGGAATCTAACTCGGAATCTACTGCGCCTACATCATAACTCGGAATCTAATGTGCCTACATCATAACTAGGAATCTAACGCGGAATCTACTGCGCCTACATCATAACTCGGAATCTACTGTGCCTAAATCATAACTCGGAATCTAACTCGGAATCTACTGCGCCTACATCATAACTCGGAATCTAACTCGGAATCTACTGCGCCTACATCATAACTCGGAATCTACTGCGCCTACATCATAACTCGGAATCTACTGTGCCTACATCATAACTCGGAATCTAACGCGGAATCTACTGCGCCTACATCATAACTCGGAATCTACTGTGCCTAAATCATAACTCGGAATCTAACTCGGAATCTACTGCGCCTACATCATAACTCGGAATCTAACTCGGAATCTACTGCGCCTACATCATAACTCGGAAGCTACTGCGCCTACATCATAACTCGGAAGCTTCTGCGCCTACATCATAACTCGGAATCTAACTCGGAATCTACTGCGCCTACATCATAACTCGGAATCTATCTCGGAATCTACTGCGCCTACATCATAACTCGGAATCTACTGCGCCTACATCATAACTCGGAATCTAACTCGGAATCTACTGCGCCTACATCATAACTCGGAATCTACTGCGCCTACATCATAACTCGGAATCTAACTCGGAATCTACTGCGCCTACATCATAACTCGTAATCTAACTCGGAATCTACTGTGCCTACATCATAACTCGGAATCTACTGCGCCTACATCATAACTCGGAATCTAACTCGGAATCTACTGCGCCTACATCATAACTCGGAATCTACTGCGCCTACATCATAACTCGGAATCTACTGTGCCTACATCATAACTCGGAATCTAACTCAGAATCTACTGCGCCTACATCATAACTCGGAATCTTACTCGGAATGTACTGCGCCTACATCATAACTCGGAATCTACTGCGCCTACATCATAACTCGGAATCTAACTCGGAATCTACTGCGCCTACATCATAACTCAGAATCTACTGCGCCTACATCATAACTCGGAATCTAACTCGGAATCTACTGCGCCTACATCATAACTAGGAATCTACTGCGCCTACATCATAACTCGGAATCTAACTCGGTATCTACTGCGCCTACATCATAACTCGGAATCTACTGCGCCTACATCATAACTCGGAATCTAACTCGGAATCTACTGCGCCTACATCATAACTCGGAATCTAAATCGGAATCTACTGCGCCTACATCGTAACTCGGAATCTACTGCGCCTACATCATAACTCGGAATCTAACTCGGAATCTACTGCGCCTACATCATAACTCGGAATCTACTGCGCCTACATCATAACTCGGAATCTAACTCGGAATCTACTGCGCCTACATCATAACTCGGAATCTAACTCGGAATCTACTGCGCCTACATCATAACTAGGAATCTACTGTGCCTACATCATAACTCGGAATCTAACTCGGTATCTACTGCGCCTACATCATAACTCGGAATCTAACTCGGAATCTACTGCGCCTACATCATAACTCGGAATCTACTGCGCCTACATCATAATTCGGAATCTTCTGCGCCTACATCATAACTCGGAATCCAACTCGGAATCTACTGCGCCTACATCAGAACTCGGAACCTACTGCAACTACATTTTAACTCGGAATCTACTGCGCCTACATCATAACTCGGAATCTACTGCGCCTAAATCATAACTCGGAATCAAACTCGGAATCTACTGCGCCTACATCATAACTCGGAATCTACTGTGCCTACATCATAACTCGGAATCTAACGCGGAATCTACTGCGCCTACATCATAACTCGGAATCTACTGTGCCTAAATCATAACTCGGAATCTAACTCGGAATCTACTGCGCCTACATCATAACTCGGAATCTAACTCGGAATCTACTACACCTACATCATAACTCGGAATCTACTGCGCCTACATCATAACTCAGAAGCTACTGCGCCTACATCATAACTCGGAATCAAACTCGGAATCTACTGCGCCTACATCATAACTCGGAATCTACTGCGCCTACATCATAACTCGGAATCTATCTCGGAATCTACTGCGCCTACATCATAACTCGGAAGCTACTGCGCCTACATCATAACTCGGAATCTAACTCGGAATCTACTGCGCCTACATCATAACTCGGAATCTACTGCGCCTACATCATAACTCGGAATCTAACTCGGAATCTACTGCGCCTACATCAGAACTCGGAATCTAACTCGGAATCTACTGCGCCTACATCATAACTCGGAATCTACTGCGCCTACATCATAACTCGGAATCTACTGCGCCTACATCATAACTCGGAATCTAACTCGGAATCTACTGCGCCTACATCATAACTCGGAATCTACTGCGCCTACATCGTAACTCGGAATCTACTGCGCCTACATCATAACTCGGAATCTACTGCGCCTACATCATAACTCGGAATCTACTTTGCCTACATCATAACTCGGAATCTAACTCGGAATCTACTGCGCCTACATCATAACTCGGAATCTACTGCGCCTACATCATAACTCGGAATCTAACTCGGAATCTACTGCGCCTACATCATAACTCGGAATCTACTGTGCCTACATCATAACTCGGAATCTAACGCGGAATCTACTGCGCCTACATCATAACTCGGAATCTACTGTGCCTACATCATAACTCGGAATCTAACTCGGAATCTACTGCGCCTACATCATAACTCGGAATCTAACTCGGAATCTACTGCGCCTACATCATAACTCGGAATCTACTGCGCCTACATCATAACTCGGAAGCTACTGCGCCTACATCATAACTCGGAATCTAACTCGGAATCTACTGCGCCTACATCATAACTCGGAATCTACTGCGCCTACATCATAACTCGAAATCTATCTCGGAATCTACTGCGCCTACATCACAACTCGGAAGCTACTGCGCCTACATCATAACTCGGAATCTAACTCGGAATCTACTGCGCCTACATCATAACTCGGAATCTACTGCGCCTACATCATAACTCGGAATCTAACTCGGAATCTACTGCGCCTACATCATAACTCGGAATCTAACTCGGAATCTACTGCACCTACATCATAACTCGGAATCTACTGCGCCTACATCATAACTCGGAATCTAACTCAGAATCTACTGCGCCTACATCATAACTCGGAATCTACTGCGCCTACATCATAACTCGGAATCTAACTCGGAATCTACTGCGCCTACATCATAACTCGGAATCTACTGTGCCTCCATCATAACTCGGAATCTAACTCGGTATCTACTGCGCGTACATCATAACTCGGAATCTACTGCGCCTATATCATAACTCGGAATCTAACTCGGAATCCACTGCGCCTACATCATAACTCGGAATCTAACTCGGAATCTACTGCACCTACATCATAACTCGGAATCTACTGTGCCTACATCATAACTCGGAATCTACTGCGCCTAAATCATAACTCGGAATCTACTGCGCCTACATCATAACTCGGAATCAACTGCGCCTACATCATAACTTGGAATCTACTGCGCCTACATCATAACTCGGAATCTACTGCGCCTACATCATAACTCGGAATATAACTCGGAATCTACTACGCCTACATCATAACTCGGAATCTAACTCGGAATCTACTGTGCCTACATCATAACTCGGAATCTACTGCGCCTACATCTTAACTCGGAATCTACTGAGCCTACATCATAACTCGGAATCTAACTCGGAATCTACTGCGCCTACATCATAACTCGGAATCTACTGCGCCTACATCATAACTCGGAATCTAACGTGGAATCTACTGCGCCTAAATCATAACTCAGAATCTTACTCGGAATCTACTGCGCCTACATCATAACTCGGAATCTACTGCGCCTACATCATAACTCGGAATCTAAATCGGAATCTACTGCGCCTACATCATAACTCGGAATCTAACGCGGAATCTACTGCGCCTAAATCATAACTCGGAATCTAACTCGGAATCTACTGCGCCTACATCATAACTCGGAATCTACTGCGCCTACATCATAACTCGGAATCTAACTCGGAATCTACTGCGCCTACATCATAACTCGGAATCTACTGTGCCTACATCATAACTCGGAATCTAATGCGGAATCTACTGCGCCTACATCATAACTCGGAATCTACTGTGCCTACATCATAACTCGGAATCTAACTCGGAATCTACTGCGCCTACATCATAACTCGGAATCTAACTCGGAATCTACTGCGCCTACATCATAACTCGGAATCTACTGCGCCTACATCATAACTCGGATGCTACTGCGCCTACATCATAACTCGGAATCTAACTCAAAATCTACTGCGCCTACATCATAACTCGGAATCTACTGCGCCTACATCATAACTCGGAATCTAACTCGGAATCTACTGCGCCTACATCATAACTCGTAATCTAACTCGGAATCTACTGTGCCTACATCATAACTCGGAATCTACTGCGCCTACATCATAACTCGGAATCTAACTCGGAATCTACTGCGCCTACATCATAACTCGGAATCTACTGCGCCTACATCATAACTCGGAATCTACTGTGCCTACATCATAACTCGGAATCTAACTCAGAATCTACTGCGCCTACATCATAACTCGGAATCTTACTCGGAATGTACTGCGCCTACATCATAACTCGGAATCTACTGCGCCTACATCATAACTCGGAATCTAACTCGGAATCTACTGCGCCTACATCATAACTCAGAATCTACTGCGCCTACATCATAACTCGGAATCTAACTCGGAATCTACTGCGCCTACATCATAACTAGGAATCTACTGCGCCTACATCATAACTCGGAATCTAACTCGGTATCTACTGCGCCTACATCATAACTCGGAATCTACTGCGCCTACATCATAACTCGGAATCTAACTCGGAATCTACTGCGCCTACATCATAACTCGGAATCTAAATCGGAATCTACTGCGCCTACATCGTAACTCGGAATCTACTGCGCCTACATCATAACTCGGAATCTAACTCGGAATCTACTGCGCCTACATCATAACTCGGAATCTACTGCGCCTACATCATAACTCGGAATCTAACTCGGAATCTACTGCGCCTACATCATAACTCGGAATCTAACTCGGAATCTACTGCGCCTGCATCATAACTAGGAATCTACTGTGCCTACATCATAACTCGGAATCTAACTCGGTATCTACTGCGCCTACATCATAACTCGGAATCTAACTCGGAATCTACTGCGCCTACATCATAACTCGGAATCTACTGCGCCTACATCATAATTCGGAATCTTCTGCGCCTACATCATAACTCGGAATCCAACTCGGAATCTACTGCGCCTACATCAGAACTCGGAACCTACTGCAACTACATTTTAACTCGGAATCTACTGCGCCTACATCATAACTCGGAATCTACTGCGCCTAAATCATAACTCGGAATCAAACTTGGAATCTACTGCGCCTACATCATAACTCGGAATCTACTGTGCCTACATCATAACTCGGAATCTAACGCGGAATCTACTGCGCCTACATCATAACTCGGAATCTACTGTGCCTAAATCATAACTCGGAATCTAACTCGGAATCTACTGCGCCTACATCATAACTCGGAATCTAACTCGGAATCTACTACACCTACATCATAACTCGGAATCTACTGCGCCTACATCATAACTCAGAAGCTACTGCGCCTACATCATAACTCGGAATCAAACTCGGAATCTACTGCGCCTACATCATAACTCGGAATCTACTGCGCCTACATCATAACTCGGAATCTATCTCGGAATCTACTGCGCCTACATCATAACTCGGAAGCTACTGCGCCTACATCATAACTCGGAATCTAACTCGGAATCTACTGCGCCTACATCATAACTCGGAATCTACTGCGCCTACATCATAACTCGGAATCTAACTCGGAATCTACTGCGCCTACATCAGAACTCGGAATCTAACTCGGAATCTACTGCGCCTACATCATAACTCGGAATCTACTGCGCCTACATCATAACTCGGAATCTACTGCGCCTACATCATAACTCGGAATCTAACTCGGAATCTACTGCGCCTACATCATAACTCGGAATCTACTGCGCCTACATCGTAACTCGGAATCTACTGCGCCTACATCATAACTCGGAATCTACTGCGCCTACATCATAACTCGGAATCTACTGTGCCTACATCATAACTCGGAATCTAACTCGGAATCTACTGCGCCTACATCATAACTCGGAATCTACTGCGCCTACATCATAACTCGGAATCTAACTCGGAATCTACTGCGCCTACATCATAACTCGGAATCTACTGTGCCTACATCATAACTCGGAATCTAACGCGGAATCTACTGCGCCTACATCATAACTCGGAATCTACTGTGCCTACATCATAACTCGGAATCTAACTCGGAATCTACTGCGCCTACATCATAACTCGGAATCTAACTCGGAATCTACTGCGCCTACATCATAACTCGGAATCTACTGCGCCTACATCATAACTCGGAAGCTACTGCGCCTACATCATAACTCGGAATCTAACTCGGAATCTACTGCGCCTACATCATAACTCGGAATCTACTGCGCCTACATCATAACTCGAAATCTATCTCGGAATCTACTGCGCCTACATCACAACTCGGAAGCTACTGCGCCTACATCATAACTCGGAATCTAACTCGGAATCTACTGCGCCTACATCATAACTCGGAATCTACTGCGCCTACATCATAACTCGGAATCTAACTCGGAATCTACTGCGCCTACATCATAACTCGGAATCTAACTCGGAATCTACTGCACCTACATCATAACTCGGAATCTACTGCGCCTACATCATAACTCGGAATCTAACTCAGAATCTACTGCGCCTACATCATAACTCGGAATCTACTGCGCCTACATCATAACTCGGAATCTAACTCGGAATCTACTGCGCCTACATCATAACTCGGAATCTACTGTGCCTCCATCATAACTCGGAATCTAACTCGGTATCTACTGCGCGTACATCATAACTCGGAATCTACTGCGCCTATATCATAACTCGGAATCTAACTCGGAATCCACTGCGCCTACATCATAACTCGGAATCTAACTCGGAATCTACTGCACCTACATCATAACTCGGAATCTACTGTGCCTACATCATAACTCGGAATCTACTGCGCCTAAATCATAACTCGGAATCTACTGCGCCTACATCATAACTCGGAATCAACTGCGCCTACATCATAACTTGGAATCTACTGCGCCTACATCATAACTCGGAATCTACTGCGCCTACATCATAACTCGGAATATAACTCGGAATCTACTACGCCTACATCATAACTCGGAATCTAACTCGGAATCTACTGTGCCTACATCATAACTCGGAATCTACTGCGCCTACATCATAACTCGGAATCTACTGAGCCTACATCATAACTCGGAATCTAACTCGGAATCTACTGCGCCTACATCATAACTCGGAATCTACTGCGCCTACATCATAACTCGGAATCTAACGTGGAATCTACTGCGCCTAAATCATAACTCAGAATCTTACTCGGAATCTACTGCGCCTACATCATAACTCGGAATCTACTGCGCCTACATCATAACTCGGAATCTAAATCGGAATCTACTGCGCCTACATCATAACTCGGAATCTAACGCGGAATCTACTGCGCCTAAATCATAACTCGGAATCTAACTCGGAATCTACTGCGCCTACATCATAACTCGGAATCTACTGCGCCTACATCATAACTCGGAATCTAACTCGGAATCTACTGCGCCTACATCATAACTCGGAATCTACTGTGCCTACATCATAACTCGGAATCTAATGCGGAATCTACTGCGCCTACATCATAACTCGGAATCTACTGTGCCTACATCATAACTCGGAATCTAACTCGGAATCTACTGCGCCTACATCATAACTCGGAATCTAACTCGGAATCTACTGCGCCTACATCATAACTCGGAATCTACTGCGCCTACATCATAACTCGGATGCTACTGCGCCTACATCATAACTCGGAATCTAACTCAAAATCTACTGCGCCTACATCATAACTCGGAATCTACTGCGCCTACATCATAACTCGGAATCTATCTCGGAATCTACTGCGCCTACATCATAACTCGGAATCTACTGCGCCTACATCATAACTCGGAATCTAACTCGGAATCTACTGCGCCTACATCATAACTCGGAATCTACTGCGCCTACATCATAACTCGGAATCTAACTCGGAATCTACTGCGCCTACATCAGAACTCGGAATCTACTGCGCCTACATCATAACTCGGAATCTACTGCGCCTACATCGTAACTCGGAATCTACTGCGCCTACATCATAACTCGGAATCTACTGCGCCTACATCATAACTCGGAATCTAACGCGGTATCTACTGCGCCTACATCATAACTCGGAATCTACTGCGCCTACATCATAACTCGTAATCTAACTCGGAATCTACTGCGCCTACATCATAACTCGGAATCTACTGTGCCTACATCATAACTCGGAATCTAACTCGGAATCTACTGCGCCTACATCATAACTCGGAATCTACTGCGCCTACATCATAACTCGGAATCTAACTCGGAATCTACTGCGCCTACATCATAACTCGGAATCTAACTCGGAATCTACTGCGCCTACATCATAACTCGGAATCTACTGCGCCTACATCATAACTCGAAATCTATCTCGGAATCTACTGCGCCTACATCATAACTCGGAAGCTACTGCGCCTACATCATAACTTGGAATCTAACTCGGAATCTACTGCGCCTACATCATAACTCGGAATCTACTGCGCCTACATCATAACTCGGAATCTAACTTGGAATCTACTGCGCCTAAATCATAACTCTGAATCTAACTCGGAATCTACTGCGCCTACATCATAACTCGGAATCTACTGCGCCTACATCATAACTCGGAATCTACTGCGCCTACATCATAACTCGGAATCTAACTCGGAATCTACTGCGCCTACATCAGAACTCGGAATCTACTGCGCCTACATCATAACTCGGAATCTAACTGGGAATCTACTGCGCCTACATCATAACTAGGAATCTACTGTGCCTACATCATAACTCGGAATCTAACTCGGTATCTACTGCGCGGTCATCATAACTCGGAATCTACTGCGCCTACATCACAACTCGGAATCTAACTCGGAATCTACTGCGCCTACATCATAACTCGGAATCTAACTCGGAATCTACTGTGCCTACATCATAACTCGGAATCTACTGTGCCTACATCATAACTCGGAATCTACTGCGCCTACATCATAACTCGGAATCTACTGCGCCTACATCATAACTCGGAATCAACTGCGCCTACATCATAACTTATAATCTACTGCGCCTACATCATAACTCGGAATCTACTGCGCCTACATCATAACTCGGAATCTATCTCGGAATCTACTGCGCCTACATCATAACTCGGAATCTAACTCGGAATCTAATGTGCCTACATCATAACTCGGAATCTACTGCGCCTACATCATAACTCAGAATCTAACTCGGAATCTACTGCGCCTACATCATAACTCGGAATCAACTGCGCCTACATCATAACTTGGAATCTACTGCGCCTACATCATAACTCGGAATCTACTGCGCCTACATCATAACTCGGAATCTAACTCGGAATCTACTGCGCCTACATCATAACTCGGAATCTAACTCGGAATCTACTGTGCCTACATCATAACTCGGAATCTACTGCACCTACATCATAACTCGGAATTTACTGCATCTGCATCATAACTCGGAATCTACTTCGCCTACATCATAACTCGGAATCTACTGCGCCTACATCATAACTCGGAATGTACTGCGCCTACATCATAATTCGGAATCTAACTCGGAATCTACTGCGCCTACATCATAACTCGGAATCTACTGCGCCTACATCATGACTTGGAATCTAACTCGGAAAATACTGCGCCTACATCATAACTCGGAAACTACTGCGCCTACATCATAACTCAAAATCTACTGCGCCTACATCATAACTCGGAATCTAACTCGGAATCTACTGCGCCTACATCATAACTCGGAATCTACTGCGCCTACATCATAACTCGGAATCCACTGCGCCTACATCATAACTCGGAATCTAACTCGGAATCTACTGCGCCTACATCATAACTCGGAATCTACTGCGCCTACATCATAACTCGGAATCTAACTCGGAATCTACTGCGCCTACATCATAACTCGGAATCTACTGCGCCTACATCATAACTCGGAATCTACTGTGCCTACATCATAACTCGGAATCTAACTCAGAATCTACTGCGCCTACATCATAACTCGGAATCTTACTCGGAATGTACTGCGCCTACATCATAACTCGGAATCTACTGCGCCTACATCATAACTCGGAATCTAACTCGGAATCTACTGCGCCTACATCATAACTCGGAATCTACTGCGCCTACATCATAACTCGGAATCTAACTCGGAATCTACTGCGCCTACATCATAACTAGGAATCTACTGCGCCTACATCATAACTCGGAATCTATCTCGGAATCTACTGCGCCTACATCATAACTCGGAAGCTACTGCGCCTACATCATAACTCGGAATCTAACTTGGAATCTACTGCGCCTACATCATAACTCGGAATCTACTGCGCCTACATCATAACTCGGAATCTAACTCGGAACCTACTGCGCCTACATCAGAATTCGGAATCTAACTCGGAATGTACTGCGCCTACATCATAACTCGGAATCTACTGCGCCTACATCATAACTCGGAATCTACTGCGCCTACATCATAACTCGGAATCTAACTCGGAATCTACTGCGCCTACATCAGAATTCGGAATCTAACTCGGAATGTACTGCGCCTACATCAGAACTCGGAATCTACTGCGCCTACATCGTAACTCGGAATCTACTGCGCCTACATCATAACTCGGAATCTACTGCGCCTACATCATAACTCGGAATCTACTGCGCCTAAATCATAACTCGGAATCTAACTCGGAATCTACTGCGCCTACATCATAACTCGGAATCTACTGCGCCTACATCATAACTCGGAATCTAACTCGGAATCTACTGCGCCTACATCATAACTCGGAATCTACTGTGCCTACATCATAACTCGGAATCTAACTCGGAATCTACTGCGCCTACATCATAACTCGGAATCTACTGCGCCTACATCGTAACTCGGAATCTACTGCGCCTACATCATAACTCGGAATCTACTGCGCCTAAATCATAACTCGGAATCTAACTCGGAATCTACTGCGCCTACATCATAACTCGGAATCTACTGCGCCTACATCATAACTCGGAATCTAACTCGGAATCTACTGCGCCTACATCATAACTCGGAATCTACTGTGCCTACATCATAACTCGGAATCTAATGCGGAATCTACTGCGCCTACATCATATCTCGGAATCTACTGTGCCTACATCATAACTCGGAATCTAACTCGGAATCTACTGCGCCTACATCATAACTCGGAATCTAACTCGGAATCTACTGCGCCTACATCATAACTCGGAATCTACTGCGCCTACATCATAACTCGGAAGCTACTGCGCCTACATCATAACTCGGAATCTTAACTCGGAATCTACTGCGCCTACATCATAACTCGGAATCTACTGCGCCTACATCATAACTCGAAATCTATCTCGGAATCTGCTGCGCCTACATCACAACTCGGAAGCTACTGCGCCTACATCATAACTCGGAATCTAACTCGGAATCTACTGCGCCTACATCATAACTCGGAATCTACTGCGCCTACATCATAACTCGGAATCTAACTCGGAATCTACTGCGCCTACATCATAACTCAGAATCTAACTCGGAATCTACTGCGCCTACATCATAACTCGGAATCTACTGCGCCTACATCATAACTCGGAATCTAACTCGGAATCTACTGCGCCTACATCATAACTCGGAATCTACTGCGCCTACATCATAACTCGGAATCTAACTCGGAATCTACTGCGCCTACATCATAACTCGGAATCTACTGCGCCTACATCATAACTCGGAATCTAACTCGGAATCTACTGCGCCTACATCATAACTAGGAATCTACTGTGCCTACATCATAACTCGGAATCTAACTCGGTATCTACTGCGCGTACATCATAACTCGGAATCTACTGCGCCTATATCATAACTCAGAATCTAACTCGGAATCTACTGCGCCTACATCATAACTCGGAATCTAACTCGGAATCTACTGCACCTACATCATAACTCGGAATCTACTGTGCCTACATCATAACTCTGAATCTACTGCGCCTACATCATAACTCGGAATCTACTGCGCCTACATCATAACTCGGAATCAACTGCGCCTACATCATAACTTGGAATCTACTGCGCCTACATCATAACTCGGAATCTACTGCGCCTACATCATAACTCGGAATCTAACTCGGAATCTACTGCGCCTACATCATAACTCGGAATCTACTGCGCCTACATCATAACTCGGAATCTAACTTGGAATCTACTGCGCCTAAATCATAACTCAGAATCTAAGTCGGAATCTACTGCGCCTACATCATAACTCGGAATCTACTGCGCCTACATCATAACTCGGAATCTAAATCGGAATCTACTGCGCCTATATCATAACTCGGAATCTAACTCGGAATCTACTGCGCCTAAATCATAACTCGGAATCTAACTCGGAATCTACTGCGCCTACATCATAACTCGGAATCTAACTCGGAATCTACTGCGCCTACATCATAACTCGGAATCTACTGTGCCTACATCATAACTCGGAATCTACTGCGCCTACATCATAACTCGGAATCTACTGCGCCTACATCATAACTCGGAATCAACTGCGCCTACATCATAACTTATAATCTACTGCGCCTACATCATAACTCGGAATCTACTGCGCCTACATCATAACTCGGAATCTATCTCGGAATCTACTGCGCCTACATCATAACTCGGAATCTAACTCGGAATCTAATGTGCCTACATCATAACTCGGAATCTACTGCGCCTACATCATAACTCAGAATCTAACTCGGAATCTACTGCGCCTACATCATAACTCGGAATCAACTGCGCCTACATCATAACTTGGAATCTACTGCGCCTACATCATAACTCGGAATCTACTGCGCCTACATCATAACTCGGAATCTAACTCGGAATCTACTGCGCCTACATCATAACTCGGAATCTAACTCGGAATCTACTGTGCCTACATCATAACTCGGAATCTACTGCACCTACATCATAACTCGGAATTTACTGCATCTGCATCATAACTCGGAATCTACTTCGCCTACATCATAACTCGGAATCTACTGCGCCTACATCATAACTCGGAATGTACTGCGCCTACATCATAATTCGGAATCTAACTCGGAATCTACTGCGCCTACATCATAACTCGGAATCTACTGCGCCTACATCATGACTTGGAATCTAACTCGGAAACTACTGCGCCTACATCATAACTCGGAAACTACTGCGCCTACATCATAACTCAAAATCTACTGCGCCTACATCATAACTCGGAATCTAACTCGGAATCTACTGCGCCTACATCATAACTCGGAATCTACTGCGCCTACATCATAACTCGGAATCCACTGCGCCTACATCATAACTCGGAATCTAACTCGGAATCTACTGCGCCTACATCATAACTCGGAATCTACTGCGCCTACATCATAACTCGGAATCTAACTCGGAATCTACTGCGCCTACATCATAACTCGGAATCTACTGCGCCTACATCATAACTCGGAATCTACTGTGCCTACATCATAACTCGGAATCTAACTCAGAATCTACTGCGCCTACATCATAACTCGGAATCTTACTCGGAATGTACTGCGCCTACATCATAACTCGGAATCTACTGCGCCTACATCATAACTCGGAATCTAACTCGGAATCTACTGCGCCTACATCATAACTCGGAATCTACTGCGCCTACATCATAACTCGGAATCTAACTCGGAATCTACTGCGCCTACATCATAACTAGGAATCTACTGCGCCTACATCATAACTCGGAATCTATCTCGGAATCTACTGCGCCTACATCATAACTCGGAAGCTACTGCGCCTACATCATAACTCGGAATCTAACTCGGAATCTACTGCGCCTACATCATAACTCGGAATCTACTGCGCCTACATCATAACTCGGAATCTAACTCGGAACCTACTGCGCCTACATCAGAATTCGGAATCTAACTCGGAATGTACTGCGCCTACATCATAACTCGGAATCTACTGCGCCTACATCATAACTCGGAATCTACTGCGCCTACATCATAACTCGGAATCTAACTCGGAATCTACTGCGCCTACATCAGAATTCGGAATCTAACTCGGAATGTACTGCGCCTGCATCATAACTCGGAATCTACTGCGCCTACATCGTAACTCGGAATCTACTGCGCCTACATCATAACTCGGAATCTACTGCGCCTACATCATAACTCGGAATCTACTGCGCCTAAATCATAACTCGGAATCTAACTCGGAATCTACTGCGCCTACATCATAACTCGGAATCTACTGCGCCTACATCATAACTCGGAATCTAACTCGGAATCTACTGCGCCTACATCATAACTCGGAATCTACTGTGCCTACATCATAACTCGGAATCTAACTCGGAATCTACTGCGCCTACATCATAACTCGGAATCTACTGCGCCTACATCGTAACTCGGAATCTACTGCGCCTACATCATAACTCGGAATCTACTGCGCCTAAATCATAACTCGGAATCTAACTCGGAATCTACTGCGCCTACATCATAACTCGGAATCTACTGCGCCTACATCATAACTCGGAATCTAACTCGGAATCTACTGCGCCTACATCATAACTCGGAATCTACTGTGCCTACATCATAACTCGGAATCTAATGCGGAATCTACTGCGCCTACATCATATCTCGGAATCTACTGTGCCTACATCATAACTCGGAATCTAACTCGGAATCTACTGCGCCTACATCATAACTCGGAATCTAACTCGGAATCTACTGCGCCTACATCATAACTCGGAATCTACTGCGCCTACATCATAACTCGGAAGCTACTGCGCCTACATCATAACTCGGAATCTTAACTCGGAATCTACTGCGCCTACATCATAACTCGGAATCTACTGCGCCTACATCATAACTCGAAATCTATCTCGGAATCTGCTGCGCCTACATCACAACTCGGAAGCTACTGCGCCTACATCATAACTCGGAATCTAACTCGGAATCTACTGCGCCTACATCATAACTCGGAATCTACTGCGCCTACATCATAACTCGGAATCTAACTCGGAATCTACTGCGCCTACATCATAACTCAGAATCTAACTCGGAATCTACTGCGCCTACATCATAACTCGGAATCTACTGCGCCTACATCATAACTCGGAATCTAACTCGGAATCTACTGCGCCTACATCATAACTCGGAATCTACTGCGCCTACATCATAACTCGGAATCTAACTCGGAATCTACTGCGCCTACATCATAACTCGGAATCTTACTCGGAATGTACTGCGCCTACATCATAACTCGGAATCTACTGCGCCTACATCATAACTCGGAATCTAACTCGGAATCTACTGCGCCTACATCATAACTCAGAATCTAACTCGGAATCTACTGCGCCTACATCATAACTCGGAATCTACTGCGCCTACATCATAACTCGGAATCTAACTCGGAATCTACTGCGCCTACATCATAACTCGGAATCTACTGTGCCTACATCATAACTCGGAATCTAACGCAGAATCTACTGCGCCTACATCATAACTCGGAATCTTACTCGGAATGTACTGCGCCTACATCATAACTCGGAATCTACTGCGCCTACATCATAACTCGGAATCTAACTCGGAATCTACTGCGCCTACATCATAACTCGGAATCTACTGCGCCTACATCATAACTCGGAATCTAACTCGGAATCTACTGCGCCTACATCATAACTAGGAATCTACTGCGCCTACATCATAACTCGGAATCTATCTCGGAATCTACTGCGCCTACATCATAACTCGGAAGCTACTGCGCCTACATCATAACTCGGAATCTAACTCGGAATCTACTGCGCCTACATCATAACTCGGAATCTACTGCGCCTACATCATAACTCGGAATCTAACTCGGAACCTACTGCGCCTACATCAGAATTCGGAATCTAACTCGGAATGTACTGCGCCTACATCATAACTCGGAATCTACTGCGCCTACATCATAACTCGGAATCTACTGCGCCTACATCATAACTCGGAATCTAACTCGGAATCTACTGCGCCTACATCAGAATTCGGAATCTAACTCGGAATGTACTGCGCCTGCATCATAACTCGGAATCTACTGCGCCTACATCGTAACTCGGAATCTACTGCGCCTACATCATAACTCGGAATCTACTGCGCCTACATCATAACTCGGAATCTACTGCGCCTAAATCATAACTCGGAATCTAACTCGGAATCTACTGCGCCTACATCATAACTCGGAATCTACTGCGCCTACATCATAACTCGGAATCTAACTCGGAATCTACTGCGCCTACATCATAACTCGGAATCTACTGTGCCTACATCATAACTCGGAATCTAACTCGGAATCTACTGCGCCTACATCATAACTCGGAATCTACTGCGCCTACATCGTAACTCGGAATCTACTGCGCCTACATCATAACTCGGAATCTACTGCGCCTAAATCATAACTCGGAATCTAACTCGGAATCTACTGCGCCTACATCATAACTCGGAATCTACTGCGCCTACATCATAACTCGGAATCTAACTCGGAATCTACTGCGCCTACATCATAACTCGGAATCTACTGTGCCTACATCATAACTCGGAATCTAATGCGGAATCTACTGCGCCTACATCATATCTCGGAATCTACTGTGCCTACATCATAACTCGGAATCTAACTCGGAATCTACTGCGCCTACATCATAACTCGGAATCTAACTCGGAATCTACTGCGCCTACATCATAACTCGGAATCTACTGCGCCTACATCATAACTCGGAAGCTACTGCGCCTACATCATAACTCGGAATCTTAACTCGGAATCTACTGCGCCTACATCATAACTCGGAATCTACTGCGCCTACATCATAACTCGAAATCTCTCTCGGAATCTGCTGCGCCTACATCACAACTCGGAAGCTACTGCGCCTACATCATAACTCGGAATCTAACTCGGAATCTACTGCGCCTACATCATAACTCGGAATCTACTGCGCCTACATCATAACTCGGAATCTAACTCGGAATCTACTGCGCCTACATCATAACTCAGAATCTAACTCGGAATCTACTGCGCCTACATCATAACTCGGAATCTACTGCGCCTACATCATAACTCGGAATCTAACTCGGAATCTACTGCGCCTACATCATAACTCGGAATCTACTGCGCCTACATCATAACTCGGAATCTAACTCGGAATCTACTGCGCCTACATCATAACTCGGAATCTAACTCGGAATCTACTGCGCCTACATCATAACTAGGAATCTACTGTGCCTACATCATAACTCGCAATCTAACTCGGTATCTACTGCGCGTACATCATAACTCGGAATCTACTGCGCCTATATCATAACTCAGAATCTAACTCGGAATCTACTGCGCCTACATCATAACTCGGAATCTAACTCGGAATCTACTGCACCTACATCATAACTCGGAATCTACTGTGCCTACATCATAACTCTGAATCTACTGCGCCTACATCATAACTCGGAATCTACTGCGCCTACATCATAACTCGGAATCAACTGCGCCTACATCATAACTTGGAATCTACTGCGCCTACATCATAACTCGGAATCTACTGCGCCTACATCATAACTCGGAATCTAACTCGGAATCTACTGCGCCTACATCATAACTCGGAATCTAACTCGGAATCTACTGTGCCTACATCATAACTCGGAATCTACTGCGCCTACATCATAACTCGGAATCTACTGCGCCTACATCATAACTCGGAATCTAACTCGGAATCTACTGCGCCTACATCATAACTCGGAATCTACTGCGCCTACATCATAACTCGGAATCTAACTTGGAATCTACTGCGCCTAAATCATAACTCAGAATCTAAGTCGGAATCTACTGCGCCTACATCATAACTCGGAATCTACTGCGCCTACATCATAACTCGGAATCTAAATCGGAATCTACTGCGCCTATATCATAACTCGGAATCTAACTCGGAATCTACTGCGCCTAAATCATAACTCGGAATCTAACTCGGAATCTACTGCGCCTACATCATAACTCGGAATCTACTGTGCCTACATCATAACTCGGAATCTAACGCGGAATCTACTGCGCCTACATCATAACTCGGAATCTACTGTGCCTAAATCATAACTCAGAATCTAACTCGGAATCTACTGCGCCTACATCATAACTCGGAATCTAACTCGGAATCTACTGCGCCTACATCATAACTCGGAATCTACTGCGCCTACATCATAACTCGGAATCTACTGTGCCTACATCATAACTCGGAATCTAACGCGTAATCTACTGCGCCTACATCATAACTCGGAATCTACTGTGCCTAAATCATATCTCGGAATCTAACTCGGAATCTACTGCGCCTATATCATAACTCGGAATCTAACTCGGAATCTACTGCGCCTACATCATAACTCGGAAGCTACTGCGCCTACATCATAACTCGGAAGCTACTGCGCCTACATCATAACTCGGAATCTAACTCGGAATCTACTGCGCCTACATCATAACTCGGAATCTACTGCGCCTAAATCATAACTCGGAATCTAACTCGGAATCTACTGCGCCTACATCATAACTCGGAATCTACTGCGCCTACATCATAACTCGGAATCTAACTCGGAATCTACTGCGCCTACATCATAACTCGGAATCTACTGCGCCTACATCATAACTCGGAATCTAACTCGGAATCTACTGCGCCTACATCATAACTCGGAATCTAACTCGGAATCTACTGCGCCTACATCATAACTCGGAATCTACTGCGCCTACATCATAATTCGGAATCTAACTCGGAATCTACTGCGCCTACATCATAACTCGGAATCTACTGCGCCTACATCATAACTCGGAATCTACTGTGCCTACATCATAACTCGGAATCTAACTCAGAATCTACTGCGCCTACATCATAACTCGGAATCTTACTCGGAATGTACTGCGCCTACATCATAACTCGGAATCTACTGCGCCTACATCATAACTCGGAATCTTACTCGGAATCTACTGCGCCTACATCATAACTCAGAATCTACTGCGCCTACATCATAACTCGGAATCTAACTCGGAATCTACTGCGCCTACATCATAACTAGGAATCTACTGCGCCTACATCATAACTCGGAATCTAACTCGGTATCTACTGCGCCTACATCATAACTCGGAATCTGCTGCGCCTACATCATAACTCGAAATCTACTGCGCCTACATCATAACTCGGAATCTAACTCGGAATCTACTGCGCCTACATCATAACTCGGAATCTAAATCGGAATCTACTGCGCCTACATCGTAACTCGGAATCTACTGCGCCTACATCATAACTCGGAATCTAACTCGGAATCTACTGCGCCTACATCATAACTCGGAATCTACTGCGCCTACATCATAACTCGGAATCTAACTCGGAATCTACTGCGCCTACATCATAACTCGGAATCTAACTCGGAATCTACTGCGCCTACATCATAACTAGGAATCTACTGTGCCTACATCATAACTCGGAATCTAACTCGGTATCTACTGCGCCTACATCATAACTCGGAATCTAACTCGGAATCTACTGCGCCTACATCATAACTCGGAATCTACTGCGCCTACATCATAACTCGGAATCTTCTGCGCCTACGTCATAACTCGGAATCCAACTCTGAATCTACTGCGCCTACATCAGAACTCGGAACCTACTGCAACTACATTTTAACTCGGAATCTACTGCGCCTACATCATAACTCGGAATCTACTGTGCCTACATCATAACTCGGAATCTAACGCGGAATCTACTGCGCCTACATCATAACTCGGAATCTACTGTGCCTAAATCATAACTCAGAATCTAACTCGGAATCTACTGCGCCTACATCATAACTCGGAATCTAACTCGGAATCTACTGCGCCTACATCATAACTCGGAATCTACTGCGCCTACATCATAACTCGGAATCTACTGTGCCTACATCATAACTCGGAATCTAACGCGTAATCTACTGCGCCTACATCATAACTCGGAATCTACTGTGCCTAAATCATATCTCGGAATCTAACTCGGAATCTACTGCGCCTATATCATAACTCGGAATCTAACTCGGAATCTACTGCGCCTACATCATAACTCGGAAGCTACTGCGCCTACATCATAACTCGGAAGCTACTGCGCCTACATCATAACTCGGAATCTAACTCGGAATCTACTGCGCCTACATCATAACTCGGAATCTACTGCGCCTAAATCATAACTCGGAATCTAACTCGGAATCTACTGCGCCTACATCATAACTCGGAATCTACTGCGCCTACATCATAACTCGGAATCTAACTCGGAATCTACTGCGCCTACATCATAACTCGGAATCTACTGCGCCTACATCATAACTCGGAATCTAACTCGGAATCTACTGCGCCTACATCATAACTCGGAATCTAACTCGGAATCTACTGCGCCTACATCATAACTCGGAATCTACTGCGCCTACATCATAATTCGGAATCTAACTCGGAATCTACTGCGCCTACATCATAACTCGGAATCTACTGCGCCTACATCATAACTCGGAATCTACTGTGCCTACATCATAACTCGGAATCTAACTCAGAATCTACTGCGCCTACATCATAACTCGGAATCTTACTCGGAATGTACTGCGCCTACATCATAACTCGGAATCTACTGCGCCTACATCATAACTCGGAATCTTACTCGGAATCTACTGCGCCTACATCATAACTCAGAATCTACTGCGCCTACATCATAACTCGGAATCTAACTCGGAATCTACTGCGCCTACATCATAACTAGGAATCTACTGCGCCTACATCATAACTCGGAATCTAACTCGGTATCTACTGCGCCTACATCATAACTCGGAATCTGCTGCGCCTACATCATAACTCGAAATCTACTGCGCCTACATCATAACTCGGAATCTAACTCGGAATCTACTGCGCCTACATCATAACTCGGAATCTAAATCGGAATCTACTGCGCCTACATCGTAACTCGGAATCTACTGCGCCTACATCATAACTCGGAATCTAACTCGGAATCTACTGCGCCTACATCATAACTCGGAATCTACTGCGCCTACATCATAACTCGGAATCTAACTCGGAATCTACTGCGCCTACATCATAACTCGGAATCTAACTCGGAATCTACTGCGCCTACATCATAACTAGGAATCTACTGTGCCTACATCATAACTCGGAATCTAACTCGGTATCTACTGCGCCTACATCATAACTCGGAATCTAACTCGGAATCTACTGCGCCTACATCATAACTCGGAATCTACTGCGCCTACATCATAACTCGGAATCTTCTGCGCCTACATCATAACTCGGAATCCAACTCTGAATCTACTGCGCCTACATCAGAACTCGGAACCTACTGCAACTACATTTTAACTCGGAATCTACTGCGCCTACATCATAACTCGGAATCTACTGCGCCTAAATAATAACTCGGAATCAAACTCGGAATCTACTGCGCCTACATCATAACTCGGAATCTACTGCGCCTACATCATAACTCGGAATCTACTGCGCCTAAATCATAACTCGGAATCTAACTCGGAATCTACTGCGCCTACATCATAACTCGGAATCTACTGCGCCTACATCATAACTCGGAATCTAACTCGGAATCTACTGCGCCTACATCATAACTCGGAATCTACTGCACCTACATCATAACTCGGAATTTACTGCATCTGCATCATAACTCGGAATCTACTTCGCCTACATCATAACTCGGAATCTACTGCGCCTACATCATAACTCGGAATGTACTGCGCCTACATCATAATTCGGAATCTAACTCGGAATCTACTGCGCCTACATCATAACTCGGAATCTACTGCGCCTACATCATGACTTGGAATCTAACTCGGAAACTACTGCGCCTACATCATAACTCGGAAACTACTGCGCCTACATCATAACTCAAAATCTACTGCGCCTACATCATAACTCGGAATCTAACTCGGAATCTACTGCGCCTACATCATAACTCGGAATCTACTGCGCCTACATCATAACTCGGAATCCACTGCGCCTACATCATAACTCGGAATCTAACTCGGAATCTACTGCGCCTACATCATAACTCGGAATCTACTGCGCCTACATCATAACTCGGAATCTAACTCGGAATCTACTGCGCCTACATCATAACTCGGAATCTACTGCGCCTACATCATAACTCGGAATCTACTGTGCCTACATCATAACTCGGAATCTAACTCAGAATCTACTGCGCCTACATCATAACTCGGAATCTTACTCGGAATGTACTGCGCCTACATCATAACTCGGAATCTACTGCGCCTACATCATAACTCGGAATCTAACTCGGAATCTACTGCGCCTACATCATAACTCGGAATCTACTGCGCCTACATCATAACTCGGAATCTAACTCGGAATCTACTGCGCCTACATCATAACTAGGAATCTACTGCGCCTACATCATAACTCGGAATCTATCTCGGAATCTACTGCGCCTACATCATAACTCGGAAGCTACTGCGCCTACATCATAACTCGGAATCTAACTCGGAATCTACTGCGCCTACATCATAACTCGGAATCTACTGCGCCTACATCATAACTCGGAATCTAACTCGGAACCTACTGCGCCTACATCAGAATTCGGAATCTAACTCGGAATGTACTGCGCCTACATCATAACTCGGAATCTACTGCGCCTACATCATAACTCGGAATCTACTGCGCCTACATCATAACTCGGAAATCTACTGCGCCTACATCATAACTCGGAATCTACTGCGCCTAAATCATAACTCGGAATCTAACTCGGAATCTACTGCGCCTACATCATAACTCGGAATCTACTGCGCCTACATCATAACTCGGAATCTAACTCGGAATCTACTGCGCCTACATCATAACTCGGAATCTACTGTGCCTACATCATAACTCGGAATCTAACTCGGAATCTACTGCGCCTACATCATAACTCGGAATCTACTGCGCCTACATCGTAACTCGGAATCTACTGCGCCTACATCATAACTCGGAATCTACTGCGCCTACATCATAACTCGGAATCTAACTCGGAATCTACTGCGCCTACATCATAACTCGGAATCTACTGCGCCTACATCATAACTCGGAATCTAACTCGGAATCTACTGCGCCTACATCATAACTCGGAATCTACTGTGCCTACATCATAACTCGGAATCTAATGCGGAATCTACTGCGCCTACATCATATCTCGGAATCTACTGTGCCTACATCATAACTCGGAATCTAACTCGGAATCTACTGCGCCTACATCATAACTCGGAATCTAACTCGGAATCTACTGCGCCTACATCATAACTCGGAATCTACTGCGCCTACATCATAACTCGGAAGCTACTGCGCCTACATCATAACTCGGAATCTTAACTCGGAATCTACTGCGCCTACATCATAACTCGGAATCTACTGCGCCTACATCATAACTCGAAATCTATCTCGGAATCTGCTGCGCCTACATCACAACTCGGAAGCTACTGCGCCTACATCATAACTCGGAATCTAACTCGGAATCTACTGCGCCTACATCATAACTCGGAATCTACTGCGCCTACATCATAACTCGGAATCTAACTCGGAATCTACTGCGCCTACATCATAACTCAGAATCTAACTCGGAATCTACTGCGCCTACATCATAACTCGGAATCTACTGCGCCTACATCATAACTCGGAATCTAACTCGGAATCTACTGCGCCTACATCATAACTCGGAATCTACTGCGCCTACATCATAACTCGGAATCTAACTCGGAATCTACTGCGCCTACATCATAACTCGGAATCTACTGCGCCTACATCATAACTCGGAATCTAACTCGGAATCTACTGCGCCTACATCATAACTAGGAATCTACTGTGCCTACATCATAACTCGGAATCTAACTCGGTATCTACTGCGCGTACATCATAACTCGGAATCTACTGCGCCTATATCATAACTCAGAATCTAACTCGGAATCTACTGCGCCTACATCATAACTCGGAATCTAACTCGGAATCTACTGCACCTACATCATAACTCGGAATCTACTGTGCCTACATCATAACTCTGAATCTACTGCGCCTACATCATAACTCGGAATCTACTGCGCCTACATCATAACTCGGAATCAACTGCGCCTACATCATAACTTGGAATCTACTGCGCCTACATCATAACTCGGAATCTACTGCGCCTACATCATAACTCGGAATCTAACTCGGAATCTACTGCGCCTACATCATAACTCGGAATCTAACTCGGAATCTACTGTGCCTACATCATAACTCGGAATCTACTGCGCCTACATCATAACTCGGAATCTACTGCGCCTACATCATAACTCGGAATCTAACTCGGAATCTACTGCGCCTACATCATAACTCGGAATCTACTGCGCCTACATCATAACTCGGAATCTAACTTGGAATCTACTGCGCCTAAATCATAACTCAGAATCTAAGTCGGAATCTACTGCGCCTACATCATAACTCGGAATCTACTGCGCCTACATCATAACTCGGAATCTAAATCGGAATCTACTGCGCCTATATCATAACTCGGAATCTAACTCGGAATCTACTGCGCCTAAATCATAACTCGGAATCTAACTCGGAATCTACTGCGCCTACATCATAACTCGGAATCTACTGTGCCTACATCATAACTCGGAATCTAACGCGGAATCTACTGCGCCTACATCATAACTCGGAATCTACTGTGCCTAAATCATAACTCAGAATCTAACTCGGAATCTACTGCGCCTACATCATAACTCGGAATCTAACTCGGAATCTACTGCGCCTACATCATAACTCGGAATCTACTGCGCCTACATCATAACTCGGAATCTACTGTGCCTACATCATAACTCGGAATCTAACGCGGAATCTACTGCGCCTACATCATAACTCGGAATCTACTGTGCCTAAATCATAACTCGGAATCTAACTCGGAATCTACTGCGCCTACATCATAACTCGGAATCTAACTCGGAATCTACTGCGCCTACATCATAACTCGGAAGCTACTGCGCCTACATCATAACTCGGAAGCTACTGCGCCTACATCATAACTCGGAATCTAACTCGGAATCTACTGCGCCTACATCATAACTCGGAATCTACTGCGCCTAAATCATAACTCGGAATCTAACTCGGAATCTACTGCGCCTACATCATAACTCGGAATCTACTGCGCCTACATCATAACTCGGAATCTAACTCGGAATCTACTGCACCTACATCAGAACTCGGAATCTACTGCGCCTACATCAGAACTCGGAATCTACTGCGCCTACATCATAACTCGGAATCTACTGCGCCTAAATCATAACTCGGAATCAAACTCGGAATCTACTGCGCCTACATCATAACTCGGAATCTACTGCGCCTACATCATAACTCGGAATCTACTGCGCCTAAATCATAACTCAGAATCTAACTCGGAATCTACTGCGCCTACATCATAACTCGGAATCTACTGCGCCTACATCATAACTCGGAATCTAACTCGGAATCTACTGCGCCTACATCATAACTCGGAATCTACTGCGCCTACATCATAACTCGGAATCTAACTCGGAATCTACTGCGCCTACATCATAACTCGGAATCTAATTCGGAATCTACTGCGCCTACATCATAACTCGGAATCTACTGCGCCTACATCATAACTCGGAATCTAACTCGGAATCTACTGCGCCTACATCATAACTCGGAATCTACTGCGCCTACATCATAACTCGGAATCTACTGTGCCTACATCATAACTCGGAATCTAACTCAGAATCTACTGCGCCTACATCATAACTCGGAATCTTACTCGGAATGTACTGCGCCTACATCATAACTCGGAATCTACTGCGCCTACATCATAACTCGGAATCTTACTCGGAATGTACTGCGCCTACATCATAACTCGGAATCTACTGCGCCTACATCATAACTCGGAATCTAACTCGGAATCTACTGCGCCTACATCATAACTAGGAATCTACTGCGCCTACATCATAACTCGGAATCTAACTCGGTATCTACTGCGCCTACATCATAACTCGGAATCTGCTGCGCCTACATCATAACTCGGAATCTACTGCGCCTACATCATAACTCGGAATCTAACTCGGAATCTACTGCGCCTACATCATAACTCGGAATCTAAATCGGAATCTACTGCGCCTACATCGTAACTCGGAATCTACTGCGCCTACATCATAACTCGGAATCTAACTCGGAATCTACTGCGCCTACATCATAACTCGGAATCTACTGCGCCTACATCATAACTCGGAATCTACCTCGGAATCTACTGCGCCTACATCATAACTCAGAATCTAACTCGGAATCTACTGCGCCTACATCATAACTAGGAATCTACTGTGCCTACATCATAACTCGGAATCTAACTCGGTATCTACTGCGCCTACATCATAACTCGGAATCTAACTCGGAATCTACTGCGCCTACATCATAACTCGGAATCTAACTCGGTATCTACTGCGCCTACATCATAACTCGGAATCTACTGCGCCTACATCATAACTCGGAATCTTCTGCGCCTACATCATAACTCGGAATCCAACTCGGAATCTGCTGCGCCTACATCAGAACTCGGAACCTACTGCAACTACATTTTAACTCGGAATCTACTGCGCCTACATCATAACTCGGAATCTACTGCGCCTAAATAATAACTCGGAATCAAACTCGGAATCTACTGCGCCTACATCATAACTCGGAATCTACTGCGCCTACATCATAACTCGGAATCTAACGCGGAATCTACTGCGCCTACATCATAACTCGGAATCTACTGTGCCTAAATCATAACTCGGAATCTAACTCGGAATCTACTGCGCCTACATCATAACTCGGAATCTAACTCGGAATCTACTGCGCCTACATCATAACTCGGAATCTACTGCGCCTACATCATAAATCAGAAGCTACTGCGCCTACATCATAACTCGGAATCTAACTCGGAATCTACTGCGCCTACATCATAACTCGGAATCTACTGCGCCTACATCATAACTCGGAATCTATCTCGGAATCTACTGCGCCTACATCATAACTCGGAATCTACTGTGCCTACATCATAACTCGGAATCTAACGCGGAATCTACTGCGCCTACATCATAACTCGGAATCTACTGTGCCTAAATCATAACTCGGAATCTAACTCGGAATCTACTGCGCCTACATCATAACTCGGAATCTAACTCGGAATCTACTGCGCCTACATCATAACTCGGAATCTACTGCGCCTACATCATAACTCGGAAGCTACTGCGCCTACATCATAACTCGGAATCTAACTCGGAATCTACTGCGCCTACATCATAACTCGGAATCTATCTCGGAATCTACTGCGCCTACATCATAACTCGGAATCTACTGCGCCTACATCATAACTCGGAATCTAACTCGGAATCTACTGCGCCTACATCATAACTCGGAATCTACTGCGCCTACATCATAACTCGGAATCTAACTCGGAATCTACTGCGCCTACATCATAACTCGGAATCTAACTCGGAATCTACTGCGCCTACATCATAACTCGGAATCTACTGCGCCTACATCATAATTCGGAATCTAACTCGGAATCTACTGCGCCTACATCATAACTCGGAATCTACTGCGCCTACATCATAACTCGGAATCTACTGTGCCTACATCATAACTCGGAATCTAACTCAGAATCTACTGCGCCTACATCATAACTTGGAATCTTACTCGGAATGTACTGCGCCTACATCATAACTCGGAATCTACTGCGCCTACATCATAACTCGGAATCTAACTCGGAATCTACTGCGCCTACATCATAACTCAGAATCTACTGCGCCTACATCATAACTCGGAATCTAACTCGGAATCTACTGCGCCTACATCATAACTAGGAATCTACTGCGCCTACATCATAACTCGGAATCTAACTCGGTATCTACTGCGCCTACATCATAACTCGGAATCTGCTGCGCCTACATCATAACTCGGAATCTACTGCGCCTACATCATAACTCGGAATCTAACTCGGAATCTACTGCGCCTACATCATAACTCGGAATCTAAATCGGAATCTACTGCGCCTACATCGTAACTCGGAATCTACTGCGCCTACATCATAACTCGGAATCTAACTCGGAATCTACTGCGCCTACATCATAACTCGGAATCTACTGCGCCTACATCATAACTCGGAATCTAACTCGGAATCTACTGCGCCTACATCATAACTCGGAATCTAACTCGGAATCTACTGCGCCTACATCATAACTAGGAATCTACTGTGCCTACATCATAACTCGGAATCTAACTCGGTATCTACTGCGCCTACATCATAACTCGGAATCTAACTCGGAATCTACTGCGCCTACATCATAACTCGGAATCTACTGCGCCTACATCATAACTCGGAATCTTCTGCGCCTACATCATAACTCGGAATCCAACTCGGAATCTACTGCGCCTACATCAGAACTCGGAACCTACTGCAACTACATTTTAACTCGGAATCTACTGCGCCTACATCATAACTCGGAATCTACTGCGCCTAAATCATAACTCGGAATCAAACTCGGAATCTACTGCGCCTACATCATAACTCGGAATCTACTGCGCCTACATCATAACTCGGAATCTAACGCGGAATCTACTGCGCCTACATCATAACTCGGAATCTACTGTGCCTAAATCATAACTCGGAATCTAACTCGGAATCTACTGCGCCTACATCATAACTCGGAATCTAACTCGGAATCTACTGCGCGTACATCATAACTCAGAAGCTACTGCGCCTACATCATAACTCGGAATCTAACTCGGAATCTACTGCGCCTACATCATAACTCGGAATCTACTGCGCCTACATCATAACTCGGAATCTATCTCGGAATCTACTGCGCCTTCATCATAACTCGGAAGCTACTGCGCCTACATCATAACTCGGAATCTAACTCGGAATCTACTGCGCCTACATCATAACTCGGAATCTACTGCGCCTACATCATAACTCGGAATCTAACTCGGAATCTACTGCGCCTACATCAGAACTCGGAATCTAACTCGGAATCTACTGCGCCTACATCATAACTCGGAATCTACTGCGCCTACATCATAACTCGGAATCTACTGCGCCTACATCATAACTCGGAATCTAACTCGGAATCTACTGCGCCTACATCATAACTCGGAATCTACTGCGCCTACATCATAACTCGGAATCTAACTCGGAATCTACTGCGCCTACATCATAACTCGGAATCTACTGCGCCTACATCGTAACTCGGAATCTACTGCGCCTACATCATAACTCGGAATCTACTGCGCCTACATCATAACTCGGAATCTACTGCGCCTAAATCATAACTCGGAATCTAACTCGGAATCTACTGCGCCTACATCATAACTCGGAATCTACTGCGCCTACATCATAACTCGGAATCTAACTCGGAATCTACTGCGCCTACATCATAACTCGGAATCTACTGTGCCTACATCATAACTCGGAATCTAACGCGGAATCTACTGCGCCTACATCATAACTCGGAATCTACTGTGCCTACATCATAACTCAGAATCTAACTCGGAATCTACTGCGCCTACATCATAACTCGGAATCTAACTCGGAATCTACTGCGCCTACATCATAACTCGGAATCTACTGCGCCTACATCATAACTCGGAAGCTACTGCGCCTACATCATAACTCGGAATCTAACTCGGAATCTACTGCGCCTACATCATAACTCGGAATCTACTGCGCCTACATCATAACTCGAAATCTATCTCGGAATCTACTGCGCCTACATCACAACTCGGAAGCTACTGCGCCTACATCATAACTCGGAATCTAACTCGGAATCTACTGCGCCTACATCATAACTCGGAATCTACTGCGCCTACATCATAACTCGGAATCTAACTCGGAATCTACTGCGCCTACATCATAACTCGGAATCTAACTCGGAATCTACTGCACCTACATCATAACTCGGAATCTACTGCGCCTACATCATAACTCGGAATCTAACTCAGAATCTACTGCGCCTACATCATAACTCGGAATTAATTGCGCCTACATCATAACTCGGAATCTAACTCGGAATCTACTGCGCCTACATCATAACTCGGAATCTACTGTGCCTAAATCATAACTCGGAATCTAACTCGGAATCTACTGCGCCTACATCATAACTCGGAATCTACTGTGCCTCCATCATAACTCGGAATCTAACTCGGTATCTACTGCGCGTACATCATAACTCGGAATCTACTGCGCCTACATCATAACTCGGAATCTAACTCGGAATCCACTGCGCCTACATCATAACTCGGAATCTAACTCGGAATCTACTGCACCTACATCGTAACTCGGAATCTACTGTGCCTACATCATAACTCAGAAGCTACTGCGCCTACATCATAACTCGGAATCTAACTCGGAATCTACTGCGCCTACATCATAACTCGGAATCTACTGCGCCTACATCATAACTCGGAATCTATCTCGGAATCTACTGCGCCTAGATCATAACTCGGAATCTACTGTGCCTACATCATAACTCGGAATCTAACGCGGAATCTACTGCGCCTACATCATAACTCGGAATCTACTGTGCCTAAATCATAACTCGGAATCTAACTCGGAATCTACTGCGCCTACATCATAACTCGGAATCTAACTCGGAATCTACTGCGCCTACATCATAACTCGGAATCTACTGCGCCTACATCATAACTCGGAAGCTACTGCGCCTACATCATAACTCGGAATCTAACTCGGAATCTACTGCGCCTACATCATAACTCGGAATCTATCTCGGAATCTACTGCGCCTACATCATAACTCGGAATCTACTGCGCCTACATCATAACTCGGAATCTAACTCGGAATCTACTGCGCCTACATCATAACTCGGAATCTACTGCGCCTACATCATAACTCGGAATCTAACTCGGAATCTACTGCGCCTACATCATAACTCGGAATCTAACTCGGAATCTACTGCGCCTACATCATAACTCGGAATCTACTGCGCCTACATCATAATTCGGAATCTAACTCGGAATCTACTGCGCCTACATCATAACTCGGAATCTACTGCGCCTACATCATAACTCGGAATCTACTGTGCCTACATCATAACTCGGAATCTAACTCAGAATCTACTGCGCCTACATCATAACTTGGAATCTTACTCGGAATGTACTGCGCCTACATCATAACTCGGAATCTACTGCGCCTACATCATAACTCGGAATCTAACTCGGAATCTACTGCGCCTACATCATAACTCAGAATCTACTGCGCCTACATCATAACTCGGAATCTAACTCGGAATCTACTGCGCCTACATCATAACTAGGAATCTACTGCGCCTACATCATAACTCGGAATCTAACTCGGTATCTACTGCGCCTACATCATAACTCGGAATCTGCTGCGCCTACATCATAACTCGGAATCTACTGCGCCTATATCATAACTCGGAATCTAACTCGGAATCTACTGCGCCTACATCATAACTCGGAATCTAAATCGGAATCTACTGCGCCTACATCGTAACTCGGAATCTACTGCGCCTACATCATAACTCGGAATCTAACTCGGAATCTACTGCGCCTACATCATAACTCGGAATCTACTGCGCCTACATCATAACTCGGAATCTAACTCGGAATCTACTGCGCCTACATCATAACTCGGAATCTAACTCGGAATCTACTGCGCCTACATCATAACTAGGAATCTACTGTGCCTACATCATAACTCGGAATCTAACTCGGTATCTACTGCGCCTACATCATAACTCGGAATCTAACTCGGAATCTACTGCGCCTACATCATAACTCGGAATCTACTGCGCCTACATCATAACTCGGAATCTTCTGCGCCTACATCATAACTCGGAATCCAACTTGGAATCTACTGCGCCTACATCAGAACTCGGAACCTACTGCAACTACATTTTAACTCGGAATCTACTGCGCCTACATCATAACTCGGAATCTACTGCGCCTAAATCATAACTCGGAATCAAACTCGGAATCTACTGCGCCTACATCATAACTCGGAATCTACTGCGCCTACATCATAACTCGGAATCTACTGCGCCTACATCATAACTCGGAATCTAACGCGGAATCTACTGCGCCTACATCATAACTCGGAATCTACTGTGCCTAAATCATAACTCGGAATCTAACTCGGAATTTACTGCGCCTACATCATAACTCGGAATCTAACTCGGAATCTACTGCGCCTACATCATAACTCGGAATCTACTGCGCCTACATCATAACTCAGAAGCTACTGCGCCTACATCATAACTCGGAATCTAACTCGGAATCTACTGCGCCTACATCATAACTCGGAATCTACTGCGCCTACATCATAACTCGGAATCTATCTCGGAATCTACTGCGCCTACATCATAACTCGGAAGCTACTGCGCCTACATCATAACTCGGAATCTAACTCGGAATCTACTGCGCCTACATCATAACTCGGAATCTACTGCGCCTACATCATAACTCGGAATCTAACTCGGAATCTACTGCGCCTACATCAGAACTCGGAATCTAACTCGGAATCTACTGCGCCTACATCATAACTCGGAATCTACTGCGACTACATCATAACTCGGAATCTAACTCGGAATCTACTGCGCCTACATCATAACTCGGAATCTACTGCGCCTACATCGTAACTCGGAATCTACTGCGCCTACATCATAACTCGGAATCTACTGCGCCTAAATCATAACTCGGAATCTAACTCGGAATCTACTGCGCCTACATCATAACTCGGAATCTACTGCGCCTACATCATAACTCGGAATCTAACTCGGAATCTACTGCGCCTACATCATAACTCGGAATCTACTGTGCCTACATCATAACTCGGAATCTAACGCGGAATCTACTGCGCCTACATCATAACTCGGAATCTACTGTGCCTACATCATAACTCAGAATCTAACTCGGAATCTACTGCGCCTACATCATAACTCGGAATCTAACTCGGAATCTACTGCGCCTACATCATAACTCAGAATCTACTGCGCCTACATCATAACTCGGAAGCTACTGCGCCTACATCATAACTCGGAATCTTACTCGGAATCTACTGCGCCTAGATCATAACTCGGAATCTACTGTGCCTACATCATAACTCGGAATCTAACGCGGAATCTACTGCGCCTACATCATAACTCGGAATCTACTGTGCCTAAATCATAACTCGGAATCTAACTCGGAATCTACTGCGCCTACATCATAACTCGGAATCTAACTCGGAATCTACTGCGCCTACATCATAACTCGGAATCTACTGCGCCTACATCATAACTCGGAAGCTACTGCGCCTACATCATAACTCGGAATCTAACTCGGAATCTACTGCGCCTACATCATAACTCGGAATCTATCTCGGAATCTACTGCGCCTACATCATAACTCGGAATCTACTGCGCCTACATCATAACTCGGAATCTAACTCGGAATCTACTGCGCCTACATCATAACTCGGAATCTACTGCGCCTACATCATAACTCGGAATCTAACTCGGAATCTACTGCGCCTACATCATAACTCGGAATCTAACTCGGAATCTACTGCGCCTACATCATAACTCGGAATCTACTGCGCCTACATCATAATTCGGAATCTAACTCGGAATCTACTGCGCCTACATCATAACTCGGAATCTACTGCGCCTACATCATAACTCGGAATCTACTGTGCCTACATCATAACTCGGAATCTAACTCAGAATCTACTGCGCCTACATCATAACTTGGAATCTTACTCGGAATGTACTGCGCCTACATCATAACTCGGAATCTACTGCGCCTACATCATAACTCGGAATCTAACTCGGAATCTACTGCGCCTACATCATAACTCAGAATCTACTGCGCCTACATCATAACTCGGAATCTAACTCGGAATCTACTGCGCCTACATCATAACTAGGAATCTACTGCGCCTACATCATAACTCGGAATCTAACTCGGTATCTACTGCGCCTACATCATAACTCGGAATCTGCTGCGCCTACATCATAACTCGGAATCTACTGCGCCTATATCATAACTCGGAATCTAACTCGGAATCTACTGCGCCTACATCATAACTCGGAATCTAAATCGGAATCTACTGCGCCTACATCGTAACTCGGAATCTACTGCGCCTACATCATAACTCGGAATCTAACTCGGAATCTACTGCGCCTACATCATAACTCGGAATCTACTGCGCCTACATCATAACTCGGAATCTAACTCGGAATCTACTGCGCCTACATCATAACTCGGAATCTAACTCGGAATCTACTGCGCCTACATCATAACTAGGAATCTACTGTGCCTACATCATAACTCGGAATCTAACTCGGTATCTACTGCGCCTACATCATAACTCGGAATCTAACTCGGAATCTACTGCGCCTACATCATAACTCGGAATCTACTGCGCCTACATCATAACTCGGAATCTTCTGCGCCTACATCATAACTCGGAATCCAACTTGGAATCTACTGCGCCTACATCAGAACTCGGAACCTACTGCAACTACATTTTAACTCGGAATCTACTGCGCCTACATCATAACTCGGAATCTACTGCGCCTAAATCATAACTCGGAATCAAACTCGGAATCTACTGCGCCTACATCATAACTCGGAATCTACTGCGCCTACATCATAACTCGGAATCTACTGCGCCTACATCATAACTCGGAATCTAACGCGGAATCTACTGCGCCTACATCATAACTCGGAATCTACTGTGCCTAAATCATAACTCGGAATCTAACTCGGAATTTACTGCGCCTACATCATAACTCGGAATCTAACTCGGAATCTACTGCGCCTACATCATAACTCGGAATCTACTGCGCCTACATCATAACTCAGAAGCTACTGCGCCTACATCATAACTCGGAATCTAACTCGGAATCTACTGCGCCTACATCATAACTCGGAATCTACTGCGCCTACATCATAACTCGGAATCTATCTCGGAATCTACTGCGCCTACATCATAACTCGGAAGCTACTGCGCCTACATCATAACTCGGAATCTAACTCGGAATCTACTGCGCCTACATCATAACTCGGAATCTACTGCGCCTACATCATAACTCGGAATCTAACTCGGAATCTACTGCGCCTACATCAGAACTCGGAATCTAACTCGGAATCTACTGCGCCTACATCATAACTCGGAATCTACTGCGACTACATCATAACTCGGAATCTAACTCGGAATCTACTGCGCCTACATCATAACTCGGAATCTACTGCGCCTACATCGTAACTCGGAATCTACTGCGCCTACATCATAACTCGGAATCTACTGCGCCTAAATCATAACTCGGAATCTAACTCGGAATCTACTGCGCCTACATCATAACTCGGAATCTACTGCGCCTACATCATAACTCGGAATCTAACTCGGAATCTACTGCGCCTACATCATAACTCGGAATCTACTGTGCCTACATCATAACTCGGAATCTAACGCGGAATCTACTGCGCCTACATCATAACTCGGAATCTACTGTGCCTACATCATAACTCAGAATCTAACTCGGAATCTACTGCGCCTACATCATAACTCGGAATCTAACTCGGAATCTACTGCGCCTACATCATAACTCAGAATCTACTGCGCCTACATCATAACTCGGAAGCTACTGCGCCTACATCATAACTCGGAATCTTACTCGGAATCTACTGCGCCTACATCATAACTCGGAATCTACTGCGCCTACATCATAACTCGAAATCTATCTCGGAATCTACTGCGCCTACATCACAACTCGGAAGCTACTGCGCCTACATCATAACTCGGAATCTAACTCGGAATCTACTGCGCCTACATCATAACTCGGAATCTACTGCGCCTACATCATAACTCGGAATCTAACTCGGAATCTACTGCGCCTACATCATAACTCGGAATCTAACTCGGAATCTACTGCACCTACATCATAACTCGGAATCTACTGCGCCTACATCATAACTCGGAATCTAACTCAGAATCTACTGCGCCTACATCATAACTCGGAATCTATTGCGCCTACATCATAACTCGGAATCTAACTCGGAATCTACTGCGCCTACATCATAACTCGGAATCTACTGTGCGTAAATCATAACTCGGAATCTAACTCGGAATCTACTGCGCCTACATCATAACTCGGAATCTACTGTGCCTCCATCATAACTCGGAATCTAACTCGGTATCTACTGCGCGTACATCATAACTCGGAATCTACTGCGCCTACATCATAACTCGGAATCTAACTCGGAATCCACTGCGCCTACATCATAACTCGGAATCTAACTCGGAATCTACTGCACCTACATCGTAACTCGGAATCTACTGTGCCTACATCATAACTCGGAATCTACTGCGCCTACATCATAACTCGGAATCAACTGCGCCTACATCATAACTTGGAATCTACTGCGCCTACATCATAACTCGGAATCTACTGCGCCTACATCATAACTCGGAATATAACTCGGAATCTACTACGCCTACATCATAACTCGGAATCTAACTCGGAATCTACTGTGCCTACATCATAACTCGGAATCTACTGCGCCTACATCATAACTCGGAATCTAACTCGGAATCTACTGCGCCTACATCATAACTCGGAATCTACTGCGCCTACATCATAACTCGGAATCTAACTCGGAATCTACTGCGCCTACATCAGAACTCGGAATCTAACTCGGAATCTACTGCGCCTACATCATAACTCGGAATCTACTGCGCCTACATCATAACTCGGAATCTAACTCGGAATCTACTGCGCCTACATCATAACTCGGAATCTACTGCGCCTACATCGTAACTCGGAAACTACTGCGCCTACATCATAACTCGGAATCTACTGCGCCTAAATCATAACTCGGAATCTAACTCGGAATCTACTGCGCCTACATCATAACTCGGAATCTACTGCGCCTACATCATAACTCGGAATCTAACTCGGAATCTACTGCGCCTACATCATAACTCGGAATCTACTGTGCCTACATCATAACTCGGAATCTAACGCGGAATCTACTGCGCCTACATCATAACTCGGAATCTACTGTGCCTACATCATAACTCAGAATCTAACTCGGAATCTACTGCGCCTACATCATAACTCGGAATCTAACTCGGAATCTACTGCGCCTACATCATAACTCGGAATCTACTGCGCCTACATCATAACTCGGAAGCTACTGCGCCTACATCATAACTCGGAATCTAACTCGGAATCTACTGCGCCTACATCATAACTCGGAATCTACTGCGCCTACATCATAACTCGAAATCTACCTCGGAATCTACTGCGCCTACATCACAACTCGGAAGCTACTGCGCCTACATCATAACTCGGAATCTAACTCGGAATCTACTGCGCCTACATCATAACTCGGAATCTACTGCGCCTACATCATAACTCGGAATCTAACTCGGAATCTACTGCGCCTACATCATAACTCGGAATCTAACTCGGAATCTACTGCACCTACATCATAACTCGGAATCTACTGCGCCTACATCATAACTCGGAATCTAACTCAGAATCTACTGCGCCTACATCATAACTCGGAATCTATTGCGCCTACATCATAACTCGGAATCTAACTCGGAATCTACTGCGCCTACATCATAACTCGGAATCTACTGTGCGTAAATCATAACTCGGAATCTAACTCGGAATCTACTGCGCCTACATCATAACTCGGAATCTACTGCGCCTAAATCATAACTCGGAATCAAACTCGGAATCTACTGCGCCTACATCATAACTCGGAATCTACTGCGCCTACATCATAACTCGGAATCTACTGCGCCTACATCATAACTCGGAATCTAACGCGGAATCTACTGCGCCTACATCATAACTCGGAATCTACTGTGCCTAAATCATAACTCGGAATCTAACTCGGAATCTACTGCGCCTACATCATAACTCGGAATCTAACTCGGAATCTACTGCGCCTACATCATAACTCGGAATCTACTGCGCCTACATCATAACTCAGAAGCTACTGCGCCTACATCATAACTCGGAATCTAACTCGGAATCTACTGCGCCTACATCATAACTCGGAATCTACTGCGCCTACATCATAACTCGGAATCTATCTCGGAATCTACTGCGCCTTCATCATAACTCGGAAGCTACTGCGCCTACATCATAACTCGGAATCTAACTCGGAATCTACTGCGCCTACATCATAACTCGGAATCTACTGCGCCTACATCATAACTCGGAATCTAACTCGGAATCTACTGCGCCTACATCAGAACTCGGAATCTAACTCGGAATCTACTGCGCCTACATCATAACTCGGAATCTACTGCGCCTACATCATAACTCGGAATCTACTGCGCCTACATCATAACTCGGAATCTAACTCGGAATCTACTGCGCCTACATCATAACTCGGAATCTACTGCGCCTACATCATAACTCGGAATCTAACTCGGAATCTACTGCGCCTACATCATAACTCGGAATCTACTGCGCCTACATCGTAACTCGGAATCTACTGCGCCTACATCATAACTCGGAATCTACTGCGCCTACATCATAACTCGGAATCTACTGCGCCTAAATCATAACTCGGAATCTAACTCGGAATCTACTGCGCCTACATCATAACTCGGAATCTACTGCGCCTACATCATAACTCGGAATCTAACTCGGAATCTACTGCGCCTACATCATAACTCGGAATCTACTGTGCCTACATCATAACTCGGAATCTAACGCGGAATCTACTGCGCCTACATCATAACTCGGAATCTACTGTGCCTACATCATAACTCAGAATCTAACTCGGAATCTACTGCGCCTACATCATAACTCGGAATCTAACTCGGAATCTACTGCGCCTACATCATAACTCGGAATCTACTGCGCCTACATCATAACTCGGAAGCTACTGCGCCTACATCATAACTCGGAATCTAACTCGGAATCTACTGCGCCTACATCATAACTCGGAATCTACTGCGCCTACATCATAACTCGAAATCTATCTCGGAATCTACTGCGCCTACATCACAACTCGGAAGCTACTGCGCCTACATCATAACTCGGAATCTAACTCGGAATCTACTGCGCCTACATCATAACTCGGAATCTACTGCGCCTACATCATAACTCGGAATCTAACTCGGAATCTACTGCGCCTACATCATAACTCGGAATCTAACTCGGAATCTACTGCACCTACATCATAACTCGGAATCTACTGCGCCTACATCATAACTCGGAATCTAACTCAGAATCTACTGCGCCTACATCATAACTCGGAATCTATTGCGCCTACATCATAACTCGGAATCTAACTCGGAATCTACTGCGCCTACATCATAACTCGGAATCTACTGTGCCTAAATCATAACTCGGAATCTAACTCGGAATCTACTGCGCCTACATCATAACTCGGAATCTACTGTGCCTCCATCATAACTCGGAATCTAACTCGGTATCTACTGCGCGTACATCATAACTCGGAATCTACTGCGCCTACATCATAACTCGGAATCTAACTCGGAATCCACTGCGCCTACATCATAACTCGGAATCTAACTCGGAATCTACTGCACCTACATCGTAACTCGGAATCTACTGTGCCTACATCATAACTCAGAAGCTACTGCGCCTACATCATAACTCGGAATCTAACTCGGAATCTACTGCGCCTACATCATAACTCGGAATCTACTGCGCCTACATCATAACTCGGAATCTATCTCGGAATCTACTGCGCCTACATCATAACTCGGAATCTACTGTGCCTACATCATAACTCGGAATCTAACGCGGAATCTACTGCGCCTACATCATAACTCGGAATCTACTGTGCCTAAATCATAACTCGGAATCTAACTCGGAATCTACTGCGCCTACATCATAACTCGGAATCTAACTCGGAATCTACTGCGCCTACATCATAACTCGGAATCTACTGCGCCTACATCATAACTCGGAAGCTACTGCGCCTACATCATAACTCGGAATCTAACTCGGAATCTACTGCGCCTACATCATAACTCGGAATCTATCTCGGAATCTACTGCGCCTACATCATAACTCGGAATCTACTGCGCCTACATCATAACTCGGAATCTAACTCGGAATCTACTGCGCCTACATCATAACTCGGAATCTACTGCGCCTACATCATAACTCGGAATCTAACTCGGAATCTACTGCGCCTACATCATAACTCGGAATCTACTGCGCCTACATCATAACTCGGAATCTAACTCGGAATCTACTGCGCCTACATCATAACTCGGAATCTACTGCGCCTACATCATAACTCGGAATCTAACTCGGAATCTACTGCGCCTACATCATAACTCGGAATCTAACTCGGAATCTACTGCGCCTACATCATAACTCGGAATCTACTGCGCCTACATCATAATTCGGAATCTAACTCGGAATCTACTGCGCCTACATCATAACTCGGAATCTACTGCGCCTACATCATAACTCGGAATCTACTGTGCCTACATCATAACTCGGAATCTAACTCAGAATCTACTGCGCCTACATCATAACTTGGAATCTTACTCGGAATGTACTGCGCCTACATCATAACTCGGAATCTACTGCGCCTACATCATAACTCGGAATCTAACTCGGAATCTACTGCGCCTACATCATAACTCAGAATCTACTGCGCCTACATCATAACTCGGAATCTAACTCGGAATCTACTGCGCCTACATCATAACTAGGAATCTACTGCGCCTACATCATAACTCGGAATCTAACTCGGTATCTACTGCGCCTACATCATAACTCGGAATCTGCTGCGCCTACATCATAACTCGGAATCTACTGCGCCTATATCATAACTCGGAATCTAACTCGGAATCTACTGCGCCTACATCATAACTCGGAATCTAAATCGGAATCTACTGCGCCTACATCGTAACTCGGAATCTACTGCGCCTACATCATAACTCGGAATCTAACTCGGAATCTACTGCGCCTACATCATAACTCGGAATCTACTGCGCCTACATCATAACTCGGAATCTAACTCGGAATCTACTGCGCCTACATCATAACTCGGAATCTAACTCGGAATCTACTGCGCCTACATCATAACTAGGAATCTACTGTGCCTACATCATAACTCGGAATCTAACTCGGTATCTACTGCGCCTACATCATAACTCGGAATCTAACTCGGAATCTACTGCGCCTACATCATAACTCGGAATCTACTGCGCCTACATCATAACTCGGAATCTACTGCGCCTACATCATAACTCGGAATCCAACTTGGAATCTACTGCGCCTACATCAGAACTCGGAACCTACTGCAACTACATTTTAACTCGGAATCTACTGCGCCTACATCATAACTCGGAATCTACTGCGCCTAAATCATAACTCGGAATCAAACTCGGAATCTACTGCGCCTACATCATAACTCGGAATCTACTGCGCCTACATCATAACTCGGAATCTACTGCGCCTACATCATAACTCGGAATCTAACGCGGAATCTACTGCGCCTACATCATAACTCGGAATCTACTGTGCCTAAATCATAACTCGGAATCTAACTCGGAATTTACTGCGCCTACATCATAACTCGGAATCTAACTCGGAATCTACTGCGCCTACATCATAACTCGGAATCTACTGCGCCTACATCATAACTCAGAAGCTACTGCGCCTACATCATAACTCGGAATCTAACTCGGAATCTACTGCGCCTACATCATAACTCGGAATCTACTGCGCCTACATCATAACTCGGAATCTATCTCGGAATCTACTACGCCTACATCATAACTCGGAAGCTACTGCGCCTACATCATAACTCGGAATCTAACTCGGAATCTACTGCGCCTACATCATAACTCGGAATCTACTGCGCCTACATCATAACTCGGAATCTAACTCGGAATCTACTGCGCCTACATCAGAACTCGGAATCTAACTCGGAATCTACTGCGCCTACATCATAACTCGGAATCTACTGCGACTACATCATAACTCGGAATCTAACTCGGAATCTACTGCGCCTACATCATAACTCGGAATCTACTGCGCCTACATCGTAACTCGGAATCTACTGCGCCTACATCATAACTCGGAATCTACTGCGCCTAAATCATAACTCGGAATCTAACTCGGAATCTACTGCGCCTACATCATAACTCGGAATCTACTGCGCCTACATCATAACTCGGAATCTAACTCGGAATCTACTGCGCCTACATCATAACTCGGAATCTACTGTGCCTACATCATAACTCGGAATCTAACGCGGAATCTACTGCGCCTACATCATAACTCGGAATCTACTGTGCCTACATCATAACTCAGAATCTAACTCGGAATCTACTGCGCCTACATCATAACTCGGAATCTAACTCGGAATCTACTGCGCCTACATCATAACTCGGAATCTACTGCGCCTACATCATAACTCGGAAGCTACTGCGCCTACATCATAACTCGGAATCTAACTCGGAATCTACTGCGCCTACATCATAACTCGGAATCTACTGCGCCTACATCATAACTCGAAATCTATCTCGGAATCTACTGCGCCTACATCACAACTCGGAAGCTACTGCGCCTACATCATAACTCGGAATCTAACTCGGAATCTACTGCGCCTACATCATAACTCGGAATCTACTGCGCCTACATCATAACTCGGAATCTAACTCGGAATCTACTGCGCCTACATCAGAACTCGGAATCTAACTCGGAATCTACTGCGCCTACATCATAACTCGGAATCTACTGCGCCTACATCATAACTCGGAATCTACTGCGCCTACATCATAACTCGGAATCTAACTCGGAATCTACTGCGCCTACATCATAACTCGGAATCTACTGCGCCTACATCATAACTCGGAATCTAACTCGGAATCTACTGCGCCTACATCATAACTCGGAATCTACTGCGCCTACATCGTAACTCGGAATCTACTGCGCCTACATCATAACTCGGAATCTACTGCGCCTACATCATAACTCGGAATCTACTGCGCCTAAATCATAACTCGGAATCTAACTCGGAATCTACTGCGCCTACATCATAACTCGGAATCTACTGCGCCTACATCATAACTCGGAATCTAACTCGGAATCTACTGCGCCTACATCATAACTCGGAATCTACTGTGCCTACATCATAACTCGGAATCTAACGCGGAATCTACTGCGCCTACATCATAACTCGGAATCTACTGTGCCTACATCATAACTCAGAATCTAACTCGGAATCTACTGCGCCTACATCATAACTCGGAATCTAACTCGGAATCTACTGCGCCTACATCATAACTCGGAATCTACTGCGCCTACATCATAACTCGGAAGCTACTGCGCCTACATCATAACTCGGAATCTAACTCGGAATCTACTGCGCCTACATCATAACTCGGAATCTACTGCGCCTACATCATAACTCGAAATCTATCTCGGAATCTACTGCGCCTACATCACAACTCGGAAGCTACTGCGCCTACATCATAACTCGGAATCTAACTCGGAATCTACTGCGCCTACATCATAACTCGGAATCTACTGCGCCTACATCATAACTCGGAATCTAACTCGGAATCTACTGCGCCTACATCATAACTCGGAATCTAACTCGGAATCTACTGCACCTACATCATAACTCGGAATCTACTGCGCCTACATCATAACTCGGAATCTAACTCAGAATCTACTGCGCCTACATCATAACTCGGAATCTATTGCGCCTACATCATAACTCGGAATCTAACTCGGAATCTACTGCGCCTACATCATAACTCGGAATCTACTGTGCCTAAATCATAACTCGGAATCTAACTCGGAATCTACTGCGCCTACATCATAACTCGGAATCTACTGTGCCTCCATCATAACTCGGAATCTAACTCGGTATCTACTGCGCGTACATCATAACTCGGAATCTACTGCGCCTACATCATAACTCGGAATCTAACTCGGAATCCACTGCGCCTACATCATAACTCGGAATCTAACTCGGAATCTACTGCACCTACATCGTAACTCGGAATCTACTGTGCCTACATCATAACTCAGAAGCTACTGCGCCTACATCATAACTCGGAATCTAACTCGGAATCTACTGCGCCTACATCATAACTCGGAATCTACTGCGCCTACATCATAACTCGGAATCTATCTCGGAATCTACTGCGCCTACATCATAACTCGGAATCTACTGTGCCTACATCATAACTCGGAATCTAACGCGGAATCTACTGCGCCTACATCATAACTCGGAATCTACTGTGCCTAAATCATAACTCGGAATCTAACTCGGAATCTACTGCGCCTACATCATAACTCGGAATCTAACTCGGAATCTACTGCGCCTACATCATAACTCGGAATCTACTGCGCCTACATCATAACTCGGAAGCTACTGCGCCTACATCATAACTCGGAATCTAACTCGGAATCTACTGCGCCTACATCATAACTCGGAATCTATCTCGGAATCTACTGCGCCTACATCATAACTCGGAATCTACTGCGCCTACATCATAACTCGGAATCTAACTCGGAATCTACTGCGCCTACATCATAACTCGGAATCTACTGCGCCTACATCATAACTCGGAATCTAACTCGGAATCTACTGCGCCTACATCATAACTCGGAATCTACTGCGCCTACATCATAACTCGGAATCTAACTCGGAATCTACTGCGCCTACATCATAACTCGGAATCTACTGCGCCTACATCATAACTCGGAATCTAACTCGGAATCTACTGCGCCTACATCATAACTCGGAATCTAACTCGGAATCTACTGCGCCTACATCATAACTCGGAATCTACTGCGCCTACATCATAATTCGGAATCTAACTCGGAATCTACTGCGCCTACATCATAACTCGGAATCTACTGCGCCTACATCATAACTCGGAATCTACTGTGCCTACATCATAACTCGGAATCTAACTCAGAATCTACTGCGCCTACATCATAACTTGGAATCTTACTCGGAATGTACTGCGCCTACATCATAACTCGGAATCTACTGCGCCTACATCATAACTCGGAATCTAACTCGGAATCTACTGCGCCTACATCATAACTCAGAATCTACTGCGCCTACATCATAACTCGGAATCTAACTCGGAATCTACTGCGCCTACATCATAACTAGGAATCTACTGCGCCTACATCATAACTCGGAATCTAACTCGGTATCTACTGCGCCTACATCATAACTCGGAATCTGCTGCGCCTACATCATAACTCGGAATCTACTGCGCCTATATCATAACTCGGAATCTAACTCGGAATCTACTGCGCCTACATCATAACTCGGAATCTAAATCGGAATCTACTGCGCCTACATCGTAACTCGGAATCTACTGCGCCTACATCATAACTCGGAATCTAACTCGGAATCTACTGCGCCTACATCATAACTCGGAATCTACTGCGCCTACATCATAACTCGGAATCTAACTCGGAATCTACTGCGCCTACATCATAACTCGGAATCTAACTCGGAATCTACTGCGCCTACATCATAACTAGGAATCTACTGTGCCTACATCATAACTCGGAATCTAACTCGGTATCTACTGCGCCTACATCATAACTCGGAATCTAACTCGGAATCTACTGCGCCTACATCATAACTCGGAATCTACTGCGCCTACATCATAACTCGGAATCTACTGCGCCTACATCATAACTCGGAATCCAACTTGGAATCTACTGCGCCTACATCAGAACTCGGAACCTACTGCAACTACATTTTAACTCGGAATCTACTGCGCCTACATCATAACTCGGAATCTACTGCGCCTAAATCATAACTCGGAATCAAACTCGGAATCTACTGCGCCTACATCATAACTCGGAATCTACTGCGCCTACATCATAACTCGGAATCTACTGCGCCTACATCATAACTCGGAATCTAACGCGGAATCTACTGCGCCTACATCATAACTCGGAATCTACTGTGCCTAAATCATAACTCGGAATCTAACTCGGAATTTACTGCGCCTACATCATAACTCGGAATCTAACTCGGAATCTACTGCGCCTACATCATAACTCGGAATCTACTGCGCCTACATCATAACTCAGAAGCTACTGCGCCTACATCATAACTCGGAATCTAACTCGGAATCTACTGCGCCTACATCATAACTCGGAATCTACTGCGCCTACATCATAACTCGGAATCTATCTCGGAATCTACTACGCCTACATCATAACTCGGAAGCTACTGCGCCTACATCATAACTCGGAATCTAACTCGGAATCTACTGCGCCTACATCATAACTCGGAATCTACTGCGCCTACATCATAACTCGGAATCTAACTCGGAATCTACTGCGCCTACATCAGAACTCGGAATCTAACTCGGAATCTACTGCGCCTACATCATAACTCGGAATCTACTGCGACTACATCATAACTCGGAATCTAACTCGGAATCTACTGCGCCTACATCATAACTCGGAATCTACTGCGCCTACATCGTAACTCGGAATCTACTGCGCCTACATCATAACTCGGAATCTACTGCGCCTAAATCATAACTCGGAATCTAACTCGGAATCTACTGCGCCTACATCATAACTCGGAATCTACTGCGCCTACATCATAACTCGGAATCTAACTCGGAATCTACTGCGCCTACATCATAACTCGGAATCTACTGTGCCTACATCATAACTCGGAATCTAACGCGGAATCTACTGCGCCTACATCATAACTCGGAATCTACTGTGCCTACATCATAACTCAGAATCTAACTCGGAATCTACTGCGCCTACATCATAACTCGGAATCTAACTCGGAATCTACTGCGCCTACATCATAACTCAGAATCTACTGCGCCTACATCATAACTCGGAAGCTACTGCGCCTACATCATAACTCGGAATCTAACTCGGAATCTACTGCGCCTACATCATAACTCGGAATCTACTGCGCCTACATCATAACTCGAAATCTATCTCGGAATCTACTGCGCCTACATCACAACTCGGAAGCTACTGCGCCTACATCATAACTCGGAATCTAACTCGGAATCTACTGCGCCTACATCATAACTCGGAATCTACTGCGCCTACATCATAACTCGGAATCTAACTCGGAATCTACTGCGCCTACATCATAACTCGGAATCTAACTCGGAATCTACTGCACCTACATCATAACTCGGAATCTACTGCGCCTACATCATAACTCGGAATCTAACTCGGAATCTACTGCGCCTACATCATAACTCGGAATCTACTGCGCCTACATCATAACTCGGAATCTAACTCGGAATCTACTGCGCCTACATCATAACTCGGAATCTACTGCGCCTACATCGTAACTCGGAATCTACTGCGCCTACATCATAACTCGGAATCTACTGCGCCTACATCATAACTCGGAATCTACTGCGCCTAAATCATAACTCGGAATCTAACTCGGAATCTACTGCGCCTACATCATAACTCGGAATCTACTGCGCCTACATCATAACTCGGAATCTAACTCGGAATCTACTGCGCCTACATCATAACTCGGAATCTACTGTGCCTACATCATAACTCGGAATCTAACGCGGAATCTACTGCGCCTACATCATAACTCGGAATCTACTGTGCCTACATCATAACTCAGAATCTAACTCGGAATCTACTGCGCCTACATCATAACTCGGAATCTAACTCGGAATCTACTGCGCCTACATCATAACTTGGAATCTACTGCGCCTACATCATAACTCGGAAGCTACTGCGCCTACATCATAACTCGGAATCTAACTCGGAATCTACTGCGCCTACATCATAACTCGGAATCTACTGCGCCTACATCATAACTCGAAATCTATCTCGGAATCTACTGCGCCTACATCACAACTCGGAAGCTACTGCGCCTACATCATAACTCGGAATCTAACTCGGAATCTACTGCGCCTACATCATAACTCGGAATCTACTGCGCCTACATCATAACTCGGAATCTAACTCGGAATCTACTGCGCCTACATCATAACTCGGAATCTAACTCGGAATCTACTGCACCTACATCATAACTCGGAATCTACTGCGCCTACATCATAACTCGGAATCTAACTCAGAATCTACTGCGCCTACATCATAACTCGGAATCTATTGCGCCTACATCATAACTCGGAATCTAACTCGGAATCTACTGCGCCTACATCATAACTCGGAATCTACTGTGCCTAAATCATAACTCGGAATCTAACTCGGAATCTACTGCGCCTACATCATAACTCGGAATCTACTGTGCCTCCATCATAACTCGGAATCTAACTCGGTATCTACTGCGCGTACATCATAACTCGGAATCTACTGCGCCTACATCATAACTCGGAATCTAACTCGGAATCCACTGCGCCTACATCATAACTCGGAATCTAACTCGGAATCTACTGCACCTACATCGTAACTCGGAATCTACTGTGCCTACATCATAACTCAGAAGCTACTGCGCCTACATCATAACTCGGAATCTAACTCGGAATCTACTGCGCCTACATCATAACTCGGAATCTACTGCGCCTACATCATAACTCGGAATCTATCTCGGAATCTACTGCGCCTACATCATAACTCGGAATCTACTGTGCCTACATCATAACTCGGAATCTAACGCGGAATCTACTGCGCCTACATCATAACTCGGAATCTACTGTGCCTAAATCATAACTCGGAATCTAACTCGGAATCTACTGCGCCTACATCATAACTCGGAATCTAACTCGGAATCTACTGCGCCTACATCATAACTCGGAATCTACTGCGCCTACATCATAACTCGGAAGCTACTGCGCCTACATCATAACTCGGAATCTAACTCGGAATCTACTGCGCCTACATCATAACTCGGAATCTATCTCGGAATCTACTGCGCCTACATCATAACTCGGAATCTACTGCGCCTACATCATAACTCGGAATCTAACTCGGAATCTACTGCGCCTACATCATAACTCGGAATCTACTGCGCCTACATCATAACTCGGAATCTAACTCGGAATCTACTGCGCCTACATCATAACTCGGAATCTAACTCGGAATCTACTGCGCCTACATCATAACTCGGAATCTACTGCGCCTACATCATAATTCGGAATCTAACTCGGAATCTACTGCGCCTACATCATAACTCGGAATCTACTGCGCCTACATCATAACTCGGAATCTACTGTGCCTACATCATAACTCGGAATCTAACTCAGAATCTACTGCGCCTACATCATAACTTGGAATCTTACTCGGAATGTACTGCGCCTACATCATAACTCGGAATCTACTGCGCCTACATCATAACTCGGAATCTAACTCGGAATCTACTGCGCCTACATCATAACTCAGAATCTACTGCGCCTACATCATAACTCGGAATCTAACTCGGAATCTACTGCGCCTACATCATAACTAGGAATCTACTGCGCCTACATCATAACTCGGAATCTAACTCGGTATCTACTGCGCCTACATCATAACTCGGAATCTGCTGCGCCTACATCATAACTCGGAATCTACTGCGCCTATATCATAACTCGGAATCTAACTCGGAATCTACTGCGCCTACATCATAACTCGGAATCTAAATCGGAATCTACTGCGCCTACATCGTAACTCGGAATCTACTGCGCCTACATCATAACTCGGAATCTAACTCGGAATCTACTGCGCCTACATCATAACTCGGAATCTACTGCGCCTACATCATAACTCGGAATCTAACTCGGAATCTACTGCGCCTACATCATAACTCGGAATCTAACTCGGAATCTACTGCGCCTACATCATAACTAGGAATCTACTGTGCCTACATCATAACTCGGAATCTAACTCGGTATCTACTGCGCCTACATCATAACTCGGAATCTAACTCGGAATCTACTGCGCCTACATCATAACTCGGAATCTACTGCGCCTACATCATAACTCGGAATCTACTGCGCCTACATCATAACTCGGAATCCAACTTGGAATCTACTGCGCCTACATCAGAACTCGGAACCTACTGCAACTACATTTTAACTCGGAATCTACTGCGCCTACATCATAACTCGGAATCTACTGCGCCTAAATCATAACTCGGAATCAAACTCGGAATCTACTGCGCCTACATCATAACTCGGAATCTACTGCGCCTACATCATAACTCGGAATCTACTGCGCCTACATCATAACTCGGAATCTAACGCGGAATCTACTGCGCCTACATCATAACTCGGAATCTACTGTGCCTAAATCATAACTCGGAATCTAACTCGGAATTTACTGCGCCTACATCATAACTCGGAATCTAACTCGGAATCTACTGCGCCTACATCATAACTCGGAATCTACTGCGCCTACATCATAACTCAGAAGCTACTGCGCCTACATCATAACTCGGAATCTAACTCGGAATCTACTGCGCCTACATCATAACTCGGAATCTACTGCGCCTACATCATAACTCGGAATCTATCTCGGAATCTACTACGCCTACATCATAACTCGGAAGCTACTGCGCCTACATCATAACTCGGAATCTAACTCGGAATCTACTGCGCCTACATCATAACTCGGAATCTACTGCGCCTACATCATAACTCGGAATCTAACTCGGAATCTACTGCGCCTACATCAGAACTCGGAATCTAACTCGGAATCTACTGCGCCTACATCATAACTCGGAATCTACTGCGACTACATCATAACTCGGAATCTAACTCGGAATCTACTGCGCCTACATCATAACTCGGAATCTACTGCGCCTACATCGTAACTCGGAATCTACTGCGCCTACATCATAACTCGGAATCTACTGCGCCTAAATCATAACTCGGAATCTAACTCGGAATCTACTGCGCCTACATCATAACTCGGAATCTACTGCGCCTACATCATAACTCGGAATCTAACTCGGAATCTACTGCGCCTACATCATAACTCGGAATCTACTGTGCCTACATCATAACTCGGAATCTAACGCGGAATCTACTGCGCCTACATCATAACTCGGAATCTACTGTGCCTACATCATAACTCAGAATCTAACTCGGAATCTACTGCGCCTACATCATAACTCGGAATCTAACTCGGAATCTACTGCGCCTACATCATAACTCAGAATCTACTGCGCCTACATCATAACTCGGAAGCTACTGCGCCTACATCATAACTCGGAATCTAACTCGGAATCTACTGCGCCTACATCATAACTCGGAATCTACTGCGCCTACATCATAACTCGAAATCTATCTCGGAATCTACTGCGCCTACATCACAACTCGGAAGCTACTGCGCCTACATCATAACTCGGAATCTAACTCGGAATCTACTGCGCCTACATCATAACTCGGAATCTACTGCGCCTACATCATAACTCGGAATCTAACTCGGAATCTACTGCGCCTACATCATAACTCGGAATCTAACTCGGAATCTACTGCACCTACATCATAACTCGGAATCTACTGCGCCTACATCATAACTCGGAATCTAACTCAGAATCTACTGCGCCTACATCATAACTCGGAATCTATTGCGCCTACATCATAACTCGGAATCTAACTCGGAATCTACTGCGCCTACATCATAACTCGGAATCTACTGTGCGTAAATCATAACTCGGAATCTAACTCGGAATCTACTGCGCCTACATCATAACTCGGAATCTACTGTGCCTCCATCATAACTCGGAATCTAACTCGGTATCTACTGCGCGTACATCATAACTCGGAATCTACTGCGCCTACATCATAACTCGGAATCTAACTCGGAATCCACTGCGCCTACATCATAACTCGGAATCTAACTCGGAATCTACTGCACCTACATCGTAACTCGGAATCTACTGTGCCTACATCATAACTCGGAATCTACTGCGCCTACATCATAACTCGGAATCAACTGCGCCTACATCATAACTTGGAATCTACTGCGCCTACATCATAACTCGGAATCTACTGCGCCTACATCATAACTCGGAATATAACTCGGAATCTACTACGCCTACATCATAACTCGGAATCTAACTCGGAATCTACTGTGCCTACATCATAACTCGGAATCTACTGCGCCTACATCATAACTCGGAATCTAACTCGGAATCTACTGCGCCTACATCATAACTCGGAATCTACTGCGCCTACATCATAACTCGGAATCTAACTCGGAATCTACTGCGCCTACATCAGAACTCGGAATCTAACTCGGAATCTACTGCGCCTACATCATAACTCGGAATCTACTGCGCCTACATCATAACTCGGAATCTAACTCGGAATCTACTGCGCCTACATCATAACTCGGAATCTACTGCGCCTACATCGTAACTCGGAAACTACTGCGCCTACATCATAACTCGGAATCTACTGCGCCTAAATCATAACTCGGAATCTAACTCGGAATCTACTGCGCCTACATCATAACTCGGAATCTACTGCGCCTACATCATAACTCGGAATCTAACTCGGAATCTACTGCGCCTACATCATAACTCGGAATCTACTGTGCCTACATCATAACTCGGAATCTAACGCGGAATCTACTGCGCCTACATCATAACTCGGAATCTACTGTGCCTACATCATAACTCAGAATCTAACTCGGAATCTACTGCGCCTACATCATAACTCGGAATCTAACTCGGAATCTACTGCGCCTACATCATAACTCGGAATCTACTGCGCCTACATCATAACTCGGAAGCTACTGCGCCTACATCATAACTCGGAATCTAACTCGGAATCTACTGCGCCTACATCATAACTCGGAATCTACTGCGCCTACATCATAACTCGAAATCTACCTCGGAATCTACTGCGCCTACATCACAACTCGGAAGCTACTGCGCCTACATCATAACTCGGAATCTAACTCGGAATCTACTGCGCCTACATCATAACTCGGAATCTACTGCGCCTACATCATAACTCGGAATCTAACTCGGAATCTACTGCGCCTACATCATAACTCGGAATCTAACTCGGAATCTACTGCACCTACATCATAACTCGGAATCTACTGCGCCTACATCATAACTCGGAATCTAACTCAGAATCTACTGCGCCTACATCATAACTCGGAATCTATTGCGCCTACATCATAACTCGGAATCTAACTCGGAATCTACTGCGCCTACATCATAACTCGGAATCTACTGTGCGTAAATCATAACTCGGAATCTAACTCGGAATCTACTGTGCCTCCATCATAACTCGGAATCTAACTCGGTATCTACTGCGCGTACATCATAACTCGGAATCTACTGCGCCTACATCATAACTCGGAATCTAACTCGGAATCCACTGCGCCTACATCATAACTCGGAATCTAACTCGGAATCTACTGCACCTACATCGTAACTCGGAATCTACTGTGCCTACATCATAACTCGGAATCTACTGCGCCTACATCATAACTCGGAATCAACTGCGCCTACATCATAACTTGGAATCTACTGCGCCTACATCATAACTCGGAATCTACTGCGCCTACATCATAACTCGGAATATAACTCGGAATCTACTACGCCTACATCATAACTCGGAATCTAACTTGGAATCTACTGTGCCTACATCATAACTCGGAATCTACTGCGCCTACATCATAACTCGGAATCTACTGCGCCTACATCATAACTCGGAATCTAACTCGGAATCTACTGCGCCTACATCATAACTCGGAATCTACTGCGCCTACATCATAGCTCGGAATCTAACGTGGAATCTACTGCGCCTAAATCATAACTCAGAATCTTACTCGGAATCTACTGCGCCTACATCATAACTCGGAATCTACTGCGCCTACATCATAACTCGGAATCTAAATCGGAATCTACTGCGCCTACATCATAACTCGAAATCTAACTCGGAATCTACTGCGCCTAAATCATAACTCGCAATCTAACTCGGAATCTACTGCGCCTACATCATAACTCGGAATCTACTGCGCCTACATCATAACTCGGAATCTAACTCGGAATCTACTGCGCCTACATCATAACTCGGAATCTACTGTGCCTACATCATAACTCGGAATCTAACGCGGAATCTACTGCGCCTACATCATAACTCGGAATCTACTGTGCCTACATCATAACTCGGAATCTAACTCGGAATCTACTGCGCCTACATCATAACTCGGAATCTAACTCGGAAGCTACTGCGCCTACATCATAACTCGGAATCAAACTCGGAATCTACTGCGCCTACATCATAACTCGGAATCTACTGCGCCTACATCATAACTCGGAATCTACTGCGCCTACATCATAACTCGGAATCTAACGCGGAATCTACTGCGCCTACATCATAACTCGGAATCTACTGTGCCTAAATCATAACTCGGAATCTAACTCGGAATCTACTGCGCCTACATCATAACTCGGAATCTAACTCGGAATCTACTGCGCCTACATCATAACTCGGAATCTACTGCACCTACATCATAACTCAGAAGCTACTGCGCCTACATCATAACTCGGAATCTAACTCGGAAGCTACTGCGCCTACATCATAACTCGGAATCTACTGCGCCTACATCATAACTCGGAATCTATCTCGGAATCTACTGCGCCTACATCATAACTCGGAATCTACTGTGCCTACATCATAACTCGGAATCTAACGCGGAATCTACTGCGCCTACATCATAACTCGGAATCTACTGTGCCTAAATCATAACTCGGAATCTAACTCGGAATCTACTGCGCCTACATCATAACTCGGAATCTAACTCGGAATCTACTGCGCCTACATCATAACTCGGAATCTACTGCGCCTACATCATAACTCGGAAGCTACTGCGCCTACATCATAACTCGGAATCTAACTCGGAATCTACTGCGCCTACATCATAACTCGGAATCTATCTCGGAATCTACTGCGCCTACATCATAACTCGGAATCTACTGCGCCTACATCATAACTCGGAATCTAACTCGGAATCTACTGCGCCTACATCATAACTCGGAATCTACTGCGCCTACATCATAACTCGGAATCTAACTCGGAATCTACTGCGCCTACATCATAACTCGGAATCTAACTCGGAATCTACTGCGCCTACATCATAACTCGGAATCTACTGCGCCTACATCATAATTCGGAATCTAACTCGGAATCTACTGCGCCTACATCATAACTCGGAATCTACTGTGCCTACATCATAACTCGGAATCTAACTCAGAATCTACTGCGCCTACATCATAACTTGGAATCTTACTCGGAATGTACTGCGCCTACATCATAACTCGGAATCTACTGCGCCTACATCATAACTCGGAATCTAACTCGGAATCTACTGCGCCTACATCATAACTCAGAATCTACTGCGCCTACATCATAACTCGGAATCTAACTCGGAATCTACTGCGCCTACATCATAACTAGGAATCTACTGCGCCTACATCATAACTCGGAATCTAACTCGGTATCTACTGCGCCTACATCATAACTCGGAATCTGCTGCGCCTACATCATAACTCGGAATCTAAATCGGAATCTACTGCGCCTACATCGTAACTCGGAATCTACTGCGCCTACATCATAACTCGGAATCTAACTCGGAATCTACTGCGCCTACATCATAACTCGGAATCTACTGCGCCTACATCATAACTCGGAATCTACTGTGCCTACATCATAACTCGGAATCTAACGCGGAATCTACTGCGCCTACATCATAACTCGGAATCTACTGTGCCTAAATCATAACTCGGAATCTAACTCGGAATCTACTGCGCCTACATCATAACTCGGAATCTAACTCGGAATCTACTGCGCCTACATCATAACTCGGAATCTACTGCGCCTACATCATAACTCGGAAGCTACTGCGCCTACATCATAACTCGGAATCTAACTCGGAATCTACTGCGCCTACATCATAACTCGGAATCTACTGCGCCTACATCATAACTCGGAATCTATCTCGGAATCTACTGCGCCTACATCATAACTCGGAAGCTACTGCGCCTACATCATAACTCGGAATCTAACTCGGAATCTACTGCGCCTACATCATAACTCGGAATCTACTGCGCCTACATCATAACTCGGAATCTAACTCGGAATCTACTGCGCCTACATCAGAACTCGGAATCTAACTCGGAATCTACTGCGCCTACATCATAACTCGGAATCTACTGCGCCTACATCATAACTCAGAATCTACTGCGCCTACATCATAACTCGGAATCTAACTCGGAATCTACTGCGCCTACATCATAACTCGGAAACTACTGCGCCTACATCGTAACTCGGAATCTACTGCGCCTACATCATAACTCGGAATCTACTGCGCCTAAATCATAACTCGGAATCTAACTCGGAATCTACTGCGCCTACATCATAACTCGGAATCTACTGCGCCTACATCATAACTCGGAATCTAACTCGGAATCTACTGCGCCTACATCATAACTCGGAATCTACTGTGCCTACATCATAACTCGGAATCTAACGCGGAATCTACTGCGCCTACATCATAACTCGGAATCTACTGTGCCTACATCATAACTCAGAATCTAACTCGGAATCTACTGCGCCTACATCATAACTCGGAATCTAACTCGGAATCTACTGCGCCTACATCATAACTCGGAATCTACTGCGCCTACATCATAACTCGGAAGCTACTGCGCCTACATCATAACTCGGAATCTAACTCGGAATCTACTGCGCCTACATCATAACTCGGAATCTACTGCGCCTACATCATAACTCGAAATCTATCTCGGAATCTACTGCGCCTACATCACAACTCGGAAGCTACTGCGCCTACATCATAACTCGGAATCTAACTCGGAATCTACTGCGCCTACATCATAACTCGGAATCTACTGCGCCTACATCATAACTCGGAATCTAACTCGGAATCTACTGCGCCTACATCATAACTCGGAATCTAACTCGGAATCTACTGCACCTACATCATAACTCGGAATCTACTGCGCCTACATCATAACTCGGAATCTAACTCAGAATCTACTGTGCCTACATCATAACTCGGAATCTATTGCGCCTACATCATAACTCGGAATCTAACTCGGAATCTACTGCGCCTACATCATAACTCGGAATCTACTGTGCCTAAATCATAACTCGGAATCTAACTCGGAATCTACTGCGCCTACATCATAACTCGGAATCTACTGTGCCTCCATCATAACTCGGAATCTAACTCGGTATCTACTGCGCGTACATCATAACTCGGAATCTACTGCGCCTATATCATAACTCGGAATCTAACTCGGAATCCACTGCGCCTACATCATAACTCGGAATCTAACTCGGAATCTACTGCACCTACATCGTAACTCGGAATCTACTGTGCCTACATCATAACTCGGAATCTACTGCGCCTACATCATAACTCGGAATCTACTGCGCCTACATCATAACTCGGAATCAACTGCGCCTACATCATAACTTGGAATCTACTGCGCCTACATCATAACTCGGAATCTACTGCGCCTACATCATAACTCGGAATATAACTCGGAATCTACTGCGCCTACATCATAACTCGGAATCTAACTCGGAATCTACTGTGCCTACATCATAACTCGGAATCTACTGCGCCTACATCATAACTCGGAATCTACTGCGCCTACATCATAACTCGGAATCTAACTCGGAATCTACTGCGCCTACATCATAACTCGGAATCTACTGCGCCTACATCATAACTCGGAATCTAACGTGGAATCTACTGCGCCTAAATCATAACTCAGAATCTTACTCGGAATCTACTGCGCCTACATCATAACTCGGAATCTACTGCGCCTACATCATAACTCGGAATCTAAATCGGAATCTACTGCGCCTACATCATAACTCGAAATCTAACTCGGAATCTACTGCGCCTAAATCATAACTCGCAATCTAACTCGGAATCTACTGCGCCTACATCATAACTCGGAATCTACTGCGCCTACATCATAACTCGGAATCTAACTCGGAATCTACTGCGCCTACATCATAACTCGGAATCTACTGTGCCTACATCATAACTCGGAATCTAACGCGGAATCTACTGCGCCTACATCATAACTCGGAATCTACTGTGCCTACATCATAACTCGGAATCTAACTCAGAATCTACTGCGCCTACATCATAACTTGGAATCTTACTCGGAATGTACTGCGCCTACATCATAACTCGGAATCTACTGCGCCTACATCATAACTCGGAATCTAACTCGGAATCTACTGCGCCTACATCATAACTCAGAATCTACTGCGCCTACATCATAACTCGGAATCTAACTCGGAATCTACTGCGCCTACATCATAACTAGGAATCTACTGCGCCTACATCATAACTCGGAATCTAACTCGGTATCTACTGCGCCTACATCATAACTCGGAATCTGCTGCGCCTACATCATAACTCGGAATCTAAATCGGAATCTACTGCGCCTACATCGTAACTCGGAATCTACTGCGCCTACATCATAACTCGGAATCTAACTCGGAATCTACTGCGCCTACATCATAACTCGGAATCTACTGCGCCTACATCATAACTCGGAATCTACTGTGCCTACATCATAACTCGGAATCTAACGCGGAATCTACTGCGCCTACATCATAACTCGGAATCTACTGTGCCTAAATCATAACTCGGAATCTAACTCGGAATCTACTGCGCCTACATCATAACTCGGAATCTAACTCGGAATCTACTGCGCCTACATCATAACTCGGAATCTACTGCGCCTACATCATAACTCGGAAGCTACTGCGCCTACATCATAACTCGGAATCTAACTCGGAATCTACTGCGCCTACATCATAACTCGGAATCTACTGCGCCTACATCATAACTCGGAATCTATCTCGGAATCTACTGCGCCTACATCATAACTCGGAAGCTACTGCGCCTACATCATAACTCGGAATCTAACTCGGAATCTACTGCGCCTACATCATAACTCGGAATCTACTGCGCCTACATCATAACTCGGAATCTAACTCGGAATCTACTGCGCCTACATCAGAACTCGGAATCTAACTCGGAATCTACTGCGCCTACATCATAACTCGGAATCTACTGCGCCTACATCATAACTCAGAATCTACTGCGCCTACATCATAACTCGGAATCTAACTCGGAATCTACTGCGCCTACATCATAACTCGGAAACTACTGCGCCTACATCGTAACTCGGAATCTACTGCGCCTACATCATAACTCGGAATCTACTGCGCCTAAATCATAACTCGGAATCTAACTCGGAATCTACTGCGCCTACATCATAACTCGGAATCTACTGCGCCTACATCATAACTCGGAATCTAACTCGGAATCTACTGCGCCTACATCATAACTCGGAATCTACTGTGCCTACATCATAACTCGGAATCTAACGCGGAATCTACTGCGCCTACATCATAACTCGGAATCTACTGTGCCTACATCATAACTCAGAATCTAACTCGGAATCTACTGCGCCTACATCATAACTCGGAATCTAACTCGGAATCTACTGCGCCTACATCATAACTCGGAATCTACTGCGCCTACATCATAACTCGGAAGCTACTGCGCCTACATCATAACTCGGAATCTAACTCGGAATCTACTGCGCCTACATCATAACTCGGAATCTACTGCGCCTACATCATAACTCGAAATCTATCTCGGAATCTACTGCGCCTACATCACAACTCGGAAGCTACTGCGCCTACATCATAACTCGGAATCTAACTCGGAATCTACTGCGCCTACATCATAACTCGGAATCTACTGCGCCTACATCATAACTCGGAATCTAACTCGGAATCTACTGCGCCTACATCATAACTCGGAATCTAACTCGGAATCTACTGCACCTACATCATAACTCGGAATCTACTGCGCCTACATCATAACTCGGAATCTAACTCAGAATCTACTGTGCCTACATCATAACTCGGAATCTATTGCGCCTACATCATAACTCGGAATCTAACTCGGAATCTACTGCGCCTACATCATAACTCGGAATCTACTGTGCCTAAATCATAACTCGGAATCTAACTCGGAATCTACTGCGCCTACATCATAACTCGGAATCTACTGTGCCTCCATCATAACTCGGAATCTAACTCGGTATCTACTGCGCGTACATCATAACTCGGAATCTACTGCGCCTATATCATAACTCGGAATCTAACTCGGAATCCACTGCGCCTACATCATAACTCGGAATCTAACTCGGAATCTACTGCACCTACATCGTAACTCGGAATCTACTGTGCCTACATCATAACTCGGAATCTACTGCGCCTACATCATAACTCGGAATCTACTGCGCCTACATCATAACTCGGAATCAACTGCGCCTACATCATAACTTGGAATCTACTGCGCCTACATCATAACTCGGAATCTACTGCGCCTACATCATAACTCGGAATATAACTCGGAATCTACTGCGCCTACATCATAACTCGGAATCTAACTCGGAATCTACTGTGCCTACATCATAACTCGGAATCTACTGCGCCTACATCATAACTCGGAATCTACTGCGCCTACATCATAACTCGGAATCTAACTCGGAATCTACTGCGCCTACATCATAACTCGGAATCTACTGCGCCTACATCATAACTCGGAATCTAACGTGGAATCTACTGCGCCTAAATCATAACTCAGAATCTTACTCGGAATCTACTGCGCCTACATCATAACTCGGAATCTACTGCGCCTACATCATAACTCGGAATCTAAATCGGAATCTACTGCGCCTACATCATAACTCGAAATCTAACTCGGAATCTACTGCGCCTAAATCATAACTCGCAATCTAACTCGGAATCTACTGCGCCTACATCATAACTCGGAATCTACTGCGCCTACATCATAACTCGGAATCTAACTCGGAATCTACTGCGCCTACATCATAACTCGGAATCTACTGTGCCTACATCATAACTCGGAATCTAACGCGGAATCTACTGCGCCTACATCATAACTCGGAATCTACTGTGCCTACATCATAACTCGGAATCTAACTCGGAATCTACTGCGCCTACATCATAACTCGGAATCTAACTCGGAATCTACTGCGCCTACATCATAACTCGGAATCTACTGTGCCTACATCATAACTCGGATGCTACTGCGCCTACATCATAACTCGGAATCTAACTCGGAATCTACTGCGCCTACATCATAACTCGGAATCTACTGCGCCTACATCATAACTCGGAATCTATCTCGGAATCTACTGCGCCTACATCATAACTCGGAATCTACTGCGCCTACATCATAACTCGGAATCTAACTCGGAATCTACTGCGCCTACATCATAACTCGGAATCTACTGCGCCTACATCATAACTCGGAATCTAACTCGGAATCTACTGCGCCTACATCATAACTCGGAATCTACTGCGCCTACATCATAACTCGGAATCTAACTCGGAATCTACTGCGCCTACATCGTAACTCGGAATCTACTGCGCCTACATCATAACTCGGAATCTACTGCGCCTAAATCATAACTCGGAATCTAACTCGGAATCTACTGCGCCTACATCATAACTCGGAATCTACTGTGCCTACATCATAACTCGGAATCTAACGCGGAATCTACTGCGCCTACATCATAACTCGGAATCTACTGTGCCTACATCATAACTCGGAATCTAACTCGGAATCTACTGCGCCTACATCATAACTCGGAATCTAACTCGGAAGCTACTGCGCCTACATCATAACTCGGAATCTAACTCGGAATCTACTGCGCCTACATCATAACTCGGAATCTACTGCGCCTACATCATAACTCGGAATCTAACTCGGAATCTACTGCGCCTACATCATAACTCGGAATCTAACTCGGAATCTACTGCGCCTACATCATAGCTCGGAATCTACTGTGCCTACATCATAACTCGGAATCTAACTCGGTATCTACTGCGCCTACATCATAACTCGGAATCTAACTCGGAATCTACTGCGCCTACATCATAACTCGGAATCTACTGCGCCTACATCATAACTCGGAATCTTCTGCGCCTACATCATAACTCGGAATCCAACTCGGAATCTACTGCGCCTACATCAGAACTCGGAACCTACTGCAACTACATTTTAACTCGGAATCTACTGCGCCTAAATCATAACTCGGAATCAAACTCGGAATCTACTGCGCCTACATCATAACTCGGAATCTACTGCGCCTACATCATAACTCGGAATCTACTGCGCCTACATCATAACTCGGAATCTAACGCGGAATCTACTGCGCCTACATCATAACTCGGAATCTACTGTGCCTAAATCATAACTCGGAATCTAACTCGGAATCTACTGCGCCTACATCATAACTCGGAATCTAACTCGGAATCTACTGCGCCTACATCATAACTCGGAATCTACTGCGCCTACATCATAACTCAGAAGCTACTGCGCCTACATCATAACTCGGAATCTAACTCGGAATCTACTGCGCCTACATCATAACTCGGAATCTACTGCGCCTACATCATAACTCGGAATCTATCTCGGAATCTACTGCGCCTACATCATAACTCGGAAGCTACTGCGCCTACATCATAACTCGGAATCTAACTCGGAATCTACTGCGCCTACATCATAACTCGGAATCTACTGCGCCTACATCATAACTCGGAATCTAACTCGGAATCTACTGCGCCTACATCAGAACTCGGAATCTAACTCGGAATCTACTGCGCCTACATCAGAACTCGGAATCTACTGCGCCTACATCATAACTCGGAATCTACTGCGCCTACATCATAACTCGGAATCTAACTCGGAATCTACTGCGCCTACATCATAACTCGGAATCTACTGCGCCTACATCGTAACTCGGAATCTACTGCGCCTACATCATAACTCGGAATCTACTGCGCCTAAATCATAACTCGGAATCTAACTCGGAATCTACTGCGCCTACATCATAACTCGGAATCTACTGCGCCTACATCATAACTCGGAATCTAACTCGGAATCTACTGCGCCTACATCATAACTCGGAATCTACTGTGCCTACATCATAACTCGGAATCTAACGCGGAATCTACTGCGCCTACATCATAACTCGGAATCTACTGTGCCTACATCATAACTCAGAATCTAATTCGGAATCTACTGCGCCTACATCATAACTCGGAATCTAACTCGGAATCTACTGCGCCTACATCATAACTCGGAATCTACTGCGCCTACATCATAACTCGGAAGCTACTGCGCCTACATCATAACTCGGAATCTAACTCGGAATCTACTGCGCCTACATCATAACTCGGAATCTACTGCGCCTACATCATAACTCGAAATCTATCTCGGAATCTACTGCGCCTACATCACAACTCGGAAGCTACTGCGCCTACATCATAACTCGGAATCTAACTCGGAATCTACTGCGCCTACATCATAACTCGGAATCTACTGCGCCTACATCATAACTCGGAATCTAACTCGGAATCTACTGCGCCTACATCATAACTCGGAATCTAACTCGGAATCTACTGCACCTACATCATAACTCGGAATCTACTGCGCCTACATCATAACTCGGAATCTAACTCAGAATCTACTGCGCCTACATCATAACTCGGAATCTATTGCGCCTACATCATAACTCGGAATCTAACTCGGAATCTACTGCGCCTACATCATAACTCGGAATCTACTGTGCCTAAATCATAACTCGGAATCTAACTCGGAATCTACTGCGCCTACATCATAACTCGGAATCTACTGTGCCTCCATCATAACTCGGAATCTAACTCGGTATCTACTGCGCGTACATCATAACTCGGAATCTACTGCGCCTACATCATAACTCGGAATCTAACTCGGAATCCACTGCGCCTACATCATAACTCGGAATCTAACTCGGAATCTACTGCACCTACATCGTAACTCGGAATCTACTGTGCCTACATCATAACTCGGAATCTACTGCGCCTACATCATAACTCGGAATCAACTGCACCTACATCATAACTTGGAATCTACTGCGCCTACATCATAACTCGGAATCTACTGCGCCTACATCATAACTCGGAATATAACTCGGAATCTACTAGGCCTACATCATAACTCGGAATCTAACTCGGAATCTACTGTGCCTACATCATAACTCGGAATCTACTGCGCCTACATCATAACTCGGAATCTACTGCGCCTACATCATAACTCGGAATCTAACTCGGAATCTACTGCGCCTACATCATAACTCGGAATCTACTGCGCCTACATCATAACTCGGAATCTAACGTGGAATCTACTGCGCCTAAATCATAACTCAGAATCTTACTCGGAATCTACTGCGCCTACATCATAACTCGGAATCTACTGCGCCTACATCATAACTCGGAATCTAAATCGGAATCTACTGCGCCTACATCATAACTCGAAATCTAACTCGGAATCTACTGCGCCTAAATCATAACTCGCAATCTAACTCGGAATCTACTGCGCCTACATCATAACTCGGAATCTACTGCGCCTACATCATAACTCGGAATCTAACTCGGAATCTACTGCGCCTACATCATAACTCGGAATCTACTGTGCCTACATCATAACTCGGAATCTAACGCGGAATCTACTGCGCCTACATCATAACTCGGAATCTACTGTGCCTACATCATAACTCGGAATCTTCTGCGCCTACATCATAACTCGGAATCCAACTCGGAATCTACTGCGCCTACATCAGAACTCGGAACCTACTGCAACTACATTTTAACTCGGAATCTACTGCGCCTAAATCATAACTCGGAATCAAACTCGGAATCTACTGCGCCTACATCATAACTCGGAATCTACTGCGCCTACATCATAACTCGGAATCTAACGCGGAATCTACTGCGCCTACATCATAACTCGGAATCTACTGTGCCTAAATCATAACTCGGAATCTAACTCGGAATCTACTGCGCCTACATCATAACTCGGAATCTAACTCGGAATCTACTGCGCCTACATCATAACTCGGAATCTACTGCGCCTACATCATAACTCAGAAGCTACTGCGCCTACATCATAACTCGGAATCTAACTCGGAATCTACTGCGCCTACATCATAACTCGGAATCTACTGCGCCTACATCATAACTCGGAATCTATCTCGGAATCTACTGCGCCTACATCATAACTCGGAAGCTACTGCGCCTACATCATAACTCGGAATCTAACTCGGAATCTACTGCGCCTACATCATAACTCGGAATCTACTGCGCCTACATCATAACTCGGAATCTAACTCGGAATCTACTGCGCCTACATCAGAACTCGGAATCTAACTCGGAATCTACTGCGCCTACATCAGAACTCGGAATCTACTGCGCCTACATCATAACTCGGAATCTACTGCGCCTACATCATAACTCGGAATCTAACTCGGAATCTACTGCGCCTACATCATAACTCGGAATCTACTGCGCCTACATCGTAACTCGGAATCTACTGCGCCTACATCATAACTCGGAATCTACTGCGCCTAAATCATAACTCGGAATCTAACTCGGAATCTACTGCGCCTACATCATAACTCGGAATCTACTGCGCCTACATCATAACTCGGAATCTAACTCGGAATCTACTGCGCCTACATCATAACTCGGAATCTACTGTGCCTACATCATAACTCGGAATCTAACGCGGAATCTACTGCGCCTACATCATAACTCGGAATCTACTGTGCCTACATCATAACTCAGAATCTAATTCGGAATCTACTGCGCCTACATCATAACTCGGAATCTAACTCGGAATCTACTGCTCCTACATCATAACTCGGAATCTACTGCGCCTACATCATAACTCGGAAGCTACTGCGCCTACATCATAACTCGGAATCTAACTCGGAATCTACTGCGCCTACATCATAACTCGGAATCTACTGCGCCTACATCATAACTCGAAATCTATCTCGGAATCTACTGCGCCTACATCACAACTCGGAAGCTACTGCGCCTACATCATAACTCGGAATCTAACTCGGAATCTACTGCGCCTACATCATAACTCGGAATCTACTGCGCCTACATCATAACTCGGAATCTAACTCGGAATCTACTGCGCCTACATCATAACTCGGAATCTAACTCGGAATCTACTGCACCTACATCATAACTCGGAATCTACTGCGCCTACATCATAACTCGGAATCTAACTCAGAATCTACTGCGCCTACATCATAACTCGGAATCTATTGCGCCTACATCATAACTCGGAATCTAACTCGGAATCTACTGCGCCTACATCATAACTCGGAATCTACTGTGCCTAAATCATAACTCGGAATCTAACTCGGAATCTACTGCGCCTACATCATAACTCGGAATCTACTGTGCCTCCATCATAACTCGGAATCTAACTCGGTATCTACTGCGCGTACATCATAACTCGGAATCTACTGCGCCTACATCATAACTCGGAATCTAACTCGGAATCCACTGCGCCTACATCATAACTCGGAATCTAACTCGGAATCTACTGCACCTACATCGTAACTCGGAATCTACTGTGCCTACATCATAACTCGGAATCTACTGCGCCTACATCATAACTCGGAATCAACTGCACCTACATCATAACTTGGAATCTACTGCGCCTACATCATAACTCGGAATCTACTGCGCCTACATCATAACTCGGAATATAACTCGGAATTTACTAGGCCTACATCATAACTCGGAATCTAACTCGGAATCTACTGTGCCTACATCATAACTCGGAATCTACTGCGCCTACATCATAACTCGGAATCTACTGCGCCTACATCATAACTCGGAATCTAACTCGGAATCTACTGCGCCTACATCATAACTCGGAATCTACTGCGCCTACATCATAACTCGGAATCTAACGTGGAATCTACTGCGCCTAAATCATAACTCAGAATCTTACTCGGAATCTACTGCGCCTACATCATAACTCGGAATCTACTGCGCCTACATCATAACTCGGAATCTAACTCGGAATCTACTGCGCCTACATCATAACTCGAAATCTAACTCGGAATCTACTGCGCCTAAATCATAACTCGCAATCTAACTCGGAATCTACTGCGCCTACATCATAACTCGGAATCTACTGCGCCTACATCATAACTCGGAATCTAACTCGGAATCTACTGCGTCTACATCATAACTCGGAATCTACTGTGCCTACATCATAACTCGGAATCTAACGCGGAATCTACTGCGCCTACATCATAACTCGGAATCTACTGTGCCTACATCATAACTCGGAATCTAACTCGGAATCTACTGCGCCTACATCATAACTCGGAATCTAACTCGGAAGCTACTGCGCCTACATCATAACTCGGAATCTAACTCGGAATCTACTGCGCCTACATCATAACTCGGAATCTACTGCGCCTACATCATAACTCGGAATCTACTGCGCCTACATCATAACTCGGAATCTAACGCGGAATCTACTGCGCCTACATCATAACTCGGAATCTACTGTGCCTAAATCATAACTCGGAATCTAACTCGGAATCTACTGCGCCTACATCATAACTCGGAATCTAACTCGGAATCTACTGCGCCTACATCATAACTCGGAATCTACTGCGCCTACGTCATAACTCAGAAGCTACTGCGCCTACATCATAACTCGGAATCTAACTCGGAATCTACTGCGCCTACATCATAACTCGGAATCTACTGCGCCTACATCATAACTCGGAATCTAACTCGGAATCTACTGCGCCTACATCATAACTCGGAATCTAACTCGGAATCTACTGCGCCTACATCATAACTCGGAATCTACTGCGCCTACATCATAACTCGGAAGCTACTGCGCCTACATCATAACTCGGAATCTAACTCGGAATCTACTGCGCCTACATCATAACTCGGAATCTATCTCGGAATCTACTGCGCCTACATCATAACTCGGAATCTACTGCGCCTACATCATAACTCGGAATCTAACTCGGAATCTACTGCGCCTACATCATAACTCGGAATCTACTGCGCCTACATCATAACTCGGAATCTAACTCGGAATCTACTGCGCCTACATCATAACTCGGAATCTAACTCGGAATCTACTGCGCCTACATCATAACTCGGAATCTACTGCGCCTACATCATAATTCGGAATCTAACTCGGAATCTACTGCGCCTACATCATAACTCGGAATCTACTGCGCCTACATCATAACTCGGAATCTACTGTGCCTACATCATAACTTGGAATCTAACTCAGAATCTACTGCGCCTACATCATAACTTGGAATCTTACTCGGAATGTACTGCGCCTACATCATAACTCGGAATCTACTGCGCCTACATCATAACTCGGAATCTAACTCGGAATCTACTGCGCCTACATCATAACTCAGAATCTACTGCGCCTACATCATAACTCGGAATCTAACTCGGAATCTACTGCGCCTACATCATAACTAGGAATCTACTGCGCCTACATCATAACTCGGAATCTAACTCGGTATCTACTGCGCCTACATCATAACTCGGAATCTGCTGCGCCTACATCATAACTCGGAATCTACTGCGCCTACATCATAACTCGGAATCTAACTCGGAATCTACTGCGCCTACATCATAACTCGGAATCTAAATCGGAATCTACTGCGCCTACATCGTAACTCGGAATCTACTGCGCCTACATCATAACTCGGAATCTAACTCGGAATCTACTGCGCCTACATCATAACTCGGAATCTACTGCGCCTACATCATAACTCGGAATCTAACTCGGAATCTACTGCGCCTACATCATAACTCGGAATCTAACTCGGAATCTACTGCGCCTACATCATAACTAGGAATCTACTGTGCCTACATCATAACTCGGAATCTAACTCGGTATCTACTGCGCCTACATCATAACTCGGAATCTAACTCGGAATCTACTGCGCCTACATCATAACTCGGAATCTACTGCGCCTACATCATAACTCGGAATCTACTGCGCCTACATCATAACTCGGAATCTAACTCGGAATCTACTGCGTCTACATCATAACTCGGAATCTACTGTGCCTACATCATAACTCGGAATCTAACGCGGAATCTACTGCGCCTACATCATAACTCGGAATCTACTGTGCCTACATCATAACTCGGAATCTAACTCGGAATCTACTGCGCCTACATCATAACTCGGAATCTAACTCGGAATCTACTGCGCCTACATCAGAACTCGGAATCTAACTCGGAATCTACTGCGCCTACATCAGAACTCGGAATCTACTGCGCCTACATCATAACTCGGAATCTACTGCGCCTACATCATAACTCGGAATCTAACGCGGAATCTACTGCGCCTACATCATAACTCGGAATCTACTGTGCCTAAATCATAACTCGGAATCTAACTCGGAATCTACTGCGCCTACATCATAACTCGGAATCTAACTCGGAATCTACTGCGCCTACATCATAACTCGGAATCTACTGCGCCTACGTCATAACTCAGAAGCTACTGCGCCTACATCATAACTCGGAATCTAACTCGGAATCTACTGCGCCTACATCATAACTCGGAATCTACTGCGCCTACATCATAACTCGGAATCTATCTCGGAATCTACTGCGCCTACATCATAACTCGGAATCTACTGTGCCTACATCATAACTCGGAATCTAACGCGGAATCTACTGCGCCTACATCATAACTCGGAATCTACTGTGCCTAAATCATAACTCGGAATCTAACTCGGAATCTACTGCGCCTACATCATAACTCGGAATCTAACTCGGAATCTACTGCGCCTACATCATAACTCGGAATCTACTGCGCCTACATCATAACTCGGAAGCTACTGCGCCTACATCATAACTCGGAATCTAACTCGGAATCTACTGCGCCTACATCATAACTCGGAATCTATCTCGGAATCTACTGCGCCTACATCATAACTCGGAATCTACTGCGCCTACATCATAACTCGGAATCTAACTCGGAATCTACTGCGCCTACATCATAACTCGGAATCTAACTCGGAATCTACTGCGCCTACATCATAACTCGGAATCTACTGCGCCTACATCATAATTCGGAATCTAACTCGGAATCTACTGCGCCTACATCATAACTCGGAATCTACTGCGCCTACATCATAACTCGGAATCTACTGTGCCTACATCATAACTCGGAATCTAACTCAGAATCTACTGCGCCTACATCATAACTTGGAATCTTACTCGGAATGTACTGCGCCTACATCATAACTCGGAATCTACTGCGCCTACATCATAACTCGGAATCTAACTCGGAATCTACTGCGCCTACATCATAACTCGGAATCTACTGTGCCTCCATCATAACTCGGAATCTAACTCGGTATCTACTGCGCGTACATCATAACTCGGAATCTACTGCGCCTACATCATAACTCGGAATCTAACTCGGAATCCACTGCGCCTACATCATAACTCGGAATCTAACTCGGAATCTACTGCACCTACATCGTAACTCGGAATCTACTGTGCCTACATCATAACTCGGAATCTACTGCGCCTACATCATAACTCGGAATCAACTGCACCTACATCATAACTTGGAATCTACTGCGCCTACATCATAACTCGGAATCTACTGCGCCTACATCATAACTCGGAATATAACTCGGAATCTACTAGGCCTACATCATAACTCGGAATCTAACTCGGAATCTACTGTGCCTACATCATAACTCGGAATCTACTGCGCCTACATCATAACTCGGAATCTACTGCGCCTACATCATAACTCGGAATCTAACTCGGAATCTACTGCGCCTACATCATAACTCGGAATCTACTGCGCCTACATCATAACTCGGAATCTAACGTGGAATCTACTGCGCCTAAATCATAACTCAGAATCTAACTCGGAATCTACTGCGCCTACATCATAACTCGGAATCTACTGCGCCTACATCATAACTCGGAATCTAAATCGGAATCTACTGCGCCTACATCATAACTCGAAATCTAACTCGGAATCTACTGCGCCTAAATCATAACTCGCAATCTAACTCGGAATCTACTGCGCCTACATCATAACTCGGAATCTACTGCGCCTACATCATAACTCGGAATCTAACTCGGAATCTACTGCGCCTACATCATAACTCGGAATCTACTGTGCCTACATCATAACTCGGAATCTAACGCGGAATCTACTGCGCCTACATCATAACTCGGAATCTACTGTGCCTACATCATAACTCGGAATCTTCTGCGCCTACATCATAACTCGGAATCCAACTCGGAATCTACTGCGCCTACATCAGAACTCGGAACCTACTGCAACTACATTTTAACTCGGAATCTACTGCGCCTAAATCATAACTCGGAATCAAACTCGGAATCTACTGCGCCTACATCATAACTCGGAATCTACTGCGCCTACATCATAACTCGGAATCTACTGCGCCTACATCATAACTCGGAATCTAACGCGGAATCTACTGCGCCTACATCATAACTCGGAATCTACTGTGCCTAAATCATAACTCGGAATCTAACTCGGAATCTACTGCGCCTACATCATAACTCGGAATCTAACTCGGAATCTACTGCGCCTACATCATAACTCGGAATCTACTGCGCCTACATCATAACTCAGAAGCTACTGCGCCTACATCATAACTCGGAATCTAACTCGGAATCTACTGCGCCTACATCATAACTCGGAATCTACTGCGCCTACATCATAACTCGGAATCTATCTCGGAATCTACTGCGCCTACATCATAACTCGGAAGCTACTGCGCCTACATCATAACTCGGAATCTAACTCGGAATCTACTGCGCCTACATCATAACTCGGAATCTACTGCGCCTACATCATAACTCGGAATCTAACTCGGAATCTACTGCGCCTACATCAGAACTCGGAATCTAACTCGGAATCTACTGCGCCTACATCAGAACTCGGAATCTACTGCGCCTACATCATAACTCGGAATCTACTGCGCCTACATCATAACTCGGAATCTAACTCGGAATCTACTGCGCCTACATCATAACTCGGAATCTACTGCGCCTACATCGTAACTCGGAATCTACTGCGCCTACATCATAACTCGGAATCTACTGCGCCTAAATCATAACTCGGAATCTAACTCGGAATCTACTGCGCCTACATCATAACTCGGAATCTACTGCGCCTACATCATAACTCGGAATCTAACTCGGAATCTACTGCGCCTACATCATAACTCGGAATCTACTGTGCCTACATCATAACTCGGAATCTAACGCGGAATCTACTGCGCCTACATCATAACTCGGAATCTACTGTGCCTACATCATAACTCAGAATCTAATTCGGAATCTACTGCGCCTACATCATAACTCGGAATCTAACTCGGAATCTACTGCGCCTACATCATAACTCGGAATCTACTGCGCCTACATCATAACTCGGAAGCTACTGCGCCTACATCATAACTCGGAATCTAACTCGGAATCTACTGCGCCTACATCATAACTCGGAATCTACTGCGCCTACATCATAACTCGAAATCTATCTCGGAATCTACTGCGCCTACATCACAACTCGGAAGCTACTGCGCCTACATCATAACTCGGAATCTAACTCGGAATCTACTGCGCCTACATCATAACTCGGAATCTACTGCGCCTACATCATAACTCGGAATCTAACTCGGAATCTACTGCGCCTACATCATAACTCGGAATCTAACTCGGAATCTACTGCACCTACATCATAACTCGGAATCTACTGCGCCTACATCATAACTCGGAATCTAACTCAGAATCTACTGCGCCTACATCATAACTCGGAATCTATTGCGCCTACATCATAACTCGGAATCTAACTCGGAATCTACTGCGCCTACATCATAACTCGGAATCTACTGTGCCTAAATCATAACTCGGAATCTAACTCGGAATCTACTGCGCCTACATCATAACTCGGAATCTACTGTGCCTCCATCATAACTCGGAATCTAACTCGGTATCTACTGCGCGTACATCATAACTCGGAATCTACTGCGCCTACATCATAACTCGGAATCTAACTCGGAATCCACTGCGCCTACATCATAACTCGGAATCTAACTCGGAATCTACTGCACCTACATCGTAACTCGGAATCTACTGTGCCTACATCATAACTCGGAATCTACTGCGCCTACATCATAACTCGGAATCAACTGCACCTACATCATAACTTGGAATCTACTGCGCCTACATCATAACTCGGAATCTACTGCGCCTACATCATAACTCGGAATATAACTCGGAATCTACTAGGCCTACATCATAACTCGGAATCTAACTCGGAATCTACTGTGCCTACATCATAACTCGGAATCTACTGCGCCTACATCATAACTCGGAATCTACTGCGCCTACATCATAACTCGGAATCTAACTCGGAATCTACTGCGCCTACATCATAACTCGGAATCTACTGCGCCTACATCATAACTCGGAATCTAACGTGGAATCTACTGCGCCTAAATCATAACTCAGAATCTTACTCGGAATCTACTGCGCCTACATCATAACTCGGAATCTACTGCGCCTACATCATAACTCGGAATCTAAATCGGAATCTACTGCGCCTACATCATAACTCGAAATCTAACTCGGAATCTACTGCGCCTAAATCATAACTCGCAATCTAACTCGGAATCTACTGCGCCTACATCATAACTCGGAATCTACTGCGCCTACATCATAACTCGGAATCTAACTCGGAATCTACTGCGTCTACATCATAACTCGGAATCTACTGTGCCTACATCATAACTCGGAATCTAACGCGGAATCTACTGCGCCTACATCATAACTCGGAATCTACTGTGCCTACATCATAACTCGGAATCTAACTCGGAATCTACTGCGCCTACATCATAACTCGGAATCTAACTCGGAAGCTACTGCGCCTACATCATAACTCGGAATCTAACTCGGAATCTACTGCGCCTACATCATAACTCGGAATCTACTGCGCCTACATCATAACTCGGAATCTACTGCGCCTACATCATAACTCGGAATCTAACGCGGAATCTACTGCGCCTACATCATAACTCGGAATCTACTGTGCCTAAATCATAACTCGGAATCTAACTCGGAATCTACTGCGCCTACATCATAACTCGGAATCTAACTCGGAATCTACTGCGCCTACATCATAACTCGGAATCTACTGCGCCTACGTCATAACTCAGAAGCTACTGCGCCTACATCATAACTCGGAATCTAACTCGGAATCTACTGCGCCTACATCATAACTCGGAATCTACTGCGCCTACATCATAACTCGGAATCTATCTCGGAATCTACTGCGCCTACATCATAACTCGGAATCTACTGTGCCTACATCATAACTCGGAATCTAACGCGGAATCTACTGCGCCTACATCATAACTCGGAATCTACTGTGCCTAAATCATAACTCGGAATCTAACTCGGAATCTACTGCGCCTACATCATAACTCGGAATCTAACTCGGAATCTACTGCGCCTACATCATAACTCGGAATCTACTGCGCCTACATCATAACTCGGAAGCTACTGCGCCTACATCATAACTCGGAATCTAACTCGGAATCTACTGCGCCTACATCATAACTCGGAATCTATCTCGGAATCTACTGCGCCTACATCATAACTCGGAATCTACTGCGCCTACATCATAACTCGGAATCTAACTCGGAATCTACTGCGCCTACATCATAACTCGGAATCTACTGCGCCTACATCATAACTCGGAATCTAACTCGGAATCTACTGCGCCTACATCATAACTCGGAATCTAACTCGGAATCTACTGCGCCTACATCATAACTCGGAATCTACTGCGCCTACATCATAATTCGGAATCTTACTCGGAATCTACTGCGCCTACATCATAACTCGGAATCTACTGCGCCTACATCATAACTCGGAATCTACTGTGCCTACATCATAACTCGGAATCTAACTCAGAATCTACTGCGCCTACATCATAACTTGGAATCTTACTCGGAATGTACTGCGCCTACATCATAACTCGGAATCTACTGCGCCTACATCATAACTCGGAATCTAACTCGGAATCTACTGCGCCTACATCATAACTCAGAATCTACTGCGCCTACATCATAACTCGGAATCTAACTCGGAATCTACTGCGCCTACATCATAACTAGGAATCTACTGCGCCTACATCATAACTCGGAATCTAACTCGGTATCTACTGCGCCTACATCATAACTCGGAATCTGCTGCGCCTACATCATAACTCGGAATCTACTGCGCCTACATCATAACTCGGAATCTAACTCGGAATCTACTGCGCCTACATCATAACTCGGAATCTAAATCGGAATCTACTGCGCCTACATCGTAACTCGGAATCTACTGCGCCTACATCATAACTCGGAATCTAACTCGGAATCTACTGCGCCTACATCATAACTCGGAATCTACTGCGCCTACATCATAACTCGGAATCTAACTCGGAATCTACTGCGCCTACATCATAACTCGGAATCTAACTCGGAATCTACTGCGCCTACATCATAACTAGGAATCTACTGTGCCTACATCATAACTCGGAATCTAACTCGGTATCTACTGCGCCTACATCATAACTCGGAATCTAACTCGGAATCTACTGCGCCTACATCATAACTCGGAATCTACTGCGCCTACATCATAACTCGGAATCTACTGCGCCTACATCATAACTCGGAATCTAACTCGGAATCTACTGCGTCTACATCATAACTCGGAATCTACTGTGCCTACATCATCACTCGGAATCTAACGCGGAATCTACTGCGCCTACATCATAACTCGGAATCTACTGTGCCTACATCATAACTCGGAATCTAACTCGGAATCTACTGCGCCTACATCATAACTCGGAATCTAACTCGGAAGCTACTGCGCCTACATCATAACTCGGAATCTAACTCGGAATCTACTGCGCCTACATCATAACTCGGAATCTACTGCGCCTACATCATAACTCGGAATCTACTGCGCCTACATCATAACTCGGAATCTAACGCGGAATCTACTGCGCCTACATCATAACTCGGAATCTACTGTGCCTAAATCATAACTCGGAATCTAACTCGGAATCTACTGCGCCTACATCATAACTCGGAATCTAACTCGGAATCTACTGCGCCTACATCATAACTCGGAATCTACTGCGCCTACGTCATAACTCAGAAGCTACTGCGCCTACATCATAACTCGGAATCTAACTCGGAATCTACTGCGCCTACATCATAACTCGGAATCTACTGCGCCTACATCATAACTCGGAATCTATCTCGGAATCTACTGCGCCTACATCATAACTCGGAATCTACTGTGCCTACATCATAACTCGGAATCTAACGCGGAATCTACTGCGCCTACATCATAACTCGGAATCTACTGTGCCTAAATCATAACTCGGAATCTAACTCGGAATCTACTGCGCCTACATCATAACTCGGAATCTAACTCGGAATCTACTGCGCCTACATCATAACTCGGAATCTACTGCGCCTACATCATAACTCGGAAGCTACTGCGCCTACATCATAACTCGGAATCTAACTCGGAATCTACTGCGCCTACATCATAACTCGGAATCTATCTCGGAATCTACTGCGCCTACATCATAACTCGGAATCTACTGCGCCTACATCATAACTCGGAATCTAACTCGGAATCTACTGCGCCTACATCATAACTCGGAATCTAACTCGGAATCTACTGCGCCTACATCATAACTCGGAATCTACTGCGCCTACATCATAATTCGGAATCTAACTCGGAATCTACTGCGCCTACATCATAACTCGGAATCTACTGCGCCTACATCATAACTCGGAATCTACTGTGCCTACATCATAACTCGGAATCTAACTCAGAATCTACTGCGCCTACATCATAACTTGGAATCTTACTCGGAATGTACTGCGCCTACATCATAACTCGGAATCTACTGCGCCTACATCATAACTCGGAATCTAACTCGGAATCTACTGCGCCTACATCATAACTCAGAATCTACTGCGCCTACATCATAACTCGGAATCTAACTCGGAATCTACTGCGCCTACATCATAACTAGGAATCTACTGCGCCTACATCATAACTCGGAATCTACTGCGCCTACATCATAACTCGGAATCTAACTCGGAATCTACTGCGCCTACATCATAACTCAGAATCTACTGCGCCTACATCATAACTCGGAATCTAAATCGGAATCTACTGCGCCTACATCGTAACTCGGAATCTACTGCGCCTACATCATAACTCGGAATCTAACTCGGAATCTACTGCGCCTACATCATAACTCGGAATCTACTGCGCCTACATCATAACTCGGAATCTAACTCGGAATCTACTGCGCCTACATCATAACTCGGAATCTAACTCGGAATCTACTGCGCCTACATCATAACTAGGAATCTACTGTGCCTACATCATAACTCGGAATCTAACTCGGTATCTACTGCGCCTACATCATAACTCGGAATCTAACTCGGAATCTACTGCGCCTACATCATAACTCGGAATCTACTGCGCCTACATCATAACTCGGAATCTTCTGCGCCTACATCATAACTCGGAATCCAACTCGGAATCTACTGCGCCTACATCAGAACTCGGAACCTACTGCAACTACATTTTAACTTGGAATCTACTGCGCCTACATCATAACTCGGAATCTACTGCGCCTAAATCATAACTCGGAATCAAACTCGGAATCTACTGCGCCTACATCATAACTCGGAATCTACTGCGCCTACATCATAACTCGGAATCTAACGCGGAATCTACTGCGCCTACATCATAACTCGGAATCTACTGTGCCTAAATCATAACTCGGAATCTAACTCGGAATCTACTGCGCCTACATCATAACTCGGAATCTAACTCGGAATCTACTGCGCCTACATCATAACTCGGAATCTACTGCGCCTACATCATAACTCAGAAGCTACTGCGCCTACATCATAACTCGGAATCTAACTCGGAATCTACTGCGCCTACATCATAACTCGGAATCTACTGCGCCTACATCATAACTCGGAATCTATCTCGGAATCTACTGCGCCTACATCATAACTCGGAAGCTACTGCGCCTACATCATAACTCGGAATCTAACTCGGAATCTACTGCGCCTACATCATAACTCGGAATCTACTGCGCCTACATCATAACTCGGAATCTAACTCGGAATCTACTGCGCCTACATCATAACTCGGAATCTATCTTGGAATCTACTGCGCCTACATCATAACTCGGAAGCTACTGCGCCTACATCATAACTCGGAATCTAACTCGGAATCTACTGCGCCTACATCATAACTCGGAATCTACTGTGCCTACATCATAACTCGGAATCTAACGCGGAATCTACTGCGCCTACATCATAACTCGGAATCTACTGTGCCTACATCATAACTCAGAATCTAACTCGGAATCTACTGCGCCTACATCATAACTCGGAATCTAACTCGGAATCTACTGCGCCTACATCATAACTCGGAATCTACTGCGCCTACATCATAACTCGGAAGCTACTGCGCCTACATCATAACTCGGAATCTAACTCGGAATCTACTGCGCCTACATCATAACTCGGAATCTACTGCGCCTACATCATAACTCGAAATCTATCTCGGAATCTACTGCGCCTACATCACAACTCGGAAGCTACTGCGCCTACATCATAACTCGGAATCTAACTCGGAATCTACTGCGCCTACATCATAACTCGGAATCTACTGCGCCTACATCATAACTCGGAATCTAACTCGGAATCTACTGCGCCTACATCATAACTCGGAATCTAACTCGGAATCTACTGCACCTACATCATAACTCGGAATCTACTGCGCCTACATCATAACTCGGAATCTAACTCAGAATCTACTGCGCCTACATCATAACTCGGAATCTATTGCGCCTACATCATAACTCGGAATCTAACTCGGAATCTACTGCGCCTACATCATAACTCGGAATCTACTGTGCCTAAATCATAACTCGGAATCTAACTCGGAATCTACTGCGCCTACATCATAACTCGGAATCTACTGTGCCTCCATCATAACTCGGAATCTAACTCGGTATCTACTGCGCGTACATCATAACTCGGAATCTACTGCGCCTACATCATAACTCGGAATCTAACTCGGAATCTACTGCGCCTACATCATAACTCAGAATCTACTGCGCCTACATCATAACTCGGAATCTAACTCGGAATCTACTGCGCCTACATCATAACTAGGAATCTACTGCGCCTACATCATAACTCGGAATCTAACTCGGTATCTACTGCGCCTACATCATAACTCGGAATCTGCTGCGCCTACATCATAACTCGGAATCTACTGCGCCTACATCATAACTCGGAATCTAACTCGGAATCTACTGCGCCTACATCATAACTCGGAATCTAAATCGGAATCTACTGCGCCTACATCGTAACTCGGAATCTACTGCGCCTACATCATAACTCGGAATCTAACTCGGAATCTACTGCGCCTACATCATAACTCGGAATCTACTGCGCCTACATCATAACTCGGAATCTAACTCGGAATCTACTGCGCCTACATCATAACTCGGAATCTAACTCGGAATCTACTGCGCCTACATCATAACTAGGAATCTACTGTGCCTACATCATAACTCGGAATCTAACTCGGTATCTACTGCGCCTACATCATAACTCGGAATCTAACTCGGAATCTACTGCGCCTACATCATAACTCGGAATCTACTGCGCCTACATCATAACTCGGAATCTTCTGCGCCTACATCATAACTCGGAATCCAACTCGGAATCTACTGCGCCTACATCAGAACTCGGAACCTACTGCAACTACATTTTAACTTGGAATCTACTGCGCCTACATCATAACTCGGAATCTACTGCGCCTAAATCATAACTCGGAATCAAACTCGGAATCTACTGCGCCTACATCATAACTCGGAATCTACTGCGCCTACATCATAACTCGGAATCTAACGCGGAATCTACTGCGCCTACATCATAACTCGGAATCTACTGTGCCTAAATCATAACTCGGAATCTAACTCGGAATCTACTGCGCCTACATCATAACTCGGAATCTAACTCGGAATCTACTGCGCCTACATCATAACTCGGAATCTACTGCGCCTACATCATAACTCAGAAGCTACTGCGCCTACATCATAACTCGGAATCTAACTCGGAATCTACTGCGCCTACATCATAACTCGGAATCTACTGCGCCTACATCATAACTCGGAATCTATCTCGGAATCTACTGCGCCTACATCATAACTCGGAAGCTACTGCGCCTACATCATAACTCGGAATCTAACTCGGAATCTACTGCGCCTACATCATAACTCGGAATCTACTGCGCCTACATCATAACTCGGAATCTAACTCGGAATCTACTGCGCCTACATCATAACTCGGAATCTATCTCGGAATCTACTGCGCCTACATCATAACTCGGAAGCTACTGCGCCTACATCATAACTCGGAATCTAACTCGGAATCTACTGCGCCTACATCATAACTCGGAAACTACTGCGCCTACATCGTAACTCGGAATCTACTGCGCCTACATCATAACTCGGAATCTACTGCGCCTAAATCATAACTCGGAATCTAACTCGGAATCTACTGCGCCTACATCATAACTCGGAATCTACTGCGCCTACATCATAACTCGGAATCTAACTCGGAATCTACTGCGCCTACATCATAACTCGGAATCTACTGTGCCTACATCATAACTCGGAATCTAACGCGGAATCTACTGCGCCTACATCATAACTCGGAATCTACTGTGCCTACATCATAACTCAGAATCTAACTCGGAATCTACTGCGCCTACATCATAACTCGGAATCTAACTCGGAATCTACTGCGCCTACATCATAACTCGGAATCTACTGCGCCTACATCATAACTCGGAAGCTACTGCGCCTACATCATAACTCGGAATCTAACTCGGAATCTACTGCGCCTACATCATAACTCGGAATCTACTGCGCCTACATCATAACTCGAAATCTATCTCGGAATCTACTGCGCCTACATCACAACTCGGAAGCTACTGCGCCTACATCATAACTCGGAATCTAACTCGGAATCTACTGCGCCTACATCATAACTCGGAATCTACTGCGCCTACATCATAACTCGGAATCTAACTCGGAATCTACTGCGCCTACATCATAACTCGGAATCTAACTCGGAATCTACTGCACCTACATCATAACTCGGAATCTACTGCGCCTACATCATAACTCGGAATCTAACTCAGAATCTACTGCGCCTACATCATAACTCGGAATCTATTGCGCCTACATCATAACTCGGAATCTAACTCGGAATCTACTGCGCCTACATCATAACTCGGAATCTACTGTGCCTAAATCATAACTCGGAATCTAACTCGGAATCTACTGCGCCTACATCATAACTCGGAATCTACTGTGCCTCCATCAAAACTCGGAATCTAACTCGGTATCTATTGCGCGTACATCATAACTCGGAATCTACTGCGCCTATATCATAACTCGGAATCTAACTCGGAATCCACTGCGCCTACATCATAACTCGGAATCTAACTCGGAATCTACTGCACCTACATCGTAACTCGGAATCTACTGTGCCTACATCATAACTCGGAATCTACTGCGCCTACATCATAACTCGGAATCTACTGCGCCTACATCATAACTCGGAATCAACTGCGCCTACATCATAACTTGGAATCTACTGCGCCTACATCATAACTCGGAATCTACTGCGCCTACATCATAACTCGGAATATAACTCGGAATCTACTACGCCTACATCATAACTCGGAATCTAACTCGGAATCTACTGTGCCTACATCATAACTCGGAATCTACTGCGCCTACATCATAACTCGGAATCTACTGCGCCTACATCATAACTCGGAATCTAACTCGGAATCTACTGCGCCTACATCATAACTCGGAATCTACTGCGCCTACATCATAACTCGGAATCTAACGTGGAATCTACTGCGCCTAAATCATAACTCAGAATCTTACTCGGAATCTACTGCGCCTACATCATAACTCGGAATCTACTGCGCCTACATCATAACTCGGAATCTAAATCGGAATCTACTGCGCCTACATCATAACTCGAAATCTAACTCGGAATCTACTGCGCCTAAATCATAACTCGCAATCTAACTCGGAATCTACTGCGCCTACATCATAACTCGGAATCTACTGCGCCTACATCATAACTCGGAATCTAACTCGGAATCTACTGCGCCTACATCATAACTCGGAATCTACTGTGCCTACATCATAACTCGGAATCTAACGCGGAATCTACTGCGCCTACATCATAACTCGGAATCTACTGTGCCTACATCATAACTCGGAATCTAACTCGGAATCTACTGCGCCTACATCATAACTCGGAATCTAACTCGGAATCTACTGCGCCTACATCATAACTCGGAATCTACTGTGCCTACATCATAACTCGGATGCTACTGCGCCTACATCATAACTCGGAATCTAACTCGGAATCTACTGCGCCTACATCATAACTCGGAATCTACTGCGCCTACATCATAACTCGGAATCTATCTCGGAATCTACTGCGCCTACATCATAACTCGGAATCTACTGCGCCTACATCATAACTCGGAATCTAACTCGGAATCTACTGCGCCTACATCATAACTCGGAATCTACTGCGCCTACATCATAACTCGGAATCTAACTCGGAATCTACTGCGCCTACATCATAACTCGGAATCTACTGCGCCTACATCATAACTCGGAATCTAACTCGGAATCTACTGCGCCTACATCGTAACTCGGAATCTACTGCGCCTACATCATAACTCGGAATCTACTGCGCCTAAATCATAACTCGGAATCTAACTCGGAATCTACTGCGCCTACATCATAACTCGGAATCTACTGCGCCTACATCATAACTCGGAATCTAACTCGGAATCTACTGCGCCTACATCATAACTCGGAATCTACTGTGCCTACATCCTAACTCGGAATCTAACGCGGAATCTACTGCGCCTACATCATAACTCGGAATCTACTGTGCCTACATCATAACTCGGAATCTAACTCGGAATCTACTGCGCCTACATCATAACTCGGAATCTAACTCGGAATCTACTGCGCCTACATCATAACTCGGAATCTACTGCGCCTACATCATAACTCGGAAGCTACTGCGCCTACATCATAACTCGGAATCTAACTCGGAATCTACTGCGCCTACATCATAACTCGGAATCTACTGCGCCTACATCATAACTCGAAATCTATCTCGGAATCTACTGCGCCTACATCACAACTCGGAAGCTACTGCGCCTACATCATAACTCGGAATCTAACTCGGAATCTACTGCGCCTAAATCATAACTCAGAATCTACTGCGCCTACATCATAACTCGGAATCTAACTCGGAATCTACTGCGCCTACATCATAACTCGGAATCTAACTCGGAATCTACTGCACCTACATCATAACTCGGAATCTACTGCGCCTACATCATAACTCGGAATCTAACTCAGAATCTACTGCGCCTACATCATAACTCGGAATCTATTGCGCCTACATCATAACTCGGAATCTAACTCGGAATCTACTGCGCCTACATCATAACTCGGAATCTACTGTGCCTAAAAGATAACTCGGAATCTAACTCGGAATCTACTGCGCCTACATCATAACTCGGAATCTACTGTGCCTCCATCATAACTCGGAATCTAACTCGGTATCTACTGCGCGTACATCATAACTCGGAATCTACTGCGCCTATATCATAACTCGGAATCTAACTCGGAATCCACTGCGCCTACATCATAACTCGGAATCTAACTCGGAATCTACTGCACCTACATCGTAACTCGGAATCTACTGTGCCTACATCATAACTCGGAATCTACTGCGCCTACATCATAACTCGGAATCTACTGCGCCTACATCATAACTCGGAATCTAACTCGGAATCTATTGCGCCTACATCATAACTCGGAATCTACTGCGCCTACATCATAACTCGGAATCTAACGTGGAATCTACTGCGCCTAAATCATAACTCAGAATCTTACTCGGAATCTACTGCGCCTACATCATAACTCGGAATCTACTGCGCCTACATCATAACTCGGAATCTAAATCGGAATCTACTGCGCCTACATCATAACTCGAAATCTAACTCGGAATCTACTGCGCCTAAATCATAACTCGCAATCTAACTCGGAATCTACTGCGCCTACATCATAACTCGGAATCTACTGCGCCTACATCATAACTCGGAATCTAACTCGGAATCTACTGCGCCTACATCATAACTCGGAATCTACTGTGCCTACATCATAACTCGGAATCTAACGCGGAATCTACTGCGCCTACATCATAACTCGGAATCTACTGTGCCTACATCATAACTCGGAATCTAACTCGGAATCTACTGCGCCTACATCATAACTCAGAATCTAACTCGGAATCTACTGCGCCTACATCATAACTCGGAATCTACTGTGCCTACATCATAACTCGGATGCTACTGCGCCTACATCATAACTCGGAATCTAACTCGGAATCTACTGCGCCTACATCATAACTCGGAATCTACTGCGCCTACATCATAACTCGGAATCTATCTCGGAATCTACTGCGCCTACATCATAACTCGGAATCTACTGCGCCTACATCATAACTCGGAATCTAACTCGGAATCTACTGCGCCTACATCATAACTCGGAATCTACTGCGCCTACATCATAACTCGGAATCTAACTCGGAATCTACTGCGCCTACATCAGAACTCGGAATCTAACTCGGAATCTACTGCGCCTACATCATAACTCGGAATCTACTGCGCCTACATCATAACTCGGAATCTAACTCGGAATCTACTGCGCCTACATCATAACTCGGAATCTACTGTGCCTACATCATAACTCGGAATCTAACTCGGAATCTACTGCGCCTACATCATAACTCGGAATCTACTGCGCCTACATCGTAACTCGGAATCTACTGCGCCTACATCATAACTCGGAATCTACTGCGCCTACATCATAACTCGGAATCTAACTCGGAATCTACTGCGCCTACATCATAACTCGGAATCTACTGCGCCTACATCATAACTCGGAATCTAACTCGGAATCTACTGCGCCTACATCATAACTCGGAATCTACTGTGCCTACATCATAACTCGGAATCTAACTCGGAATCTACTGCGCCTACATCATAACTCGGAATCTACTGCGCCTACATCATAACTCGGAATCTAACTCGGAATCTACTGCGCCTACATCATAACTCGGAATCTAACTCGGAATCTACTGCGCGTACATCATAACTCGGAATCTACTGCGCGTACATCATAACTCGGAATCTACTGCGCCTACATCATAACTCGAAATCTATCTCGGAATCTACTGCGCCTACATCATAACTCGGAAGCTACTGCGCCTACATCATAACTCGGAATCTAGCTCGGAATCTACTGCGCCTAAATCATAACTCGGAATCTACTGCGCCTACATCATAACTCGGAATCTAACTTGGAATCTACTGCGCCTAAATCATAACTCTGAATCTAACTCGGAATCTACTGCGCCTACATCATAACTCGGAATCTACTGCGCCTACATCATAACTCGGAATCTAACTCGGAATCTACTGCGCCTACATCATAACTCGGAAGCTACTGCGCCTACATCATAACTCGGAATCTAACTCGGAATCTACTGCGCCTACATCAGAACTCGGAATCTACTGCGCCTACATCATAACTCGGAATCTAACTCGGAATCTACTGCGCCTACATCATAACTAGGAATCTACTGTGCCTACATCATAACTCGGAATCTAACTCGGTATCTACTGCGCGTACATCATAACTCGGAATCTACTGCGCCTACATCACAACTCGGAATCTAACTCGGAATCTACTGCGCCTACATCATAACTCGGAATCTAACTCGGAATCTACTGCGCCTACATCATAACTCGGAATCTACTTTGCCTACATCATAACTCGGAATCTACTGCGCCTACATCATAACTCGGAATCTACTGCGCCTACATCATAACTCGGAATCAACTGCGCCTACATCATAACTTGTAATCTACTGCGCCTTCATCATAACTCGGAATCTACTGCGCCTACATCATAACTCGGAATCTAACTCGGAATCTACTGCGCCTACATCATAACTCGGAATCTAACTCGGAATCTAATGTGCCTACATCATAACTCGGAATCTACTGCGCCTACATCATAACTCGGAATCTACTGCGCCTACATCATAACTCAGAATCTAACTCGGAATCTACTGTGCCTACATCATAACTCGGAATCAACTGCGCCTACATCATAACTTGGAATCTACTGCGCCTTCATCATAACTCGGAATCTACTGTGCCTACATCATAATTCGGAATCTAACTCGGAATCTACTGCGCCTACATCATAACTCGGAATCTAACTCGGAATCTACTGTGCCTACATCATAACTCGGAATCTACTGCGCCTACATCATAACTCGGATGCTACTGCGCCTACATCATAACTCGGAATCTAACACGGAATCTACTGCGCCTACATCATAACTCGGAATCTACTGCGCCTACATCAAACTCGGAATCTATCTCGGAATCTACTGCGCCTACATCATAACTCGGAATCTACTGCGCCTACATCATAACTCGGAATCTAACTCGGAATCTACTGCGCCTACATCATAACTCGGAATCTACTGCGCCTACATCATAACTCGGAATCTAACTCGGAATCTACTGCGCCTACATCAGAACTCGGAATCTAACTCGGAATCTACTGCGCCTACATCATAACTCGGAATCTACTGCGCCTACATCATAACTCGGAATCTAACTCGGAATCTACTGCGCCTACATCATAACTCGGAATCTACTGCGCCTACATCATAACTCGGAATCTAACTCGGAATCTACTGCGCCTACATCATAACTCGGAATCTACTGTGCCTACATCATAACTCGGAATCTACTGCGCCTACATCGTAACTCGGAATCTACTGCGCCTACATCATAACTCGGAATCTACTGCGCCTACATCATAACTCGGAATCTAACTCGGAATCTACTGCGCCTACATCATAACTCGGAATCTACTGCGCCTACATCATAACTCGGAATCTAACTCGGAATCTACTGCGCCTACATCATAACTCGGAATCTACTGCGCCTACATCATAACTCGAAATCTATCTCGGAATCTACTGCGCCTACATCATAACTCGGAAGCTACTGCGCCTACATCATAACTCGGAATCTAACTCGGAATCTACTGCGCCTACATCATAACTCGGAATCTACTGCGCCTACATCATAACTCGGAATCTAACTTGGAATCTACTGCGCCTAAATCATAACTCTGAATCTAACTCGGAATCTACTGCGCCGACATCATAACTCGGAATCTACTGCGCCTACATCATAACTCGAAATCTAACTCGGAATCTACAGCGCCTACATCATAACTAGGAATCTACTGTGCCTACATCATAACTCGGAATCTAACTCGGTATCTACTGCGCGTACATCATAACTCGGAATCTACTGCGCCTACATCACAACTCGGAATCTAACTCGGAATCTACTGCGCCTACATCATAACTCGGAATCTAACTCGGAATCTACTGCGCCTACATCATAACTCGGAATCTACTGTGCCTACATCATAACTCGGAATCTACTGCGCCTACATCATAACTCGGAATCTACTGCGCCTACATCATAACTCGGAATCAACTGCGCCTACATCATAACTTGTAATCTACTGCGCCTTCATCATAACTCGGATGCTACTGCGCCTACATCATAACTCGGAATCTACTGCGCCTACATCATAACTCAGAATCTAACTCGGAATCTACTGCGCCTACTTCATAACTCGGAATCAACTGCGCCTACATCATAACTTGGAATCTACTGCGCCTTCATCATAACTCGGAATCTACTGTGCCTACATCATAATTTGGAATCTAACTCGGAATCTACTGCGCCTACATCATAACTCGGAATCTAACTCGGAATCTACTGTGCCTACATCATAACTCGGAATCTACTGCGCCTACATCATAACTCGGAATTTACTGCATCTGCATCATAACTCGGAATCTACTGCGCCTACATCATAACTCGGAATCTACTGCGCCTACATCATAACTCGGAATGTACTGCGCCTACATCATAATTCGGAATCTAACTCGGAATCTACTGCGCCTACATCATAACTCGGCATCTACTGCGCCTAAATCATGACTTGGAATCTAACTCGGAAACTACTGCGCCTACATCATAACTCGGAAACTACTGCGCCTACATCATAACTCAAAATCTACTGCGCCTACATCATAACTCGGAATCTAACTCGGAATCTACTGCGCCTACATCATAACTCGGAATCTACTGCGCCTACATCATAACTCGGAATCCACTGCGCCTACATCATAACTCGGAATCTAACTCGGAATCTACTGCGCCTACATCATAACTCGGAATCTACTGCGCCTACATCATAACTCGGAATCTATCTCGGAATCTACTGCGCCTACATCATAACTCGGAATCTACTGCGCCTACATCATAACTCGGAATCTACTGTGCCTACATCATAACTCGGAATCTAACTCAGAATCTACTGCGCCTACATCATAACTCGGAATCTTACTCGGAATGTACTGCGCCTACATCATAACTAGGAATCTACTGTGCCTACATCATAACTCGGAATCTAACTCGGTATCTAATGCGCGTACATCATAACTCGGAATCTACTGCGCCTACATCACAACTCGGAATCTAACTCGGAATCTACTGCGCCTACATCATAACTCGGAATCTAACTCGGAATCTACTGCGCCTACATCATAACTCGGAATCTACTGTGCCTACATCATAACTCGGAATCTACTGCGCCTACATCATAACTCGGAATCTACTGCGCCTACATCATAACTCGGAATCAACTGCGCCTACATCATAACTTGTAATCTACTGCGCCTTCATCATAACTCGGATGCTACTGCGCCTACATCATAACTCGGAATCTACTGCGCCTACATCATAACTCAGAATCTAACTCGGAATCTACTGCGCCTACTTCATAACTCGGAATCAACTGCGCCTACATCATAACTTGGAATCTACTGCGCCTTCATCATAACTCGGAATCTACTGTGCCTACATCATAATTTGGAATCTAACTCGGAATCTACTGCGCCTACATCATAACTCGGAATCTAACTCGGAATCTACTGTGCCTACATCATAACTCGGAATCTACTGCGCCTACATCATAACTCGGAATTTACTGCATCTGCATCATAACTCGGAATCTACTGCGCCTACATCATAACTCGGAATCTACTGCGCCTACATCATAACTCGGAATGTACTGCGCCTACATCATAATTCGGAATCTAACTCGGAATCTACTGCGCCTACATCATAACTCGGCATCTACTGCGCCTACATCATGACTTGGAATCTAACTCGGAAACTACTGCGCCTACATCATAACTCGGAAACTACTGCGCCTACATCATAACTCAAAATCTACTGCGCCTACATCATAACTTGGAATCTAACTCGGAATCTACTGCGCCTACATCATAACTCGGAATCTACTGCGCCTACATCATAACTCGGAATCCACTGCGCCTACATCATAACTCGGAATCTAACTCGGAATCTACTGCGCCTACATCATAACTCGGAATCTACTGCGCCTACATCATAACTCGGAATCTATCTCGGAATCTACTGCGCCTACATCATAACTCGGAATCTACTGCGCCTACATCATAACTCGGAATCTACTGTGCCTACATCATAACTCGGAATCTAACTCAGAATCTACTGCGCCTACATCATAACTCGGAATCTTACTCGGAATGTACTGCGCCTACATCATAACTCGGAATCTACTGCGCCTACATCATAACTCGGAATCTAACTCGGAATCTACTGCGCCTACATCATAACTCGGAATCTACTGCGCCTACATCATAACTCGGAATCTATCTCGGAATCTACTGCGCCTACATCATAACTCGGAAGCTACTGCGCCTACATCATAACACGGAATCTAACTCGGAATCTACTGCGCCTACATCATAACTCGGAATCTACTGCGCCTACATCATAACTCGGAATCTAACTCGGAATCTACTGCGCCTACATCAGAATTCGGAATCTAACTCGGAATGTACTGCGCCTACATCATAACTCGGAATCTACTGCGCCTACATCATAACTCGGAATCTAACTCGGAATCTACTGCGCCTACATCATAACTCGGAATCTACTGCGCATACATCGTAACTCGGAATCTACTGCGCCTACATCATAACTCGGAATCTACTGCGCCTAAATCATAACTCGGAATCTAACTCGGAATCTACTGCGCCTACATCATAACTCGGAATCTAACTCGGAATCTACTGCGCCTACATCATAACTCGGAATCTACAGTGCCTACATCATAACTCGGAATCTAACGCGGAGTCTACTGCGCCTACATCATAACTCGGAATCTACTGTGCCTACATCATAACTCGGAATCTAACTCGGAATCTACTGCGCCTACATCAGAACTCGGAATCTAACTCGGAATCTACTGCGCCTACATCATAACTCGGAATCTACAGCGCCTACATCATAACTCGGAAGCTACTGCGCCTACATCATAACTCGGAATCTAACTCGGAATCTACTGCGCCTACATGATAACTCGGAATATACTGCGCCTACATCATAACTCGGAATCTAACTCGGAATCTACTGCGCCTACATCATAACTCGGAATCTACTGCGCCTACATCATAACTCGGAATCTAACGCGGAATCTACTGCGCCTACATCATAACTCGGAATCTACTGCGCCTACATCATAACTCGGAATCTACTGCGCCTACATCGTAACTCGGAATCTACTGCGCCTACATCATAACTCGGAATCTACTGCGCCTACACCATAACTCGGAATCTAACTCGGAATCTTCTGCGCCTACATCATAACTCGGAATCTACTGCGCCTACATCATAACTCGTAATCTAACTCGGAATCTACTGCGCCTACATCATAACTCGGAATCTACTGTGCCTACATCATAACTCGGAATCTAACTCGGAATCTACTGCGCCTACATCATAACTCGGAATCTACAGCGCCTACATCATAACTCGGAATCTAACTCGGAATCTACTGCGCCTACATCATAACTCGGAATCTAACTCGGAATCTACTGCGCCTACATCATAACTCGGAATCTACTGCGCCTACATCATAACTCGAAATCTATCTCGGAATCTACTGCGCCTACATCATAACTCGGAAGCTACTGCGCCTACATCATAACTCGGAATCTAACTCGGAATCTACTGCGCCTACATCATAACTCGGAATCTACTGCGCCTACATCATAACTCGGAATCTAACTTGGAATCTACTGCGCCTAAATCATAACTCTGAATCTAACTCGGAATCTACTACACCTACATCATAACTCGGAATCTACTGCGCCTACATCATAACTCGGAATCTAACTCGGAATCTACTGCGCCTACATCATAACTCGGAAGCTACTGCGCCTACATCAGAACTCGGAATCTAACTCGGAATCTACTGCGCCTACATCAGAACTCGGAATCTACTGCGCCTACATCATAACTCGGAATCTAACTCGGAATCTACTGCGCCTACATCATAACTAGGAATCTACTGTGCCTACATCATAACTCGGAATCTAACTCGGAATCTACTGCGCGTACATCATAACTCGGAATCTACTGCGCCTACATCACAACTCGGAATCTAACTCGGAATCTACTGCGCCTACATCATAACTCGGAATCTAACTCGGAATCTACTGCGCCTACATCATAACTCGGAATCTACTGTGCCTACATCATAACTCGGAATCTACTGCGCCTACATCATAACTCGGAATCTACTGCGCCTACATCATAACTCGGAATCAACTGCGCCTACATCATAACTTGTAATCTACTGCGCCTTCATCATAACTCGGAATCTACTGCGCCTACATCATAACTCGGAATCTACTGCGCCTACATCATAACTCAGAATCTAACTCGGAATCTACTGCGCCTACATCATAACTCGGAATCAACTGCGCCTACATCATAACTTGGAATCTACTGCGCCTTCATCATAACTCGGAATCTACTGTGCCTACATCATAATTCGGAATCTAACTCGGAATCTACTGCGCCTACATCATAACTCGGAATCTAACTCGGAATCTACTGTGCCTACATCATAACTCGGAATCTACTGCGCCTACATCATAACTCGGAATTTTCTGCATCTGCATCATAACTCGGAATCTACTGCGCCTACATCATAACTCGGAATCTACTGCGCCTACATCATAACTCGGAATGTACTGCGCCTACATCATAATTCGGAATCTAACTCGGAATCTACTGCGCCTACATCATAACTCGGCATCTACTGCGCCTACATCATGACTTGGAATCTAACTCGGAAACTACTGCGCCTACATCATAACTCGGAAACTACTGCGCCTACATCATAACTCAAAATCTACTGCGACTACATCATAACTCGGAATCTAACTCGGAATCTACTGCGCCTACATCATAACTCGGAATCTACTGCGCCTACATCATAACTCGGAATCCACTGCGCCTACATCATAACTCGGAATCTAACTCGGAATCTACTGCGCCTACATCATAACTCGGAATCTACTGCGCCTACATCATAACTCGTAATCTAACGCGGAATCTACTGCGCCTACATCATAACTCGGAATCTACTGCGCCTACATCATAACTCGGAATCTACTGCGCCTACATCGTAACTCGGAATCTACTGCGCCTACATCATAACTCGGAATCTACTGCGCCTACACCATAACTCGGAATCTAACTCGGAATCTACTGCGCCTACATCATAACTCGGAATCTACTGCGCCTACATCATAACTCGTAATCTAACTCGGAATCTACTGCGCCTACATCATAACTCGGAATCTACTGTGCCTACATCATAACTCGGAATCTAACTCGGAATCTACTGCGCCTACATCATAACTCGGAATCTACAGCGCCTACATCATAACTCGGAATCTAACTCGGAATCTACTGCGCCTACATCATAACTCGGAATCTAACTCGGAATCTACTGCGCCTACATCATAACTCGGAATCTACTGCGCCTACATCATAACTCGAAATCTATCTCGGAATCTACTGCGCCTACATCATAACTCGGAAGCTACTGCGCCTACATCATAACTCGGAATCTAACTCGGAATCTACTGCGCCTACATCATAACTCGGAATCTACTGCGCCTACATCATAACTCGGAATTTAACTTGGAATCTACTGCGCCTAAATCATAACTCTGAATCTAACTCGGAATCTACTACACCTACATCATAACTCGGAATCTACTGCGCCTACATCATAACTCGGAATCTAACTCGGAATCTACTGCGCCTACATCATAACTCGGAAGCTACTGCGCCTACATCAGAACTCGGAATCTAACTCGGAATCTACTGCGCCTACATCAGAACTCGGAATCTACTGCGCCTACATCATAACTAGGAATCTACTGTGCCTACATCATAACTCGGAATCTAACTCGGAATCTACTGCGCGTACATCATAACTCGGAATCTACTGCGCCTACATCACAACTCGGAATCTAACTCGGAATCTACTGCGCCTACATCATAACTCGGAATCTAACTCGGAATCTACTGCGCCTACATCATAACTCGGAATCTACTGTGCCTACATCATAACTCGGAATCTACTGCGCCTACATCATAACTCGGAATCAACTGCGCCTACATCATAACTCGGAATCAACTGCGCCTACATCATAACTTGTAATCTACTGCGCCTTCATCATAACTCGGAATCTACTGCGCCTACATCATATCTCGGAATCTACTGCGCCTACATCATAACTCAGAATCTAACTCGGAATCTACTGCGCCTACATCATAACTCGGAATCAACTGCGCCTACATCATAACTTGGAATCTACTGCGCCTTCATCATAACTCGGAATCTACTGTGCCTACATCATAATTCGGAATCTAACTCGGAATCTACTGCGCCTACATCATAACTCGGAATCTAACTCGGAATCTACTGTGCCTACATCATAACTCGGAATCTACTGCGCCTACATCATAACTCGGAATTTACTGCATCTGCATCATAACTCAGAATCTACTGCGCCTACATCATAACTCGGAATCTACTGCGCCTACATCATAACTCGGAATGTACTGCGCCTACATCATAATTCGGAATCTAACTCGGAATCTACTGCGCCTACATCATAACTCGGCATCTACTGCGCCTACATCATGACTTGGAATCTAACTCGGAAACTACTGCGCCTACATCATAACTCGGAAACTACTGCGCCTACATCATAACTCAAAATCTACTGCGCCTACATCATAACTCGGAATCTAACTCGGAATCTACTGCGCCTACATCATAACTCGGAATCTACTGCGCCTACATCATAACTCGGAATCCACTGCGCCTACATCATAACTCGGAATCTAACTCGGAATCTACTGCGCCTACATCATAACTCGGAATCTACTGCGCCTACATCATAACTCGGAATCTAACTCGGAATCTACTGCGCCTACATCATAACTCGGAATCTACTGCGCCTACATCATAACTCGGAATCTACTGTGCCTACATCATAACTCGGAATCTAACTCAGAATCTACTGCGCCTACATCATAACTCGGAATCTTACTCGGAATGTACTGCGCCTACATCATAACTCGGAATCTACTGCGCCTACATCATAACTCGGAATCTAACTCGGAATCTACTGCGCCTACATCATAACTCGGAATCTACTGCGCCTACATCATAACTCGGAATCTAACTCGGAATCTACTGCGCCTACATCATAACTAGGAATCTACTGCGCCTACATCATAACTCGGAATCTAACTCGGTATCTACTGCGCCTACATCATAACTCGGAATCTACTGCGCCTACATCATAACTCGGAATCTAACTCGGAATCTACTGCGCCTACATCATAACTCGGAATCTAACTCGGAATCTACTGCGCCTACATCATAACTCGGAATCTACTGCGCCTACATCATAACTCGGAATCTATCTCGGAATCTACTGCGCCTACATCATAACACGGAAGCTACTGCGCCTACATCATAACTCGGAATCTAACTCGGAATCTACTGCGCCTACATCATAACTCGGAATCTACTGCGCCTACATCATAACTCGGAATCTACTGCGCCTACATCATAACTCGGAATCTACTGCGCCTAAATCATAACTCGGAATCTAACTCGGAATCTACTGCGCCTACATCATAACTCGGAATCTACTGCGCCTACATCATAACTCAGAATCTAACTCGGAATCTACTGCGCCTACATCATAACTCGGAATCTACTGTGCCTACATCATAACTCGGAATCTAACGCGGAATCTACTGCGCCTACATCATAACTCGGAATCTACTGTGCCTACATCATAACTCGGAATCTAACTCGGAATCTACTGCGCCTACATCAGAACTCGGAATCTAACTCGGAATCTACTGCGCCTACATCATAACTCGGAATCTACAGCGCCTACATCATAACTCGGAAGCTACTGCGCCTACATCATAACTCGGAATCTAACTCGGAATCTACTGCGCCTACATCATAACTCGGAATCTACTGCGCCTACATCATAACTCGAAATCTATCTCGGAATCTGCTGCGCCTACATCACAACTCGGAAGCTACTGCGCCTACATCATAACTCGGAATCTAACTCGGAATCTACTGCGCCTACATCATAACTCGGAATCTATTGCGCCTACATCATAACTCGGAATCTAACTCGTAATCTACTGCGCCTACATCATAACTCGGAATCTAACTCGGAATCTACTGCGCCTACATCATAACTCGGAATCTACTGCGCCTACATCATAACTCGGAATCTAACTCGGAATCTACTGCGCCTACATCATAACTCGGAATCTACTGCGCCTACATCATAACTCGGAATCTAACTCGGAATCTACTGCGCCTACATCATAACTCGGAATCTACTGCGCCTACATCATAACTCGGAATCTAACTCGGAATCTACTGCGCCTACATCATAACTAGGAATCTACTGTGCCTACATCATAACTCGGAATCTAACTCGGTATCTACTGCGCCTACATCATAACTCAAAATCTACTGCGCCTATATCATAACTCGGAATCTAACTCGGAATCTACTGCGCCTACATCATAACTCGGAATCTAACTCGGAATCTACTGCACCTACATCATAACTCGGAATCTACTGTGCCTACATCATAACTCTGAATCTACTGCGCCTACATCATAACTCGGAATCTACTGCGCCTACATCATAACTCGGAATCAACTGCGCCTACATCATAACTTGGAATCTACTGCGCCTACATCATAACTCGGAATCTACTGCGCCTACATCATAACTCGGAATCTAACTCGGAATCTACTGCGCCTACATCATAACTCGGAATCTAACTCGGAATCTACTGTGCCTACATCATAACTCGGAATCTACTGCGCCTACATCATAACTCGGAATCTACTGCGCCTACATCATAACTCGGAATCTAACTCGGAATCTACTGCGACTACATCATAACTCGGAATCAACTGCGCCTACATCATAACTCGGAATCTAACTTGGAATCTACTGCGCCTTAATCATAACTCAGAATCTAACTCGGAATCTACTGCGCCTACATCATAACTCGGAATCTACTGCGCCTACATCATAACTCGGAATCTAAATCGGAATCTACTGCGCCTACATCATAACTCGGAATCTAACTCGGAATCTACTGCGCCTAAATCATAACTTGGAATCTAACTCGGAATCTACTGCGCCTACATCATAACTCGGAATCTACTGCGCCTACATCATAACTCGGAATCTAACTCGGAATCTACTGTGCCTACATCATAACTCGGAATCTACTGTGCCTACATCATAACTCGGAATCTAACGCGGAATCTACTGCGCCTACATCATAACTCGGAATCTACTGTGCCTACATCATAACTCGGAATCTAACTCGGAATCTACTGCGCCTACATCATAACTCGGAATCTAACTCGGAATCTACTGCGCCTACATCATAACTCGGAATCTACTGCGCCTACATCATAACTCGGATGCTACTGCGCCTACATCATAACTCGGAATCTAACTCGGAATCTACGGCGCCTACATCATAACTCGGAATCTACTGCGCCTACATCATAACTCGGAATCTAACTCGGAATCTACTGCGCCTACATCAGAACTCGGAATCTAACTCGGAATCTACTGCGCCTACATCATAACTCGGAATCTACTGCGCCTACTTCATAACTCGGAATCTAACTCGGAATCTACTGCGCCTACATCATAACTCGGAATCTACTGCGCCTACATCATAACTCGGAATCTAACTCGGAATCTACTGCGCCTACATCATAACTCGGAATCTACTGCGCCTACATCGTAACTCGGAATCTACTGCGCCTACATCATAACTCGGAATCTACTGCGCCTACATCATAACTCGGAATCTACTGCGCCTACATCATAACTCGGAATCTAACTCGGAATCTACTGCGCCTACATCATAACTCGGAATCTACTGCGCCTACATCATAACTCGTAATCTAACTCGGAATCTACTGCGCCTACATCATAACTCGGAATCTACTGCGCCTACATCATAACTCGGAATCTAACTCGGAATCTACTGCGCCTACATCATAACTAGGAATCTACTGTGCCTCCATCATAACTCGGAATCTAACTCGGTATCTACTGCGCGTACATAATAACTCGGAATCTACTGCGCCTATATCATAACTCGGAATCTACTGCGCCTACATCATAACTCGGAATCTAACTCGGAATCTACTGTGCCTACATCATAACTCGGAATCTACTGCGCCTACATCATAACTCGGAATTTACTGCATCTGCATCATAACTCGGAATCTACTGCGCCTACATCATAACTCGGAATCTACTGCGCCTACATCATAACTCGGAATGTACTGCGCCTACATCATAATTCGGAATCTAACTCGGAATCTACTGCGCCTACATCATGACTTGGAATCTAACTCGGAAACTACTGCGCCTACATCATAACTCGGAAACTACTGCGCCTACATCATAACTCAAAATCTACTGCGCCTACATCATAACTCGGAATCTAACTCGGAATCTACTGCACCTACATCGTAACACGGAATCTACTGCGCCTACATCATAACTCGGAATCTACTGTGCCTACATCATAACTCGGAATCTACCTCGGAATCTACTGCGCCTACATCATAACTCGGAATCTACTGCGCCTACATCATAACTCGGAATCTAACTCGGAATCTACTGCGCCTACATCATAACTCGGAATCTACTGCGCCTACATCATAACTCGGAATCTACTGTGCCTACATCATAACTCGGAATCTACCTCGGAATCTACTGCGCCTACATCATAACTCGGAATCTACTGCGCCTACATCATAACTCGGAATCTAACTCGGAATCTACTGCGCCTACATCATAACTCGGAATCTACTGCGCCTACATCATAACTCGGAATCTACTGTGCCTACATCATAACTCGGAATCTAACTCAGAATCTACTCCGACTACATCATAACTCGGAATCTTACTCGGAATGTACTGCGCCTACATCATAACTCGGAATCTACTGCGCCTACATCATAACTCGGAATATAACTCGGAATCTACTGCGCCTACATCATAACTCGGAATCTACTGCGCCTACATCATAACTCGGAATCTAACTCGGAATCTACTGCGCCTACATCATAACTAGGAATCTACTGCGCCTACATCATAACTCGGAATCTAACTCGGTATCTACTGCGCCTACATCATAACTCGGAATCTACTGCGCCTACATCATAACTCGGAATCTAACTCGGAATCTACTGCGCCTACATCATAACTCGGAATCTAACTCGGAATCTTCTGCGCCTACATCATAACTCGGAAGCTACTGCGCCTACATCATAACTCGGAATCTAACTCGGAATCTACTGCGCCTACATCATAACTCGGAATCTACTGCGCCTACATCATAACTCGGAATCTAACTCTAAATCTACTGCGCCTACATCAGAATTCGGAATCTAACTCGGAATGTACTGCGCCTACATCATAACTCGGAATCTACTGCGCCTACATCATAACTCGGAATCTAACTCGGAATCTACTGCGCCTACATCATAACTCGGAATCTACTGCGCCTACATCGTAACTCGGAATCTACTGCGCCTACATCATAACTCGGAATCTACTGCGCCTACATCATAACTCGGAATCTACTGCGACTAAATCATAACTCGGAATCTATCTCGGAATCTGCTGCGCCTACATCACAACTCGGAAGCTACTGCGCCTACATCATAACTCGGAATCTAACTCGGAATCTACTGCGCCTACATCATAACTCGGAATCTACTGCGCCTACATCATAACTCGGAATCTAACTCGGAATCTACTGCGCCTACATCATAACTCGGAATCTAACTCGGAATCTACTGCGCCTACATCATAACTCGGAATCTACTGCGCCTACATCATAACTCGGAATCTAACTCGGAATCTACTGCGCCTACATCATAACTCGGAATCTACTGCGCCTACATCATAACTCGGAATCTAACTCGGAATCTACTGCGCCTACATCATAACTCGGAATCTACTGCGCCTACATCATAACTCGGAATCTAACTCGGAATCTACTGCGCCTACATCATAACTAGGAATCTACTGTGCCTACATCATAACTCGGAATCTAACTCGGTATCTACTGCGCGTACATCATAACTCGGAATCTACTGCGCCTATATCATAACTCGGAAACTAACTCGGAATCTACTGCGCCTACATCATAACTCGGAATCTAACTCGGAATCTACTGCACCTACATCATAACTCGGAATCTACTGTGCCTACATCATAACTCTGAATCTACTGCGCCTACATCATAACTCGGAATCTACTGCGCCTACATCATAACTCGGAATCAACTGCGCCTACATCATAACTTGGAATCTACTGCGCCTACATCATAACTCGGAATCTACTGCGCCTACATCATAACTCGGAATCTAACTCGGAATCTACTGCGCCTACATCATAACTCGGAATCTAACTCGGAATCTACTGTGCCTACATCATAACTCGGAATCTACTGCGCCTACATCATAACTCGGAATCTACTGCGCCTACATCATACCTCGGAATCTAACTCGGAATCTACTGCGCCTACATCATAACTCGGAATCTACTGCGCCTACATCATAACTCGGAATCTAACTTGGAATCTACTGCGCCTAAATCATAACTCAGAATCTAACTCGGAATCTACTGCGCCTACATCATAACTCGGAATCTACTGCGCCTAAATCATAACTCGGAATCTAAATCGGAATCTACTGCGCCTACATCATAACTCGGAATCTAACTCGGAATCTACTGCGCCTAAATCATAACTCGGAGTCTAACTCGGAATCTACTGCGCCTACATCATAACTCGGAATCTACTGCGCCTACATCATAACTCGGAATCTAACTCGGAATCTACTGTGCCTACATCATAACTCGGAATCTACTGTGCCTACATCATAACTCGGAATCTAACGCGGAATCTACTGCGCCTACACCATAACTCGGAATCTACTGTGCCTACATCATAACTCGGAATCTAACTCGGAATCTACTGCGCCTACATCATAACTCGGAATCTAACTCGGAATCTACTGCGCCTACATCATAACTCGGAATCTACTGCGCCTACATCATAACTCGGATGATACTGCGCCTACATCATAACTCGGAATCTAACTCGGAATCTACTGCGCCTACATCATAACTCGGAATCTACTGCGCCTACATCATAACTCGGAATCTATCTCGGAATCTACTGCGCCTACATCATAACTCGGAATCTACTGCGCCTACATCATAACTCGGAATCTAACTCGGAATCTACTGCGCCTACATAACTCGGAATCTACTGCGCCTACATCATAACTCGGAATCTAACTCGGAATCTACTGCGCCTACATCAGAACTCGGAATCTAACTCGGAATCTACTGCGCCTACATCATAACTCGGAATCTACTGCGCCTACATCATAACTCGGAATCTAACTCGGAATCTACTGCGCCTACATCATAACTCGGAATCTACTGCGCCTACATCATAACTCAGAATCTAACTCGGAATCTACTGCGCCTACATCATAACTCGGAATCTACTGCGCCTACATCGTAACTCGGAATCTACTGCGCCTACATCATAACTCGGAATCTACTGCGCCTACATCATAACTCGGAATCTACTGCGCCTACATCATAACTCGGAATCTACTGCGCCTACATCATAACTCGGAATCTAACTCGGAATCTACTGCGCCTACATCATAACTAGGAATCTACTGTGCCTCCATCATAACTCGGAATCTAACTCGGTATCTACTGCGCGTACATCATAACTCGGAATCTACTGCGCCTATATCATATCTCGGAATCTACTGCGCCTACATCATAACTCGGAATCTACTGCGCCTACATCATAACTCGGAATCAACTGCGCCTACATCATAACTTGGAATCTACTGCGCCTACATCATAACTCGGAATCTACTGCGCCTACATCATAACTCGGAATATAACTCGGAATCTACTACGCCTACATCATAACTCGGAATCTAACTCAGAAACTACTGTGCCTACATCATAACTCGGAATCTACTGCGCCTACATCATAACTCGGAATCTAACTCGGAATCTACTGCGCCTACATCATAACTCGGAATCTACTGCGCCTACATCATAACTCGGAATGTAACGTGGAATCTACTGCGCCTAAATCATAACTCAGAATCTAACTCGGAATTTACTGCGCCTACATCATAACTCGGAATCTACTGCGCCTACATCATAACTCGGAATCTAAATCGGAATCTACTGCGCCTACATCATAACTCGGAATCTAACTCGGAATCTACTGCGCCTAAATCATAACTCGGAATCTAACTCGGAATCTACTGCGCCTACGTCATAACTCGGAATCTACTGCGCCTACATCATAACTCGGAATCTAACTCGGAATCTACTGCGCCTACATCATAACTCGGAATCTACTGTGCCTACATCATAACTCGGAATCTAACGCGGAATCTACTGCGCCTACATCATAACTCGGAATCTACTGTGCCTACATCATAACTCGGAATCTAACTCGGAATCTACTGCGCCTACATCATAACTCGGAATCTAACTCGGAATCTCCTGCGCCTACATCATAACTCGGAATCTACTGCGCCTACATCATAACTCGGATGCTACTGCGCCTACATCATAACTCGGAATCTAACTCGGAATCTACTGCGCCTACATCATAACTCGGAATCTACTGCGCCTACATCATAACTCGGAATCTATCTCGGAATCTACTGCGCCTACATCATAACTCGGAATCTACTGCGCCTACATCATAACTCGGAATCTAACTCGGAATCTACTGCGCCTACATCATAACTCGGAATATACTGCGCCTACATCATAACTCGGAATCTAACTCGGAATCTACTGCGCCTACATCATAACTCGGAATCTAACTCGGAATCTACTGCGCCTACATCATAACTCGGAATCTACTGCGCCTACATCATAACTCGGAATCTATCTCGGAATCTACTGCGCCTACATCATAACTCGGAAGCTACTGCGCCTACATCATAACTCGGAATCTAACTCGGAATCTACTGCGCCTACATCATAACTCGGAATCTACTGCGCCTACATCATAACTCGGAATCTAACTCGGAATCTACTGCGCCTACATCAGAATTCGGAATCTAACTCGGAATGTACTGCGCCTACATCATAACTCGGAATCTACTGCGCCTACATCATAACTCGGAATCTAACTCGGAATCTACTGCGCCTACATCATAACTCGGAATCTACTGCGCCTACATCGTAACTCGGAATCTACTGCGCCTACATCATAACTCGGAATCTACTGCGCCTACATCATAACTCGGAATCTACTGCGCCTAAATCATAACTCGGAATCTAACTCGGAATCTACGGCGCCTACATCGTAACTCAGAATCTACTGCGCCTACATCATAACTCGGAATCTAACTCGGAATCTACTGCGCCTACATCATAACTCGGAATCTACTGTGCCTACATCATAACTCGGAATCTAACGCGGAATCTACTGCGCCTACATCATAACTCGGAATCTACTGTGCCTACATCATAACTCGGAATCTAACTCGGAATCTACTGCGCCTACATCATAACTTGGAATCTAACTCGGAATCTACTGCGCCTACATCATAACTCGGAATCTACTGCGCCTATATCATAACTCGGAAACTAACTCGGAATCTACTGCGCCTACATCATAACTCGGAATCTAACTCGGAATCTACTGCACCTACATCATAACTCGGAATCTACTGTGCCTACATCATAACTCTGAATCTACTGCGCCTACATCATAACTCGGAATCTACTGCGCCTACATCATAACTCGGAATCAACTGCGCCTACATCATAACTTGGAATCTACTGCGCCTACATCATAACTCGGAATCTACTGCGCCTACATCATAACTCGGAATCTAACTCGGAATCTACTGCGCCTACATCATAACTCGGAATCTAACTCGGAATCTACTGTGCCTACATCATAACTCGGAATCTACTGCGCCTACATCATAACTCGGAATCTACTGCGCCTACATCATACCTCGGAATCTAACTCGGAATCTACTGCGCCTACATCATAACTCGGAATCTACTGCGCCTACATCATAACTCGGAATCTAACTTGGAATCTACTGCGCCTAAATCATAACTCAGAATCTAACTCGGAATCTACTGCGCCTACATCATAACTCGGAATCTACTGCGCCTAAATCATAACTCGGAATCTAAATCGGAATCTACTGCGCCTACATCATAACTCGGAATCTAACTCGGAATCTACTGCGCCTAAATCATAACTCGGAGTCTAACTCGGAATCTACTGCGCCTACATCATAACTCGGAATCTATTGCGCCTACATCATAACTCGGAATCTAACTCGGAATCTACTGTGCCTACATCATAACTCGGAATCTACTGTGCCTACATCATAACTCGGAATCTAACGCGGAATCTACTGCGCCTACACCATAACTCGGAATCTACTGTGCCTACATCATAACTCGGAATCTAACTCGGAATCTACTGCGCCTACATCATAACTCGGAATCTAACTCGGAATCTACTGCGCCTACATCATAACTCGGAATCTACTGCGCCTACATCATAACTCGGATGATACTGCGCCTACATCATAACTCGGAATCTAACTCGGAATCTACTGCGCCTACATCATAACTCGGAATCTACTGCGCCTACATCATAACTCGGAATCTATCTCGGAATCTACTGCGCCTACATCATAACTCGGAATCTACTGCGCCTACATCATAACTCGGAATCTACTGCGCCTACATCATAACTCGGAATCTACTGCGCCTACATCATAACTCGGAATATAACTCGGAATCTACTACGCCTACATCATAACTCGGAATCTAACTCGGAATCTACTGTGCCTACATCATAACTCGGAATCTACTGCGCCTACATCATAACTCGGAATCTACTGCGCCTACATCATAACTCGGAATCTAACTCGGAATCTACTGCGCCTACATCATAACTCGGAATCTACTGCGCCTACATCATAACTCGGAATCTAACGTGGAATCTACTGCGCCTAAATCATAACTCAGAATCTTACTCGGAATCTACTGCGCCTACATCATAACTCGGAATCTACTGCGCCTACATCATAACTCGGAATCTAAATCGGAATCTACTGCGCCTACATCATAACTCGAAATCTAACTCGGAATCTACTGCGCCTAAATCATAACTCGCAATCTAACTCGGAATCTACTGCGCCTACATCATAACTCGGAATCTACTGCGCCTACATCATAACTCGGAATCTAACTCGGAATCTACTGCGCCTACATCATAACTCGGAATCTACTGTGCCTACATCATAACTCGGAATCTAACGCGGAATCTACTGCGCCTACATCATAACTCGGAATCTACTGTGCCTACATCATAACTCGGAATCTAACTCGGAATCTACTGCGCCTACATCATAACTCGGAATCTAACTCGGAATCTACTGCGCCTACATCATAACTCGGAATCTACTGTGCCTACATCATAACTCGGATGCTACTGCGCCTACATCATAACTCGGAATCTAACTCGGAATCTACTGCGCCTACATCATAACTCGGAATCTACTGCGCCTACATCATAACTCGGAATCTATCTCGGAATCTACTGCGCCTACATCATAACTCGGAATCTACTGCGCCTACATCATAACTCGGAATCTAACTCGGAATCTACTGCGCCTACATCATAACTCGGAATCTACTGCGCCTACATCATAACTCGGAATCTAACTCGGAATCTACTGCGCCTACATCATAACTCGGAATCTACTGCGCCTACATCATAACTCGGAATCTAACTCGGAATCTACTGCGCCTACATCGTAACTCGGAATCTACTGCGCCTACATCATAACTCGGAATCTACTGCGCCAAAATCATAACTCGGAATCTAACTCGGAATCTACTGCGCCTACATCATAACTCGGAATCTACTGCGCCTACATCATAACTCGGAATCTAACTCGGAATCTACTGCGCCTACATCATAACTCGGAATCTACTGTGCCTACATCATAACTCGGAATCTAACGCGGAATCTACTGCGCCTACATCATAACTCGGAATCTACTGTGCCTACATCATAACTCGGAATCTAACTCGGAATCTACTGCGCCTACATCATAACTCGGAATCTAACTCGGAATCTACTGCGCCTACATCGTAACTCGGAATCTACTGCGCCTACATCATAACTCGGAAGCTACTGCGCCTACATCATAACTCGGAATCTAACTCGGAATCTACTGCGCCTACATCATAACTCGGAATCTACTGCGCCTACATCATAACTCGAAATCTATCTCGGAATCTACTGCGCCTACATCACAACTCGGAAGCTACTGCGCCTACATCATAACTCGGAATCTAACTCGGAATCTACTGCGCCTAAATCATAACTCAGAATCTACTGCGCCTACATCATAACTCGGAATCTAACTCGGAATCTACTGCGCCTACATCATAACTCGGAATCTAACTCGGAATCTACTGCACCTACATCATAACTCGGAATCTACTGCGCCTACATCATAACTCGGAATCTAACTCAGAATCTACTGCGCCTACATCATAACTCGGAATCTATTGCGCCTACATCATAACTCGGAATCTAACTCGGAATCTACTGCGCCTACATCATAACTCGGAATCTACTGTGCCTAAATCATAACTCGGAATCTAACTCGGAATCTACTGCGCCTACATCATAACTCGGAATCTACTGTGCCTCCATCATAACTCGGAATCTAACTCGGTATCTACTGCGCGTACATCATAACTCGGAATCTACTGCGCCTATATCATAACTCGGAATCTAACTCGGAATCCACTGCGCCTACATCATAACTCGGAATCTAACTCGGAATCTACTGCACCTACATCGTAACTCGGAATCTACTGTGCCTACATCATAACTCGGAATCTACTGCGCCTACATCATAACTCGGAATCTACTGCGCCTACATCATAACTCGGAATCTAACTCGGAATCTACTGCGCCTACATCATAACTCGGAATCTACTGCGCCTACATCATAACTCGGAATCTAACGTGGAATCTACTGCGCCTAAATCATAACTCAGAATCTTACTCGGAATCTACTGCGCCTACATCATAACTCGGAATCTACTGCGCCTACATCATAACTCGGAATCTATCTCGGAATCTACTGCGCCTACATCATAACTCGGAATCTACTGCGCCTACATCATAACTCGGAATCTACTGCGCCTACATCATAACTCGGAATCTACTGCGCCTACATCATAACTCGGAATATAACTCGGAATCTACTACGCCTACATCATAACTCGGAATCTAACTCGGAATCTACTGTGCCTACATCATAACTCGGAATCTACTGCGCCTACATCATAACTCGGAATCTACTGCGCCTACATCATAACTCGGAATCTAACTCGGAATCTACTGCGCCTACATCATAACTCGGAATCTACTGCGCCTACATCATAACTCGGAATCTAACGTGGAATCTACTGCGCCTAAATCATAACTCAGAATCTTACTCGGAATCTACTGCGCCTACATCATAACTCGGAATCTACTGCGCCTACATCATAACTCGGAATCTAAATCGGAATCTACTGCGCCTACATCATAACTCGGAATCTAACTCGGAATCTACTGCACCTACATCATAACTCGGAATCTAACTCGGAATCTACTGCGCCTACATCATAACTCGGAATCTACTGCGCCTACATCATAACTCGGAATCTAACTCGGAATCTACTGCGCCTACATCATAACTCGGAATCTACTGTGCCTACATCATAACTCGGAATCTAACGCGGAATCTACTGCGCCTACATCATAACTCGGAATCTACTGTGCCTACATCATAACTCGGAATCTAACTCGGAATCTACTGCGCCTACATCATAACTCGGAATCTAACTCGGAATCTACTGCGCCTACATCATAACTCGGAATCTACTGTGCCTACATCATAACTCGGATGCTACTGCGCCTACATCATAACTCGGAATCTAACTCGGAATCTACTGCGCCTACATCATAACTCGGAATCTACTGCGCCTACATCATAACTCGGAATCTATCTCGGAATCTACTGCGCCTACATCATAACTCGGAATCTACTGCGCCTACATCATAACTCGGAATCTAACTCGGAATCTACTGCGCCTACATCATAACTCGGAATCTACTGCGCCTACATCATAACTCGGAATCTAACTCGGAATCTACTGCGCCTACATCATAACTCGGAATCTACTGCGCCTACATCATAACTCGGAATCTAACTCGGAATCTACTGCGCCTACATCGTAACTCGGAATCTACTGCGCCTACATCATAACTCGGAATCTACTGCGCCAAAATCATAACTCGGAATCTAACTCGGAATCTACTGCGCCTACATCATAACTCGGAATCTACTGCGCCTACATCATAACTCGGAATCTAACTCGGAATCTACTGCGCCTACATCATAACTCGGAATCTACTGTGCCTACATCATAACTCGGAATCTAACGCGGAATCTACTGCGCCTACATCATAACTCGGAATCTACTGTGCCTACATCATAACTCGGAATCTAACTCGGAATCTACTGCGCCTACATCATAACTCGGAATCTAACTCGGAATCTACTGCGCCTACATCATAACTCGGAATCTACTGCGCCTACATCATAACTCGGAAGCTACTGCGCCTACATCATAACTCGGAATCTAACTCGGAATCTACTGCGCCTACATCATAACTCGGAATCTACTGCGCCTACATCATAACTCGAAATCTATCTCGGAATCTACTGCGCCTACATCACAACTCGGAAGCTACTGCGCCTACATCATAACTCGGAATCTAACTCGGAATCTACTGCGCCTAAATCATAACTCAGAATCTACTGCGCCTACATCATAACTCGGAATCTAACTCGGAATCTACTGCGCCTACATCATAACTCGGAATCTAACTCGGAATCTACTGCACCTACATCATAACTCGGAATCTACTGCGCCTACATCATAACTCGGAATCTAACTCAGAATCTACTGCGCCTACATCATAACTCGGAATCTATTGCGCCTACATCATAACTCGGAATCTAACTCGGAATCTACTGCGCCTACATCATAACTCGGAATCTACTGTGCCTAAATCATAACTCGGAATCTAACTCGGAATCTACTGCGCCTACATCATAACTCGGAATCTACTGTGCCTCCATCATAACTCGGAATCTAACTCGGTATCTACTGCGCGTACATCATAACTCGGAATCTACTGCGCCTATATCATAACTCGGAATCTAACTCGGAATCCACTGCGCCTACATCATAACTCGGAATCTAACTCGGAATCTACTGCACCTACATCGTAACTCGGAATCTACTGTGCCTACATCATAACTCGGAATCTACTGCGCCTACATCATAACTCGGAATCTACTGCGCCTACATCATAACTCGGAATCTAACTCGGAATCTACTGCGCCTACATCATAACTCGGAATCTACTGCGCCTACATCATAACTCGGAATCTAACGTGGAATCTACTGCGCCTAAATCATAACTCAGAATCTTACTCGGAATCTACTGCGCCTACATCATAACTCGGAATCTACTGCGCCTACATCATAACTCGGAATCTAACTCGGAATCTACTGCGCCTACATCATAACTCGGAATCTACTGTGCCTACATCATAACTCGGAATCTAAATCGGAATCTACTGCGCCTACATCATAACTCGAAATCTAACTCGGAATCTACTGCGCCTAAATCATAACTCGCAATCTAACTCGGAATCTACTGCGCCTACATCATAACTCGGAATCTACTGCGCCTACATCATAACTCGGAATCTAACTCGGAATCTACTGCGCCTACATCATAACTCGGAATCTACTGTGCCTACATCATAACTCGGAATCTAACGCGGAATCTACTGCGCCTACATCATAACTCGGAATCTACTGTGCCTACATCATAACTCGGAATCTAACTCGGAATCTACTGCGCCTACATCATAACTCAGAATCTAACTCGGAATCTACTGCGCCTACATCATAACTCGGAATCTACTGTGCCTACATCATAACTCGGATGCTACTGCGCCTACATCATAACTCGGAATCTAACTCGGAATCTACTGCGCCTACATCATAACTCGGAATCTACTGCGCCTACATCATAACTCGGAATCTATCTCGGAATCTACTGCGCCTACATCATAACTCGGAATCTACTGCGCCTACATCATAACTCGGAATCTAACTCGGAATCTACTGCGCCTACATCATAACTCGGAATCTACTGCGCCTACATCATAACTCGGAATCTAACTCGGAATCTACTGCGCCTACATCAGAACTCGGAATCTAACTCGGAATCTACTGCGCCTACATCATAACTCGGAATCTACTGCGCCTACATCATAACTCGGAATCTAACTCGGAATCTACTGCGCCTACATCATAACTCGGAATCTACTGTGCCTACATCATAACTCGGAATCTAACTCGGAATCTACTGCGCCTACATCATAACTCGGAATCTACTGCGCCTACATCGTAACTCGGAATCTACTGCGCCTACATCATAACTCGGAATCTACTGCGCCTACATCATAACTCGGAATCTAACTCGGAATCTACTGCGCCTACATCATAACTCGGAATTTACTGCGCCTACATCATAACTCGTAATCTAACTCGGAATCTACTGCGCCTACATCATAACTCGGAATCTACTGTGCCTACATCATAACTCGGAATCTAACTCGGAATCTACTGCGCCTACATCATAACTCGGAATCTACTGCGCCTACATCATAACTCGGAATCTAACTCGGAATCTACTGCGCCTACATCATAACTCGGAATCTAACTCGGAATCTACTGCGCGTACATCATAACTCGGAATCTACTTCGCGTACATCATAACTCGGAATCTACTGCGCCTACATCATAACTCGAAATCTATCTCGGAATCTACTGCGCCTACATCATAACACGGAAGATACTGCGCCTACATCATAACTCGGAATCTAACTCGGAATCTACTGCGCCTAAATCATAACTCGGAATCTACTGCGCCTACATCATAACTCGGAATCTAACTTGGAATCTACTGCGCCTAAATCATAACTCTGAATCTAACTCGGAATCTACTGCGCCTACATCATAACTCGGAAGCTACTGCGCCTACATCATAACTCGGAATCTAACTCGGAATCTACTGCGCCTACATCATAACTCGGAATCTACTGCGCCTACATCATAACTCGAAATCTATCTCGGAATCTACTGCGCCTACATCACAACTCGGAAGCTACTGCGCCTACATCATAACTCGGAATCTAACTCGGAATCTACTGCGCCTACATCATAACTCGGAATCTACTGCGCCTACATCATAACTCGGAATCTAACTCGGAATCTACTGCGCCTACATCATAACTCGGAATCTAACTCGGAATCTACTGCACCTACATCATAACTCGGAATCTACTGCGCCTACATCATAACTCGGAATCTAACTCAGAATCTACTGCGCCTACATCATAACTCGGAATCTATTGCGCCTACATCATAACTCGGAATCTAACTCGGAATCTACTGCGCCTACATCATAACTCGGAATCTACTGTGCCTAAATCATAACTCGGAATCTAACTCGGAATCTACTGCGCCTACATCATAACTCGGAATCTACTGTGCCTCCATCATAACTCGGAATCTAACTCGGTATCTACTGCGCGTACATCATAACTCGGAATCTACTGCGCCTATATCATAACTCGGAATCTAACTCGGAATCCACTGCGCCTACATCATAACTCGGAATCTAACTCGGAATCTACTGCACCTACATCGTAACTCGGAATCTACTGTGCCTACATCATAACTCGGAATCTACTGCGCCTACATCATAACTCGGAATCTACTGCGCCTACATCATAACTCGGAATCTAACTCGGAATCTACTGCGCCTACATCATAACTCGGAATCTACTGCGCCTACATCATAACTCGGAATCTAACGTGGAATCTACTGCGCCTAAATCATAACTCAGAATCTTACTCGGAATCTACTGCGCCTACATCATAACTCGGAATCTACTGCGCCTACATCATAACTCGGAATCTAAATCGGAATCTACTGCGCCTACATCATAACTCGAAATCTAACTCGGAATCTACTGCGCCTACATCATAACTCGGAATCTATCTCGGAATCTACTGCGCCTACATCATAACTCGGAATCTACTGCGCCTACATCATAACTCGGAATCTAACTCGGAATCTACTGCGCCTACATCATAACTCGGAATCTACTGTGCCTACATCATAACTCGGAATCTAACGCGGAATCTACTGCGCCTACATCATAACTCGGAATCTACTGTGCCTACATCATAACTCGGAATCTAACTCGGAATCTACTGCGCCTACATCATAACTCAGAATCTAACTCGGAATCTACTGCGCCTACATCATAACTCGGAATCTACTGTGCCTACATCATAACTCGGATGCTACTGCGCCTACATCATAACTCGGAATCTAACTCGGAATCTACTGCGCCTACATCATAACTCGGAATCTACTGCGCCTACATCATAACTCGGAATCTATCTCGGAATCTACTGCGCCTACATCATAACTCGGAATCTACTGCGCCTACATCATAACTCGGAATCTAACTCGGAATCTACTGCGCCTACATCATAACTCGGAATCTACTGCGCCTACATCATAACTCGGAATCTAACTCGGAATCTACTGCGCCTACATCAGAACTCGGAATCTAACTCGGAATCTACTGCGCCTACATCATAACTCGGAATCTACTGCGCCTACATCATAACTCGGAATCTAACTCGGAATCTACTGCGCCTACATCATAACTCGGAATCTACTGTGCCTACATCATAACTCGGAATCTAACTCGGAATCTACTGCGCCTACATCATAACTCGGAATCTACTGCGCCTACATCGTAACTCGGAATCTACTGCGCCTACATCATAACTCGGAATCTACTGCACCTACATCATAACTCGGAATCTAACTCGGAATCTACTGCGCCTACATCATAACTCGGAATCTACTGCGCCTACATCATAACTCGGAATCTAACTCGGAATCTACTGCGCCTACATCATAACTCGGAATCTACTGTGCCTACATCATAACTCGGAATCTAACTCGGAATCTACTGCGCCTACATCATAACTCGGAATCTACTGCGCCTACATCATAACTCGGAATCTAACTCGGAATCTACTGCGCCTACATCATAACTCGGAATCTAACTCGGAATCTACTGCGCGTACATCATAACTCGGAATCTACTGCGCGTACATCATAACTCGGAATCTACTGCGCCTACATCATAACTCGAAATCTATCTCGGAATCTACTGCGCCTACATCATAACTCGGAAGCTACTGCGCCTACATCATAACTCGGAATCTAGCTCGGAATCTACTGCGCCTAAATCATAACTCGGAATCTACTGCGCCTACATCATAACTCGGAATCTAACTTGGAATCTACTGCGCCTAAATCATAACTCTGAATCTAACTCGGAATCTACTGCGCCTACATCATAACTCGGAATCTAACTCGGAATCTACTGCGCCTACATCATAACTCGGAAGCTACTGCGCCTACATCATAACTCGGAATCTAACTCGGAATCTACTGCGCCTACATCAGAACTCGGAATCTACTGCGCCTACATCATAACTCGGAATCTAACTCGGAATCTACTGCGCCTACGTCATAACTAGGAATCTACTGTGCCTACATCATAACTCGGAATCTAACTCGGTATCTACTGCGCGTACATCATAACTCGGAATCTACTGCGCCTACATCACAACTCGGAATCTAACTCGGAATCTACTGCGCCTACATCATAACTCGGAATCTAACTCGGAATCTACTGCGCCTACATCATAACTCGGAATCTACTTTGCCTACATCATAACTCGGAATCTACTGCGCCTACATCATAACTCGGAATCTACTGCGCCTACATCATAACTCGGAATCAACTGCGCCTACATCATAACTTGTAATCTACTGCGCCTTCATCATAACTCGGTATCTACTGCGCCTACATCATAACTCGGAATCTAACTCGGAATCTACTGCGCCTACATCATAACTCGGAATCTACTGCGCCTACATCATAACTCGGAATCTACTGCGCCTACATCATAACTCAGAATCTAACTCGGAATCTACTGTGCCTACATCATAACTCGGAATCAACTGCGCCTACATCATAACTTGGAATCTACTGCGCCTTCATCATAACTCGGAATCTACTGTGCCTACATCATAATTCGGAATCTAACTCGGAATCTACTGCGCCTACATCATAACTCGGAATCTAACTCGGAATCTACTGTGCCTACATCATAACTCGGAATCTACTGCGCCTACATCATAACTCGGATGCTACTGCGCCTACATCATAACTCGGAATCTAACACGGAATCTACTGCGCCTACATCATAACTCGGAATCTACTGCGCCTACATCAAACTCGGAATCTATCTCGGAATCTACTGCGCCTACATCATAACTCGGAATCTACTGCGCCTACATCATAACTCGGAATCTAACTCGGAATCTACTGCGCCTACATCATAACTCGGAATCTACTGCGCCTACATCATAACTCGGAATCTAACTCGGAATCTACTGCGCCTACATCAGAACTCGGAATCTAACTCGGAATCTACTGCGCCTACATCATAACTCGGAATCTACTGCGCCTACATCATAACTCGGAATCTAACTCGGAATCTACTGCGCCTACATCATAACTCGGAATCTACTGCGCCTACATCATAACTCGGAATCTAACTCGGAATCTACTGCGCCTACATCATAACTCGGAATCTACTGCGCCTACATCATAACTCGGAATCTACTGCGCCTACATCGTAACTCGGAATCTACTGCGCCTACATCATAACTCGGAATCTACTGCGCCTACATCATAACTCGGAATCTAACTCGGAATCTACTGCGCCTACATCATAACTCGGAATCTACTGCGCCTACATCATAACTCGGAATCTACTGCGCCTACATCATAACTCGGAATCTAACTCGGAATCTACTGCGCCTACATCATAACTCGGAATCTACTGCGCCTACATCATAACTCGAAATCTATCTCGGAATCTACTGCGCCTACATCATAACTCGGAAGCTACTGCGCCTACATCATAACTCGGAATCTAACTCGGAATCTACTGCGCCTACATCATAACTCGGAATCTACTGCGCCTACATCATAACTCGGAATCTAACTTGGAATCTACTGCGCCTAAATCATAACTCTGAATCTAACTCGGAATCTACTGCGCCGACATCATAACTCGGAATCTACTGCGCCTACATCATAACTCGGAATCTAACTCGGAATCTACTGCGCCTACATCATAACTCGGAAGCTACTGCGCCTACATCATAACTCGGAATCTAACTCGGAATCTACTGCGCCTACATCAGAACTCGGAATCTACTGCGCCTACATCATAACTCGGAATCTAACTCGGAATCTACTGCGCCTACATCATAACTAGGAATCTACTGTGCCTACATCATAACTCGGAATCTAACTCGGTATCTACTGCGCGTACATCATAACTCGGAATCTACTGCGCCTACATCACAACTCGGAATCTAACTCGGAATCTACTGCGCCTACATCATAACTCGGAATCTAACTCGGAATCTACTGCGCCTACATCATAACTCGGAATCTACTGTGCCTACATCATAACTCGGAATCTACTGCGCCTACATCATAACTCGGAATCTACTGCGCCTACATCATAACTCGGAATCAACTGCGCCTACATCATAACTTGTAATCTACTGCGCCTTCATCATAACTCGGATGCTACTGCGCCTACATCATAACTCGGAATCTACTGCGCCTACATCATAACTCAGAATCTAACTCGGAATCTACTGCGCCTACTTCATAACTCGGAATCAACTGCGCCTACATCATAACTTGGAATCTACTGCGCCTTCATCATAACTCGGAATCTACTGTGCCTACATCATAATTCGGAATCTAACTCGGAATCTACTGCGCCTACATCATAACTCAGAATCTAACTCGGAATCTACTGCGCCTACTTCATAACTCGGAATCAACTGCGCCTACATCATAACTTGGAATCTACTGCGCCTTCATCATAACTCGGAATCTACTGTGCCTACATCATAATTCGGAATCTAACTCGGAATCTACTGCGCCTACATCATAACTCGGAATCTAACTCGGAATCTACTGCGCCTACTTCATAACTCGGAATCAACTGCGCCTACATCATAACTTGGAATCTACTGCGCCTTCATCATAACTCGGAATCTACTGTGCCTACATCATAATTCGGAATCTAACTCGGAATCTACTGCGCCTACATCAAACTCGGAATCTATCTCGGAATCTACTGCGCCTACATCATAACTCGGAATCTACTGCGCCTACATCATAACTCGGAATCTAACTCGGAATCTACTGCGCCTACATCATAACTCGGAATCTACTGCGCCTACATCATAACTCGGAATCTAACTCGGAATCTACTGCGCCTACATCAGAACTCGGAATCTAACTCGGAATCTACTGCGCCTACATCATAACTCGGAATCTACTGCGCCTACATCATAACTCGGAATCTAACTCGGAATCTACTGCGCCTACATCATAACTCGGAATCTACTGCGCCTACATCATAACTCGGAATCTAACTCGGAATCTACTGCGCCTACATCATAACTCGGAATCTACTGCGCCTACATCATAACTCGGAATCTACTGCGCCTACATCGTAACTCGGAATCTACTGCGCCTACATCATAACTCGGAATCTACTGCGCCTACATCATAACTCGGAATCTAACTCGGAATCTACTGCGCCTACATCATAACTCGGAATCTACTGCGCCTACATCATAACTCGGAATCTACTGCGCCTACATCATAACTCGGAATCTAACTCGGAATCTACTGCGCCTACATCATAACTCGGAATCTACTGCGCCTACATCATAACTCGAAATCTATCTCGGAATCTACTGCGCCTACATCATAACTCGGAAGCTACTGCGCCTACATCATAACTCGGAATCTAACTCGGAATCTACTGCGCCTACATCATAACTCGGAATCTACTGCGCCTACATCATAACTCGGAATCTAACTTGGAATCTACTGCGCCTAAATCATAACTCTGAATCTAACTCGGAATCTACTGCGCCGACATCATAACTCGGAATCTACTGCGCCTACATCATAACTCGGAATCTAACTCGGAATCTACTGCGCCTACATCATAACTCGGAAGCTACTGCGCCTACATCATAACTCGGAATCTAACTCGGAATCTACTGCGCCTACATCAGAACTCGGAATCTACTGCGCCTACATCATAACTCGGAATCTAACTCGGAATCTACTGCGCCTACATCATAACTAGGAATCTACTGTGCCTACATCATAACTCGGAATCTAACTCGGTATCTACTGCGCGTACATCATAACTCGGAATCTACTGCGCCTACATCACAACTCGGAATCTAACTCGGAATCTACTGCGCCTACATCATAACTCGGAATCTAACTCGGAATCTACTGCGCCTACATCATAACTCGGAATCTACTGTGCCTACATCATAACTCGGAATCTACTGCGCCTACATCATAACTCGGAATCTACTGCGCCTACATCATAACTCGGAATCAACTGCGCCTACATCATAACTTGTAATCTTCTGCGCCTTCATCATAACTCGGATGCTACTGCGCCTACATCATAACTCGGAATCTACTGCGCCTACATCATAACTCAGAATCTAACTCGGAATCTACTGCGCCTACTTCATAACTCGGAATCAACTGCGCCTACATCATAACTTGGAATCTACTGCGCCTTCATCATAACTCGGAATCTACTGTGCCTACATCATAATTTGGAATCTAACTCGGAATCTACTGCGCCTACATCATAACTCGGAATCTAACTCGGAATCTACTGTGCCTACATCATAACTCGGAATCTACTGCGCCTACATCATAACTCGGAATTTACTGCATCTGCATCATAACTCGGAATCTACTGCGCCTACATCATAACTCGGAATCTACTGCGCCTACATCATAACTCGGAATGTACTGCGCCTACATCATAATTCGGAATCTAACTCGGAATCTACTGCGCCTACATCATAACTCGGCATCTACTGCGCCTAAATCATGACTTGGAATCTAACTCGGAAACTACTGCGCCTACATCATAACTCGGAAACTACTGCGCCTACATCATAACTCAAAATCTACTGCGCCTACATCATAACTCGGAATCTAACTCGGAATCTACTGCGCCTACATCATAACTCGGAATCTACTGCGCCTACATCATAACTCGGAATCCACTGCGCCTACATCATAACTCGGAATCTAACTCGGAATCTACTGCGCCTACATCATAACTCGGAATCTACTGCGCCTACATCATAACTCGGAATCTATCTCAGAATCTACTGCGCCTACATCATAACTCGGAATCTACTGCGCCTACATCATAACTCGGAATCTACTGTGCCTACATCATAACTCGGAATCTAACTCAGAATCTACTGCGCCTACATCATAACTCGGAATCTTACTCGGAATGTACTGCGCCTACATCATAACTAGGAATCTACTGTGCCTACATCATAACTCGGAATCTAACTCGGTATCTAATGCGCGTACATCATAACTCGGAATCTACTGCGCCTACATCACAACTCGGAATCTAACTCGGAATCTACTGCGCCTACATCATAACTCGGAATCTAACTCGGAATCTACTGCGCCTACATCATAACTCGGAATCTACTGTGCCTACGTCATAACTCGGAATCTACTGCGCCTACATCATAACTCGGAATCTACTGCGCCTACATCATAACTCGGAATCAACTGCGCCTACATCATAACTTGTAATCTACTGCGCCTTCATCATAACTCGGATGCTACTGCGCCTACATCATAACTCGGAATCTACTGCGCCTACATCATAACTCAGAATCTAACTCGGAATCTACTGCGCCTACTTCATAACTCGGAATCAACTGCGCCTACATCATAACTTGGAATCTACTGCGCCTTCATCATAACTCGGAATCTACTGTGCCTACATCATAATTTGGAATCTAACTCGGAATCTACTGCGCCTACATCATAACTCGGAATCTAACTCGGAATCTACTGTGCCTACATCATAACTCGGAATCTACTGCGCCTACATCATAACTCGGAATTTACTGCATCTGCATCATAACTCGGAATCTACTGCGCCTACATCATAACTCGGAATCTACTGCGCCTACATCATAACTCGGAATGTACTGCGCCTACATCATAATTCGGAATCTAACTCGGAATCTACTGCGCCTACATCATAACTCGGCATCTACTGCGCCTACATCATGACTTGGAATCTAACTCGGAAACTACTGCGCCTACATCATAACTCGGAAACTACTGCGCCTACATCATAACTCAAAATCTACTGCGCCTACATCATAACTCGGAATCTAACTCGGAATCTACTGCGCCTACATCATAACTCGGAATCTACTGCGCCTACATCATAACTCGGAATCCACTGCGCCTACATCATAACTCGGAATCTAACTCGGAATCTACTGCGCCTACATCATAACTCGGAATCTACTGCGCCTACATCATAACTCGGAATCTATCTCGGAATCTACTGCGCCTACATCATAACTCGGAATCTACTGCGCCTACATCATAACTCGGAATCTACTGTGCCTACATCATAACTCGGAATCTAACTCAGAATCTACTGCGCCTACATCATAACTCGGAATCTTACTCGGAATGTACTGCGCCTACATCATAACTCGGAATCTACTGCGCCTACATCATAACTCGGAATCTAACTCGGAATCTACTGCGCCTACATCATAACTCGGAATCTACTGCGCCTACATCATAACTCGGAATCTATCTCGGAATCTACTGCGCCTACATCATAACTCGGAAGCTACTGCGCCTACATCATAACTCGGAATCTAACTCGGAATCTACTGCGCCTACATCATAACTCGGAATCTACTGCGCCTACATCATAACTCGGAATCTAACTCGGAATCTACTGCGCCTACATCAGAATTCGGAATCTAACTCGGAATGTACTGCGCCTACATCATAACTCGGAATCTACTGCGCCTACATCATAACTCGGAATCTAACTCGGAATCTACTGCGCCTACATCATAACTCGGAATCTACTGCGCCTACATCATAACTCGGAATCTACTGCGCCTACATCATAACTCGGAATCTACTGCGCCTAAATCATAACTCGGAATCTAACTCGGAATCTACTGCGCCTACATCATAACTCGGAATCTAACTCGGAATCTACTGCGCCTACATCATAACTCGGAATCTACAGTGCCTACATCATAACTCGGAATCTAACGCGGAGTCTACTGCGCCTACATCATAACTCGGAATCTACTGTGCCTACATCATAACTCGGAATCTAACTCGGAATCTACTGCGCCTACATCAGAACTCGGAATCTAACTCGGAATCTACTGCGCCTACATCATAACTCGGAATCTACAGCGCCAACATCATAACTCGGAAGCTACTGCGCCTACATCATAACTCGGAATCTAACTCGGAATCTACTGCGCCTACATGATAACTCGGAATATACTGCGCCTACATCATAACTCGGAATCTATCTCGGAATCTACTGCGCCTACATCATAACTCGGAATCTACTGCGCCTACATAATAACTCGGAATCTAACGCGGAATCTACTGCGCCTACATCATAACTCGGAATCTACTGCGCCTACATCATAACTCGGAATCTACTGCGCCTACATCGTAACTCGGAATCTACTGCGCCTACATCATAACTCGGAATCTACTGCGCCTACACCATAACTCGGAATCTAACTCGGAATCTTCTGCGCCTACATCATAACTCGGAATCTACTGCGCCTACATCATAACTCGTAATCTAACTCGGAATCTACTGCGCCTACATCATAACTCGGAATCTACTGTGCCTACATCATAACTCGGAATCTAACTCGGAATCTACTGCGCCTACATCATAACTCGGAATCTACAGCGCCTACATCATAACTCGGAATCTAACTCGGAATCTACTGCGCCTACATCATAACTCGGAATCTAACTCGGAATCTACTGCGCCTACATCATAACTCGGAATCTACTGCGCCTACATCATAACTCGAAATCTATCTCGGAATCTACTGCGCCTACATCATAACTCGGAAGCTACTGCGCCTACATCATAACTCGGAATCTAACTCGGAATCTACTGCGCCTACATCATAACTCGGAATCTACTGCGCCTACATCATAACTCGGAATCTAACTTGGAATCTACTGCGCCTAAATCATAACTCTGAATCTAACTCGGAATCTACTACACCTACATCATAACTCGGAATCTACTGCGCCTACATCATAACTCGGAATCTAACTCGGAATCTACTGCGCCTACATCATAACTCGGAAGCTACTGCGCCTACATCAGAACTCGGAATCTAACTCGGAATCTACTGCGCCTACATCAGAACTCGGAATCTACTGCGCCTAAATCATAACTCGGAATCTAACTCGGAATCTACTGCGCCTACATCATAACTCGGAATCTAACTCGGAATCTACTGCGCCTACATCATAACTCGGAATCTACAGTGCCTACATCATAACTCGGAATCTAACGCGGAGTCTACTGCGCCTACATCATAACTCGGAATCTACTGTGCCTACATCATAACTCGGAATCTAACTCGGAATCTACTGCGCCTACATCAGAACTCGGAATCTAACTCGGAATCTACTGCGCCTACATCATAACTCGGAATCTACAGCGCCAACATCATAACTCGGAAGCTACTGCGCCTACATCATAACTCGGAATCTAACTCGGAATCTACTGCGCCTACATGATAACTCGGAATATACTGCGCCTACATCATAACTCGGAATCTATCTCGGAATCTACTGCGCCTACATCATAACTCGGAATCTACTGCGCCTACATAATAACTCGGAATCTAACGCGGAATCTACTGCGCCTACATCATAACTCGGAATCTACTGCGCCTACATCATAACTCGGAATCTACTGCGCCTACATCGTAACTCGGAATCTACTGCGCCTACATCATAACTCGGAATCTACTGCGCCTACACCATAACTCGGAATCTAACTCGGAATCTTCTGCGCCTACATCATAACTCGGAATCTACTGCGCCTACATCATAACTCGTAATCTAACTCGGAATCTACTGCGCCTACATCATAACTCGGAATCTACTGTGCCTACATCATAACTCGGAATCTAACTCGGAATCTACTGCGCCTACATCATAACTCGGAATCTACAGCGCCTACATCATAACTCGGAATCTAACTCGGAATCTACTGCGCCTACATCATAACTCGGAATCTAACTCGGAATCTACTGCGCCTACATCATAACTCGGAATCTACTGCGCCTACATCATAACTCGAAATCTATCTCGGAATCTACTGCGCCTACATCATAACTCGGAAGCTACTGCGCCTACATCATAACTCGGAATCTAACTCGGAATCTACTGCGCCTACATCATAACTCGGAATCTACTGCGCCTACATCATAACTCGGAATCTAACTTGGAATCTACTGCGCCTAAATCATAACTCTGAATCTAACTCGGAATCTACTACACCTACATCATAACTCGGAATCTACTGCGCCTACATCATAACTCGGAATCTAACTCGGAATCTACTGCGCCTACATCATAACTCGGAAGCTACTGCGCCTACATCAGAACTCGGAATCTAACTCGGAATCTACTGCGCCTACATCAGAACTCGGAATCTACTGCGCCTACATCATAACTCGGAATCTAACTCGGAATCTACTGCGCCTACATCATAACTAGGAATCTACTGTGCCTACATCATAACTCGGAATCTAACTCGGAATCTACTGCGCGTACATCATAACTCGGAATCTACTGCGCCTACATCACAACTCGGAATCTAACTCGGAATCTACTGCGCCTACATCATAACTCGGAATCTAACTCGGAATCTACTGCGCCTACATCATAACTCGGAATCTACTGTGCCTACATCATAACTCGGAATCTACTGCGCCTACATCATAACTCGGAATCTACTGCGCCTACATCATAACTCGGAATCAACTGCGCCTACATCATAACTTGTAATCTACTGCGCCTTCATCATAACTCGGAATCTACTGCGCCTACATCATAACTCGGAATCTACTGCGCCTACATCATAACTCAGAATCTAACTCGGAATCTACTGCGCCTACATCATAACTCGGAATCAACTGCGCCTACATCATAACTTGGAATCTACTGCGCCTTCATCATAACTCGGAATCTACTGTGCCTACATCATAATTCGGAATCTAACTCGGAATCTACTGCGCCTACATCATAACTCGGAATCTAACTCGGAATCTACTGTGCCTACATCATAACTCGGAATCTACTGCGCCTACATCATAACTCGGAATTTACTGCATCTGCATCATAACTCGGAATCTACTGCGCCTACATCATAACTCGGAATCTACTGCGCCTACATCATAACTCGGAATGTACTGCGCCTACATCATAATTCGGAAACTAACTCGGAATCTACTGCGCCTACATCATAACTCGGCATCTACTGCGCCTACATCATGACTTGGAATCTAACTCGGAAACTACTGCGCCTACATCATAACTCGGAAACTACTGCGCCTACATCATAACTCAAAATCTACTGCGCCTACATCATAACTCGGAATCTAACTCGGAATCTACTGCGCCTACATCATAACTCGGAATCTACTGCGCCTACATCATAACTCGGAATCCACTGCGCCTACATCATAACTCGGAATCTAACTCGGAATCTACTGCGCCTACATCATAACTCGGAATCTACTGCGCCTACATCATAACTCGTAATCTAACGCGGAATCTACTGCGCCTACATCATAACTCGGAATCTACTGCGCCTACATCATAACACGGAATCTACTGCGCATACATCGTAACTCGGAATCTACTGCGCCTACATCATAACTCGGAATCTACTGCGCCTACACCATAACTCGGAATCTAACTCGGAATCTACTGCGCCTACATCATAACTCGGAATCTACTGCGCCTACATCATAACTCGTAATCTTACTCGGAATCTACTGCGCCTACATCATAACTCGGAATCTACTGTGCCTACATCATAACTCGGAATCTAACTCGGAATCTACTGCGCCTACATCATAACTCGGAATCTACTGCGCCTACATCATAACTCGGAATCTAACTCGGAATCTACTGCGCCTACATCATAACTCGGAATCTAACTCGGAATCTACTGCGCCTACATCATAACTCGGAATCTACTGCGCCTACATCATAACTCGAAATCTATCTCGGAATCTACTGCGCCTACATCATAACTCGGAAGCTACTGCGCCTACATCATAACTCGGAATCTAACTCGGAATCTACTGCGCCTACATCATAACTCGGAATCTACTGCGCCTACATCATAACTCGGAATTTAACTTGGAATCTACTGCGCCTAAATCATAACTCTGAATCTAACTCGGAATCTACTACACCTACATCATAACTCGGAATCTACTGCGCCTACATCATAACTCGGAATCTAACTCGGAATCTACTGCGCCTACATCATAACTCGGAAGCTACTGCGCCTACATCAGAACTCGGAATCTAACTCGGAATCTACTGCGCCTACATCAGAACTCGGAATCTACTGCGCCTACATCATAACTAGGAAACTACTGTGCCTACATCATAACTCGGAATCTAACTCGGAATCTACTGCGCGTACATCATAACTCGGAATCTACTGCGCCTACATCACAACTCGGAATCTAACTCGGAATCTACTGCGCCTACATCATAACTCGGAATCTAACTCGGAATCTACTGCGCCTACATCATAACTCGGAATCTACTGTGCCTACATCATAACTCGGAATCTACTTCGCCTACATCATAACTCGGAATCTACTGCGCCTACATCATAACTCGGAATCAACTGCGCCTACATCATAACTTGTAATCTACTGCGCCTTCATCATAACTCGGAATCTACTGCGCCTACATCATATCTCGGAATCTACTGCGCCTACATCATAACTCGGAATCAACTGCGCCTACATCATAACTTGGAATCTACTGCGCCTTCATCATAACTCGGAATCTACTGTGCCTACATCATAATTCGGAATCTAACTCGGAATCTACTGCGCCTACATCATAACTCGGAATCTAACTCGGAATCTACTGTGCCTACATCATAACTCGGAATCTACTGCGCCTACATCATAACTCGGAATTTACTGCATCTGCATCATAACTCAGAATCTACTGCGCCTACATCATAACTCGGAATCTACTGCGCCTACATCATAACTCGGAATGTACTGCGCCTACATCATAATTCGGAATCTAACTCGGAATCTACTGCGCCTACATCATAACTCGGCATCTACTGCGCCTACATCATGACTTGGAATCTAACTCGGAAACTACTGCGCCTACATCATAACTCGGAAACTACTGCGCCTACATCATAACTCAAAATCTACTGCGCCTACATCATAACTCGGAATCTAACTCGGAATCTACTGCGCCTACATCATAACTCGGAATCTACTGCGCCTACATCATAACTCGGAATCCACTGCGCCTACATCATAACTCGGAATCTAACTCGGAATCTACTGCGCCTACATCATAACTCGGAATCTACTGCGCCTACATCATAACTCGGAATCTAACTCGGAATCTACTGCGCCTACATCATAACTCGGAATCTACTGCGCCTACATCATAACTCGGAATCTACTGTGCCTACATCATAACTCGGAATCTAACTCAGAATCTACTGCGCCTACATCATAACTCGGAATCTTACTCGGAATGTACTGCGCCTACATCATAACTCGGAATCTACTGCGCCTACATCATAACTCGGAATCTAACTCGGAATCTACTGCGCCTACATCATAACTCGGAATCTACTGCGCCTACATCATAACTCGGAATCTAACTCGGAATCTACTGCGCCTACATCATAACTAGGAATCTACTGCGCCTACATCATAACTCGGAATCTAACTCGGTATCTACTGCGCCTACATCATAACTCGGAATCTACTGCGCCTACATCATAACTCGGAATCTAACTCGGAATCTACTGCGCCTACATCATAACTCGGAATCTAACTCGGAATCTACTGCGCCTACATCATAACTCGGAATCTACTGCGCCTACATCATAACTCGGAATCTATCTCGGAATCTACTGCGCCTACATCATAACTCGGAAGCTACTGCGCCTACATCATAACTCGGAATCTAACTCGGAATCTACTGCGCCTACATCATAACTCGGAATCTACTGCGCCTACATCATAACTCGGAATCTACTGCGCCTACATCATAACTCGGAATCTACTGCGCCTAAATCATAACTCGGAATCTAACTCGGAATCTACTGCGCCTACATCATAACTCGGAATCTACTGCGCCTACATCATAACTCAGAATCTAACTCGGAATCTACTGCGCCTACATCATAACTCGGAATCTACTGTGCCTACATCATAACTCGGAATCTAACGCGGAATCTACTGCGCCTACATCATAACTCGGAATCTACTGTGCCTACATCATAACTCGGAATCTAACTCGGAATCTACTGCGCCTACATCAGAACTCGGAATCTAACTCGGAATCTACTGCGCCTACATCATAACTCGGAATCTACAGCGCCTACATCATAACTCGGAAGCTACTGCGCCTACATCATAACTCGGAATCTAACTCGGAATCTACTGCGCCTACATCATAACTCGGAATCTACTGCGCCTACATCATAACTCGAAATCTATCTCGGAATCTGCTGCGCCTACATCACAACTCGGAAGCTACTGCGCCTACATCATAACTCGGAATCTAACTCGGAATCTACTGCGCCTACATCATAACTCGGAATCTATTGCGCCTACATCATAACTCGGAATCTAACTCGTAATCTACTGCGCCTACATCATAACTCGGAATCTAACTCGGAATCTACTGCGCCTACATCATAACTCGGAATCTACTGCGCCTACATCATAACTCGGAATCTAACTCGGAATCTACTGCGCCTACATCATAACTCGGAATCTACTGCGCCTACATCATAACTCGGAATCTAACTCGGAATCTACTGCGCCTACATCATAACTCGGAATCTACTGCGCCTACATCATAACTCGGAATCTAACTCGGAATCTACTGCGCCTACATCATAACTAGGAATCTACTGTGCCTACATCATAACTCGGAATCTAACTCGGTATCTACTGCGCCTACATCATAACTCAAAATCTACTGCGCCTATATCATAACTCGGAATCTAACTCGGAATCTACTGCGCCTACATCATAACTCGGAATCTAACTCGGAATCTACTGCACCTACATCATAACTCGGAATCTACTGTGCCTACATCATAACTCTGAATCTACTGCGCCTACATCATAACTCGGAATCTACTGCGCCTACATCATAACTCGGAATCAACTGCGCCTACATCATAACTTGGAATCTACTGCGCCTACATCATAACTCGGAATCTACTGCGCCTACATCATAACTCGGAATCTAACTCGGAATCTACTGCGCCTACATCATAACTCGGAATCTAACTCGGAATCTACTGTGCCTACATCATAACTCGGAATCTACTGCGCCTACATCATAACTCGGAATCTACTGCGCCTACATCATAACTCGGAATCTAACTCGGAATCTACTGCGACTACATCATAACTCGGAATCAACTGCGCCTACATCATAACTCGGAATCTAACTTGGAATCTACTGCGCCTTAATCATAACTCAGAATCTAACTCGGAATCTACTGCGCCTACATCATAACTCGGAATCTACTGCGCCTACATCATAACTCGGAATCTAAATCGGAATCTACTGCGCCTACATCATAACTCGGAATCTAACTCGGAATCTACTGCGCCTAAATCATAACTTGGAATCTAACTCGGAATCTACTGCGCCTACATCATAACTCGGAATCTACTGCGCCTACATCATAACTCGGAATCTAACTCGGAATCTACTGTGCCTACATCATAACTCGGAATCTACTGTGCCTACATCATAACTCGGAATCTAACGCGGAATCTACTGCGCCTACATCATAACTCGGAATCTACTGTGCCTACATCATAACTCGGAATCTAACTCGGAATCTACTGCGCCTACATCATAACTCGGAATCTAACTCGGAATCTACTGCGCCTACATCATAACTCGGAATCTACTGCGCCTACATCATAACTCGGATGCTACTGCGCCTACATCATAACTCGGAATCTAACTCGGAATCTACGGCGCCTACATCATAACTCGGAATCTACTGCGCCTACATCATAACTCGGAATCTAACTCGGAATCTACTGCGCCTACATCAGAACTCGGAATCTAACTCGGAATCTACTGCGCCTACATCATAACTCGGAATCTACTGCGCCTACTTCATAACTCGGAATCTAACTCGGAATCTACTGCGCCTACATCATAACTCGGAATCTACTGCGCCTACATCATAACTCGGAATCTAACTCGGAATCTACTGCGCCTACATCATAACTCGGAATCTACTGCGCCTACATCGTAACTCGGAATCTACTGCGCCTACATCATAACTCGGAATCTACTGCGCCTACATCATAACTCGGAATCTACTGCGCCTACATCATAACTCGGAATCTAACTCGGAATCTACTGCGCCTACATCATAACTCGGAATCTACTGCGCCTACATCATAACTCGTAATCTAACTCGGAATCTACTGCGCCTACATCATAACTCGGAATCTACTGCGCCTACATCATAACTCGGAATCTAACTCGGAATCTACTGCGCCTACATCATAACTCGGAATCTAACTCGGTATCTACTGCGCGTACATAATAACTCGGAATCTACTGCGCCTATATCATAACTCGGAATCTACTGCGCCTACATCATAACTCGGAATCTAACTCGGAATCTACTGTGCCTACATCATAACTCGGAATCTACTGCGCCTACATCATAACTCGGAATTTACTGCATCTGCATCATAACTCGGAATCTACTGCGCCTACATCATAACTCGGAATCTACTGCGCCTACATCATAACTCGGAATGTACTGCGCCTACATCATAATTCGGAATCTAACTCGGAATCTACTGCGCCTACATCATGACTTGGAATCTAACTCGGAAACTACTGCGCCTACATCATAACTCGGAAACTACTGCGCCTACATCATAACTCAAAATCTACTGCGCCTACATCATAACTCGGAATCTAACTCGGAATCTACTGCACCTACATCATAACTCGGAATCTACTGCGCCTACATCATAACTCGGAATCTACTGTGCCTACATCATAACTCGGAATCTACCTCGGAATCTACTGCGCCTACATCATAACTCGGAATCTACTGCGCCTACATCATAACTCGGAATCTAACTCGGAATCTACTGCGCCTACATCATAACTCGGAATCTACTGCGCCTACATCATAACTCGGAATCTACTGTGCCTACATCATAACTCGGAATCTACCTCGGAATCTACTGCGCCTACATCATAACTCGGAATCTACTGCGCCTACATCATAACTCGGAATCTAACTCGGAATCTACTGCGCCTACATCATAACTCGGAATCTACTGCGCCTACATCATAACTCGGAATCTACTGTGCCTACATCATAACTCGGAATCTAACTCAGAATCTACTCCGCCTACATCATAACTCGGAATCTTACTCGGAATGTACTGCGCCTACATCATAACTCGGAATCTACTGCGCCTACATCATAACTCGGAATCTAACTCGGAATCTACTGCGCCTACATCATAACTCGGAATCTACTGCGCCTACATCATAACTCGGAATCTAACTCGGAATCTACTGCGCCTACATCATAACTCGGAATCTACTGCGCCTACATCATAACTCGGAATCTAACTCGGTATCTACTGCGCCTACATCATAACTCGGAATCTACTGCGCCTACATCATAACTCGGAATCTAACTCGGAATCTACTGCGCCTACATCATAACTCGGAATCTAACTCGGAATCTTCTGCGCCTACATCATAACTCGGAAGCTACTGCGCCTACATCATAACTCGGAATCTAACTCGGAATCTACTGCGCCTACATCATAACTCGGAATCTAACTCTAAATCTACTGCGCCTACATCAGAATTCGGAATCTAACTCGGAATGTACTGCGCCTACATCATAACTCGGAATCTACTGCGCCTACATCATAACTCGGAATCTAACTCGGAATCTACTGCGCCTACATCATAACTCGGAATCTACTGCGCCTACATCGTAACTCGGAATCTACTGCGCCTACATCATAACTCGGAATCTACTGCGCCTACATCATAACTCGGAATCTACTGCGACTAAATCATAACTCGGAATCTATCTCGGAATCTGCTGCGCCTACATCACAACTCGGAAGCTACTGCGCCTACATCATAACTCGGAATCTAACTCGGAATCTACTGCGCCTACATCATAACTCGGAATCTACTGCGCCTACATCATAACTCAAAATCTAACTCGGAATCTACTGCGCCTACATCATAACTCGGAATCTAACTCGGAATCTACTGCGCCTACATCATAACTCGGAATCTACTGCGCCTACATCATAACTCGGAATCTAACTCGGAATCTACTGCGCCTACATCATAACTCGGAATCTACTGCGCCTACATCATAACTCGGAATCTAACTCGGAATCTACTGCGCCTACATCATAACTCGGAATCTACTGCGCCTACATCATAACTCGGAATCTAACTCGGAATCTACTGCGCCTACATCATAACTAGGAATCTACTGTGCCTACATCATAACTCGGAATCTAACTCGGTATCTACTGCGCGTACATCATAACTCGGAATCTACTGCGCCTATATCATAACTCGGAAACTAACTCGGAATCTACTGCGCCTACATCATAACTCGGAATCTAACTCGGAATCTACTGCACCTACATCATAACTCGGAATCTACTGTGCCTACATCATAACTCTGAATCTACTGCGCCTACATCATAACTCGGAATCTACTGCGCCTACATCATAACTCGGAATCAACTGCGCCTACATCATAACTTGGAATCTACTGCGCCTACATCATAACTCGGAATCTACTGCGCCTACATCATAACTCGGAATCTAACTCGGAATCTACTGCGCCTACATCATAACTCGGAATCTAACTCGGAATCTACTGTGCCTACATCATAACTCGGAATCTACTGCGCCTACATCATAACTCGGAATCTACTGCGCCTACATCATACCTCGGAATCTAACTCGGAATCTACTGCGCCTACATCATAACTCGGAATCTACTGCGCCTACATCATAACTCGGAATCTAACTTGGAATCTACTGCGCCTAAATCATAACTCAGAATCTAACTCGGAATCTACTGCGCCTACATCATAACTCGGAATCTACTGCGCCTAAATCATAACTCGGAATCTAAATCGGAATCTACTGCGCCTACATCATAACTCGGAATCTAACTCGGAATCTACTGCGCCTAAATCATAACTCGGAGTCTAACTCGGAATCTACTGCGCCTACATCATAACTCGGAATCTACTGCGCCTACATCATAACTCGGAATCTAACTCGGAATCTACTGTGCCTACATCATAACTCGGAATCTACTGCGCCTACATCATAACTCGGAATCTAACGCGGAATCTACTGCGCCTACACCATAACTCGGAATCTACTGTGCCTACATCATAACTCGGAATCTAACTCGGAATCTACTGCGCCTACATCATAACTCGGAATCTAACTCGGAATCTACTGCGCCTACATCATAACTCGGAATCTACTGCGCCTACATCATAACTCGGATGATACTGCGCCTACATCATAACTCGGAATCTAACTCGGAATCTATTGCGCCTACATCATAACTCGGAATCTACTGCGCCTACATCATAACTCGGAATCTATCTCGGAATCTACTGCGCCTACATCATAACTCGGAATCTACTGCGCCTACATCATAACTCGGAATCTAACTCGGAATCTACTGCGCCTACATAACTCGGAATCTACTGCGCCTACATCATAACTCGGAATCTAACTCGGAATCTACTGCGCCTACATCAGAACTCGGAATCTAACTCGGAATCTACTGCGCCTACATCATAACTCGGAATCTACTGCGCCTACATCATAACTCGGAATCTAACTCGGAATCTACTGCGCCTACATCATAACTCGGAATCTACTGCGCCTACATCATAACTCAGAATCTAACTCGGAATCTACTGCGCCTACATCATAACTCGGAATCTACTGCGCCTACATCGTAACTCGGAATCTACTGCGCCTACATCATAACTCGGAATCTACTGCGCCTACATCATAACTCGGAATCTACTGCGCCTACATCATAACTCGGAATCTACTGCGCCTACATCATAACTCGGAATCTAACTCGGAATCTACTGCGCCTACATCATAACTAGGAATCTACTGTGCCTCCATCATAACTCGGAATCTAACTCGGTATCTACTGCGCGTACATCATAACTCGGAATCTACTGCGCCTATATCATATCTCGGAATCTACTGCGCCTACATCATAACTCGGAATCTACTGCGCCTACATCATAACTCGGAATCAACTGCGCCTACATCATAACTTGGAATCTACTGCGCCTACATCATAACTCGGAATCTACTGCGCCTACATCATAACTCGGAATATAACTCGGAATCTACTACGCCTACATCATAACTCGGAATCTAACTCGGAAACTACTGTGCCTACATCATAACTCGGAATCTACTGCGCCTACATCATAACTCGGAATCTAACTCGGAATCTACTGCGCCTACATCATAACTCGGAATCTACTGCGCCTACATCATAACTCGGAATGTAACGTGGAATCTACTGCGCCTAAATCATAACTCAGAATCTAACTCGGAATTTACTGCGCCTACATCATAACTCGGAATCTACTGCGCCTACATCATAACTCGGAATCTAAATCGGAATCTACTGCGCCTACATCATAACTCGGAATCTAACTCGGAATCTACTGCGCCTAAATCATAACTCGGAATCTAACTCGGAATCTACTGCGCCTACGTCATAACTCGGAATCTACTGCGCCTACATCATAACTCGGAATCTAACTCGGAATCTACTGCGCCTACATCATAACTCGGAATCTACTGTGCCTACATCATAACTCGGAATCTAACGCGGAATCTACTGCGCCTACATCATAACTCGGAATCTACTGTGCCTACATCATAACTCGGAATCTAACTCGGAATCTACTGCGCCTACATCATAACTCGGAATCTAACTCGGAATCTCCTGCGCCTACATCATAACTCGGAATCTACTGCGCCTACATCATAACTCGGATGCTACTGCGCCTACATCATAACTCGGAATCTAACTCGGAATCTACTGCGCCTACATCATAACTCGGAATCTACTGCGCCTACATCATAACTCGGAATCTATCTCGGAATCTACTGCGCCTACATCATAACTCGGAATCTACTGCGCCTACATCATAACTCGGAATCTAACTCGGAATCTACTGCGCCTACATCATAACTCGGAATCTACTGCGCCTACATCATAACTCGGAATCTAACTCGGAATCTACTGCGCCTACATCATAACTCGGAATCTAACTCGGAATCTACTGCGCCTACATCATAACTCGGAATCTACTGCGCCTACATCATAACTCGGAATCTATCTCGGAATCTACTGCGCCTACATCATAACTCGGAAGCTACTGCGCCTACATCATAACTCGGAATCTAACTCGGAATCTACTGCGCCTACATCATAACTCGGAATCTACTGCGCCTACATCATAACTCGGAATCTAACTCGGAATCTACTGCGCCTACATCAGAATTCGGAATCTAACTCGGAATGTACTGCGCCTACATCATAACTCGGAATCTACTGCGCCTACATCATAACTCGGAATCTAACTCGGAATCTACTGCGCCTACATCATAACTCGGAATCTACTGCGCCTACATCGTAACTCGGAATCTACTGCGCCTACATCATAACTCGGAATCTACTGCGCCTACATCATAACTCGGAATCTACTGCGCCTAAATCATAACTCGGAATCTAACTCGGAATCTACGGCGCCTACATCGTAACTCAGAATCTACTGCGCCTACATCATAACTCGGAATCTAACTCGGAATCTACTGCGCCTACATCATAACTCGGAATCTACTGTGCCTACATCATAACTCGGAATCTAACGCGGAATCTACTGCGCCTACATCATAACTCGGAATCTACTGTGCCTACATCATAACTCGGAATCTAACTCGGAATCTACTGCGCCTACATCATAACTTGGAATCTAACTCGGAATCTACTGCGCCTACATCATAACTCGGAATCTACTGCGCCTATATCATAACTCGGAAACTAACTCGGAATCTACTGCGCCTACATCATAACTCGGAATCTAACTCGGAATCTACTGCACCTACATCATAACTCGGAATCTACTGTGCCTACATCATAACTCTGAATCTACTGCGCCTACATCATAACTCGGAATCTACTGCGCCTACATCATAACTCGGAATCAACTGCGCCTACATCATAACTTGGAATCTACTGCGCCTACATCATAACTCGGAATCTACTGCGCCTACATCATAACTCGGAATCTAACTCGGAATCTACTGCGCCTACATCATAACTCGGAATCTAACTCGGAATCTACTGTGCCTACATCATAACTCGGAATCTACTGCGCCTACATCATAACACGGAATCTACTGCGCCTACATCATACCTCGGAATCTAACTCGGAATCTACTGCGCCTACATCATAACTCGGAATCTACTGCGCCTACATCATAACTCGGAATCTAACTTGGAATCTACTGCGCCTAAATCATAACTCAGAATCTAACTCGGAATCTACTGCGCCTACATCATAACTCGGAATCTACTGCGCCTAAATCATAACTCGGAATCTAAATCGGAATCTACTGCGCCTACATCATAACTCGGAATCTAACTCGGAATCTACTGCGCCTAAATCATAACTCGGAGTCTAACTCGGAATCTACTGCGCCTACATCATAACTCGGAATCTACTGCGCCTACATCATAACTCGGAATCTAACTCGGAATCTACTGTGCCTACATCATAACTCGGAATCTACTGTGCCTACATCATAACTCGGAATCTAACGCGGAATCTACTGCGCCTACACCATAACTCGGAATCTACTGTGCCTACATCATAACTCGGAATCTAACTCGGAATCTACTGCGCCTACATCATAACTCGGAATCTAACTCGGAATCTACTGCGCCTACATCATAACTCGGAATCTACTGCGCCTACATCATAACTCGGATGATACTGCGCCTACATCATAACTCGGAATCTAACTCGGAATCTACTGCGCCTACATCATAACTCGGAATCTACTGCGCCTACATCATAACTCGGAATCTATCTCGGAATCTACTGCGCCTACATCATAACTCGGAATCTACTGCGCCTACATCATAACTCGGAATCTAACTCGGAATCTACTGCGCCTACATCATAACTCGGAATCTACTGCGCCTACATCATAACTCGGAATCTAACTCGGAATCTACTGCGCCTACATCAGAACTCGGAATCTAACTCGGAATCTACTGCGCCTACATCATAACTCGGAATCTACTGCGCCTACATCATAATTCGGAATCTAACTCGGAATCTACTGCGCCTACATCATAACTCGGAATCTACTGCGCCTACATCATAACTCGGAATCTAACTCGGAATCTACTGCGCCTACATCATAACTCGGAATCTACTGCGCCTACATCGTAACTCGGAATCTACTGCGCCTACATCATAACTCGGAATCTACTGCGCCTACATCATAACTCGGAATCTACTGCGCCTACATCATAACTCGGAATCTAACTCGGAATCTACTGCGCCTACATCATAACCCGGAATCTACTGCGCCTACATCATAACTCGTAATCTAACTCGGAATCTACTGCGCCTACATCATAACTCGGAATCTACTGCGCCTACATCATAACTCGGAATCTAACTCGGAATCTACTGCGCCTACATCATAACTAGGAATCTACTGTGCCTCCATCATAACTCGGAATCTAACTCGGTATCTACTGCGCGTACATCATAACTCGGAATCTACTGCGCCTATATCATAACTCGGAATCTACTGCGCCTACATCATAACTCGGAATCTACTGCGCCTACATCATAACTCGGAATCAACTGCGCCTACATCATAACTTGGAATCTACTGCGCCTACATCATAACTCGGAATCTACTGCGCCTACATCATAACTCGGAATATAACTCGGAATCTACTACGCCTACATCATAACTCGGAATCTAACTCGGAATCTACTGCGCCTACATCATAACTCGGAATCTACTGCGCCTACATCATAACTCGGAATCTATCTCGGAATCTACTGCGCCTACATCATAACTCGGAATCTACTGCGCCTACATCATAACTCGGAATCTAACTCGGAATCTACTGCGCCTACATCATAACTCGGAATCTACTGCGCCTACATCATAACTCGGAATCTAACTCGGAATCTACTGCGCCTACATCATAACTCGGAATCTAACTCGGAATCTACTGCGCCTACATCATAACTCGGAATCTACTGCGCCTACATCATAACTCGGAATCTATCTCGGAATCTACTGCGCCTACATCATAACTCGGAAGCTACTGCGCCTACATCATAACTCGGAATCTAACTCGGAATCTACTGCGCCTACATCATAACTCGGAATCTACTGCGCCTACATCATAACTCGGAATCTAACTCGGAATCTACTGCGCCTACATCAGAATTCGGAATCTAACTCGGAATGTACTGCGCCTACATCATAACTCGGAATCTACTGCGCCTACATCATAACTCGGAATCTAACTCGGAATCTACTGCGCCTACATCATAACTCGGAATCTACTGCGCCTACATCGTAACTCGGAATCTACTGCGCCTACATCATAACTCGGAATCTACTGCGCCTACATCATAACTCGGAATCTACTGCGCCTAAATCATAACTCGGAATCTAACTCGGAATCTACTGCGCCTACATCATAACTCGGAATCTACTGCGCCTACATCATAACTCGGAATCTAACTCGGAATCTACTGCGCCTACATCATAACTCGGAATCTACTGTGCCTACATCATAACTCGGAATCTAACGCGGAATCTACTGCGCCTACATCATAACTCGGAATCTACTGTGCCTACATCATAACTCGGAATCTAACTCGGAATCTACTGCGCCTACATCAGAACTCGGAATCTAACTCGGAATCTACTGCGCCTACATCATAACTCGGAATCTACTGCGCCTACATCATAACTCGGAATCTAACTCGGAATCTACTGCGCCTACATCATAACTCGGAATCTAACTCGGAATCTACTGCGCCTACATCATAACTAGGAATCTACTGTGCCTCCATCATAACTCGGAATCTAACTCGGTATCTACTGCGCGTACATCATAACTCGGAATCTACTGCGCCTATATCATAACTCGGAATCTACTGCGCCTACATCATAACTTGGAATCTACTGCGCCTACATCATAACTCGGAATCAACTGCGCCTACATCATAACTTGGAATCTACTGCGCCTACATCATAACTCGGAATCTACTGCGCCTACATCATAACTCGGAATATAACTCGGAATCTACTACGCCTACATCATAACTCGGAATCTAACTCGGAATCTACTGTGCCTACATCATAACTCGGAATCTACTGCGCCTACATCATAACTCGGAATCTAACTCGGAATCTACTGCGCCTACATCATAACTCGGAATCTACTGCGCCTACATCATAACTCGGAATTTAACGTGGAATCTACTGCGCCTAAATCATAACTCAGAATCTAACTCGGAATCTACAGCGCCTACATCATAACTCGGAATCTACTGCGACCTCATCATAACTCGGAATCTAAATCGGAATCTACTGCGCCTACATCATAACTCGGAATCTAACTCGGAATCTACTGCGCCTAAATCATAACTCGGAATCTAACTCGGAATCTACTGCGCCTACATCATAACTCGGAATCTACTGCGCCTACATCATAACTCGGAATCTAACTCGGAATCTACTGCGCCTACATCATAACTCGGAATCTACTGTGCCTACATCATAACTCGGAATCTAACGCGGAATCTACTGCGCCTACATCATAACTCGGAATCTACTGTGCCTACATCATAACTCGGAATCTAACTCGGAATCTACTGCGCCTACATCATAACTCGGAATCTAACTCGGATTCTACTGCGCCTACATCATAACTCGGAATCTACTGCGCCTACATCATAACTCGGATGCTACTGTGCCTACATCATAACTCGGAATCTAACTCGGAATCTACTGCGCCTACATCATAACTCGGAATCTACTGCGCCTACATCATAACTCGGAATCTATCTCGGAATCTACTGCGCCTACATCATAACTCGGAATCTACTGCGCCTACATCATAACTCGGAATCTAACTCGGAATCTACTGCGCCTACATCATAACTCGGAATCTACTGCGCCTACATCATAACTCGGAATCTAACTCGGAATCTACTGCGCCTACATCATAACTCGGAATCTAACTCGGAATCTACTGCGCCTACATCATAACTCGGAATCTACTGCGCCTACATCATAACTCGGAATCTATCTCGGAATCTACTGCGCCTACATCATAACTCGGAAGCTACTGCGCCTACATCATAACTCGGAATCTAACTCGGAATCTACTGCGCCTACATCATAACTCGGAATCTACTGCGCCTACATCATAACTCGGAATCTAACTCGGAATCTACTGCGCCTACATCAGAATTCGGAATCTAACTCGGAATGTACTGCGCCTACATCATAACTCGGAATCTACTGCGCCTACATCATAACTCGGAATCTAACTCGGAATCTACTGCGCCTACATCATAACTCGGAATCTACTGCGCCTACATCGTAACTCGGAATCTACTGCGCCTACATCATAACTCGGAATCTACTGCGCCTACATCATAACTCGGAATCTACTGCGCCTAAATCATAACTCGGAATCTAACTCGGAATCTACTGCGCCTACATCATAACTCGGAATCTACTGCGCCTACATCATAACTCGGAATCTAACTCGGAATCTACTGCGCCTACATCATAACTCGGAATCTACTGTGCCTACATCATAACTCGGAATCTAACGCGGAATCTACTGCGCCTACATCATAACTCGGAATCTACTGCGCCTACATCATAACTCGGAATCTAACTCGGAATCTACTGCGCCTACATCATAACTAGGAGTCTACTGTGCCTACATCATAACTCGGAATCTAACTCGGTATCTACTGCGCGTACATCATAACTCGGAATCTACTGCGCCTATATCATAACTCGGAATCTAACTCGGAATCTACTGCACCTACATCATAACTCGGAATCTAACTCGGAATCTACTGCACCTACATCATAACTCGGAATCTACTGTGCCTACATCATAACTCTGAATCTACTGCGCCTACATCATAACTCGGAATCTACTGCGCCTACATCATAACTCGGAATCAACTGCGCCTACATCATAACTCGGAATCTACTGCGCCTACATCATAACTCGGAATCTAACTCGGAATCTACTGCGCCTACATCATAACTCGGAATCTAACTCGGAATCTACTGTGCCTACATCATAACTCGGAATCTACTGCGCCTACATCATAACTCGGAATCTACTGCGCCTACATCATAACTCGGAATCTAACTCGGAATCTACTGCGCCTACATCATAACTCGGAATCTACTGCGCCTACATCATAACTCGGAATCTAACTTGGAATCTACTGCGCCTAAATCATAACTCAGAATCTAACTCGGAATCTACTGCGCCTACATCATAACTCGGAATCTACTGCGCCTACATCATAACTCGGAATCTAAATCGGAATCTACTGCGCCTACATCATAACTCGGAATCTAACTCGGAATCTACTGCGCCTAAATCATAACTCGGAATCTAACTCGGAATCTACTGCGCCTACATCATAACTCGGAATCTACTGCGCCTACATCATAACTCGGAATCTAACTCGGAATCTACTGTGCCTACATCATAACTCGGAATCTACTGTGCCTACATCATAACTCGGAATCTAACGCGGAATCTACTGCGCCTACATCATAACTCGGAATCTACTGTGCCTACATCATAACTCGGAATCTAACTCGGAATCTACTGCGCCTACATCATAACTCGGAATCTAACTCGGAATCTACTGCGCCTACATCATAACTCGGAATCTACTGCGCCTACATCATAACTCGGATGCTACTGTGCCTACATCATAACTCGGAATCTAACTCGGAATCTACTGCGCCTACATCATAACTCGGAATCTACTGCGCCTACATCATAACTCGGAATCTATCTCGGAATCTACTGCGCCTACATCATAACTCGGAATCTACTGCGCCTACATCATAACTCGGAATCTAACTCGGAATCTACTGCGCCTACATCATAACTCGGAATCTACTGCGCCTACATCATAACTCGGAATCTAACTCGGAATCTACTGCGCCTACATCATAACTCGGAATCTAACTCGGAATCTACTGCGCCTACATCATAACTCGGAATCTACTGCGCCTACATCATAACTCGGAATCTATCTCGGAATCTACTGCGCCTACATCATAACTCGGAAGCTACTGCGCCTACATCATAACTCGGAATCTAACTCGGAATCTACTGCGCCTACATCATAACTCGGAATCTACTGCGCCTACATCATAACTCGGAATCTAACTCGGAATCTACTGCGCCTACATCAGAATTCGGAATCTAACTCGGAATGTACTGCGCCTACATCATAACTCGGAATCTACTGCGCCTACATCATAACTCGGAATCTAACTCGGAATCTACTGCGCCTACATCATAACTCGGAATCTACTGCGCCTACATCGTAACTCAGAATCTACTGCGCCTACATCATAACTCGGAATCTACTGCGCCTACATCATAACTCGGAATCTACTGCGCCTAAATCATAACTCGGAATCTAACTCGGAATCTACTGCGCCTACATCATAACTCGGAATCTACTGCGCCTACATCATAACTCGGAATCTAACTCGGAATCTACTGCGCCTACATCATAACTCGGAATCTACTGCGCCTACATCATAACTCGGAATCTAACGCGGAATCTACTGCGCCTACATCATAACTCGGAATCTACTGTGCCTACATCATAACTCGGAATCTAACTCGGAATCTACTGCGCCTACATCATAACTCGGAATCTAACTCGGAATCTACTGCGCCTACATCATAACTCGGAATCTACTGCGCCTACATCATAACTCGGAATCTAACTCGGAATCTACTGCGCCTACATCATAACTCGGAATCTACTGCGCCTACATCATAACTCGGAATCTAACTCGGAATCTACTGTGCCTACATCATAACTAGGAGTCTACTGTGCCTACATCATAACTCGGAATCTAACTCGGTATCTACTGTGCGTACATCATAACTCGGAATCTACTGCGCCTATATCATAACTCGGAATCTAACTCGGAATCTACTGCGCCTACATCATAACTCGGAATCTAACTCGGAATCTACTGCACCTACATCATAACTCGGAATCTACTGTGCCTACATCATAACTCTGAATCTACTGCGCCTACATCATAACTCGGAATCTACTGCGCCTACATCATAACTCGGAATCAACTGCGCCTACATCATAACTTGGAATCTACTGCGCCTACATCATAACTCGGAATCTACTGCGCCTACATCATAACTCGGAATCTAACTCGGAATCTACTGCGCCTACATCATAACTCGGAATCTAACTCGGAATTTACTGTGCCTACATCATACCTCGGAATCTACTGCGCCTACATCATAACTCGGAATCTACTGCGCCTACATCATAACTCGGAATCTAACTCGGAATCTACTGCGCCTACATCATAACTCGGAATCTACTGCGCCTACATCATAACTCGGAATCTAACTTGGAATCTACTGCGCCTAAATCATAACTCAGAATCTAACTCGGAATCTACTGCGCCTACATCATAACTCGGAATCTACTGCGCCTACATCATAACTCGGAATCTAAATCGGAATCTACAGCGCCTACATCATAACTCGGAATCTAACTCGGAATTTACTGCGCCTAAATCATAACTCGGAATCTAACTCGGAATCTACTGCGCCTACATCATAACTCGGAATCTACTGCGCCTACATCATAACTCGGAATCTAACTCGGAATCTACTGTGCCTACATCATAACTCGGAATCTACTGTGCCTACATCATAACTCGGAATCTAATGCGGAATCTACTGCGCCTACATCATAACTCGGAATCTACTGTGCCTACATCATAACTCGGAATCTAACTCGGAATCTACTGCGCCTACATCATAACTCGGAATCTAACTCGGAATCTACTGTGCCTACATCATAACTCGGAATCTACTGCGCCTACATCATAACTCGGATGCTACTGCGCCTACATCATAACTCGGAATCTAACTCGGAATCTACTGCGCCTACATCATAACTCGGAATCTACTGCGCTAACATCATAACTCGGAATCTATCTCGGAATCTACTGCGCCTACATCATAACTCGGAATCTACTGCGCCTACATCATAACTCGGAATCTAACTCGGAATCTACTGCGCCTACATCATAACTCGGAAGCTACTGCGCCTACATCATAACTCGGAATCTAAGTTGGAATCTACTGCGCCTACATCAGAACTCGGAATCTAACTCGGAATCTACTGCGCCTACATCATAACTCGGAATATACTGCGGCTACATCATAACTCGGAATCTAACTCGGAATCTACTGCGCCTACATCATAACTCGGAATCTACTGCGCCTACATCATAACCCGGAATCTAACTCGGAATCTACTGCACCTACATCATAACTCGGAATCTACTGCGCCTACATCGTAACTCGGAATCTACTGCGCCTACATCATAACTTGGAATCTACTGCGCCTACATCATAACTCGGAATCTAACTCGGAATCTACTGCGCCTACATCATAACCCGGAATCTACTGCGCCTACATTATAACTCGTAATCTAACTCGGAATCTACTGCGCCTACATCATAACTCGGAATCTACTGCGCCTACATCATAACTTGGAATCTAACTCGGAATCTACTGCGCCTACATCATAACTAGGAATCTACTGTGCCTCCATCATAACTCGGAATCTAACTCGGTATCTACTGCGCGTACATCATAACTCGGAATCTACTGCGCCTATATCATAACTCGGAATCTAACTCGGAATCCACTGCGCCTACATCATAACTCGGAATCTAACTCGGAATCTACTGCACCTACATCATAACTCGGAATCTACTGTGCCTACATCATAACTCGGAATCTACTGCGCCTACATCATAACTCGGAATCTACTGCGCCTACATCATAACTCGGAATCAACTGCGCCTACATCATAACTTGGAATCTACTGCGCCTACATCATAACTCGGAATCTACTGCGCCTACATCATAACTCGGAATATAACTCGGAATCTACTACACCTACATCATAACTCGGAATCTAACTCGGAATCTACTGTGCCTACATCATAACTCGGAATCTACTGCGCCTTCATCATAACTCGGATGCTACTGCGCCTACATCATAACTCGGAATCTAACTCGGAATCTACTGCGCCTACATCATAACTCGGAATCTACTGCGCCTACATCATAACTCGGAATCTAACGTGGAATCTACTGCGCCTAAATCATAACTCAGAATCTAACTCGGAATCTACTGCGCCTACATCATAACTCGGAATCTACTGCGCCTACATCAGAACTCGGAATCTAACTCGGAATCTACTGCGCCTACATCATAACTCGGAATCTAACTCGGAATCTACTGCGCCTAAATCATAACTCGGAATATAACTCGGAATCTACTGCGCCTACATCATAACTCGGAATCTACTGCGCCTACATCATAACTCGGAATCTAACTCGGAATCTACTGCGCCTACATCATAACTCGGAATCTACTGTGCCTACATCATAACTCGGAATCTAACGCGGAATCTACTGCGCCTACATCATAACTCGGAATCTACTGTGCCTACATCATAACTCGGAATCTAACTCGGAATCTACTGCGCCTACATCATAACTCGGAATCTAACTCGGAATCTACTGCGCCTACATCATAACTCGGAATCTACTGCGCCTACATCATAACTCGGATGCTACTGCGCCTACATCATAACTCGGAATCTAACTCGGAATCTACTGCGCCTACATCATAACTCGGAATCTACTGCGTCTACATCATAACTCGGAATCTACTGCGCCTACATCATAACTCGGAATCTATCTCGGAATCTACTGCGCCTACATCATTACTCGGAATCTACTGCGCCTACATCATAACTCGGAATCTAACTCGGAATCTACTGCGCCTACATCATAACTCGGAATCTACTGCGCCTACATCATAACTCGGAATCTAACTCGGAATCTACTGCGCCTACATCAGAACTCGGAATCTAACTCGGAATCTACTGCGCCTACATCATAACTCGGAATCTACTGCGCCTACATCATAACTCGGAATCTAACTCGGAATCTACTGCGCCTACATCATAACTCGGAATCTACTGCGCCTACATCATAACTCGGAATCTAACTCGGAATCTACTGCGCCTACATCATAACTCGGAATCTACTGCGCCTACATCATAACTCGGAATCTACTGCGCCTACATCGTAACTCGGAATCTACTGCGCCTACATCATAACAAGGAATCTACTGCGCCTACATCATAACTCGGAATCTAACTCGGAATCTACTGCGCCTACATCATAACTCGGAATCTACTGCGCCTACATCATAACTCGTAATCTAACTCGGAATCTACTGCGCCTACATCATAACTCAGAATCTACTGTGCCTACATCATAACTCGGAATCTAACTCGGAATCTACTGCGCCTACATCATAACTCGGAATCTACTGCGCCTACATCATAACTCGGAATCTAACTCGGAATCTACTGCGCCTACATCATAACTCGGAATCTAACTCGGAATCTACTGCGCCTACATCATAACTCGGAATCTACTGCGCCTACATCATAACTCGAAATCTATCTCGGAATCTACTGCGCCTACATCATAACTCGGAAGCTACTGCGCCTACATCATAACTCGGAATCTAACTTGGAATCTACTGCGCCTACATCATAACTCGGAATCTACTGCGCCTACATCATAACTCGGAATCTAACTTGGAATCTACTGCGCCTAAATCATAACTCTGAATCTAACTCGGAATCTACTGCGCCTACATCATAACTCGGAATCTACTGCGCCTACATCATAACTCGGAATCTAACTCGGAATCTACTGCGCCTACATCATAACTCGGAATCTACTGCGCCTACATCATAACTCGGAATCTAACTCGGAATCTACTGCGCTTACATCATAACTCGGAATCTACTGCGCCTACATCATAACTCGGAATCTAACTCGGAATCTACTGCGCCTACATCATAACTAGGAATCTACTGTGCCTACATCATATCTCGGAATCTAACTCGGTATCTACTGCGCGTACATCATAACTCGGAATCAACTGCGCCTACATCATAACTTGGAATCTACTGCGCCTACATCATAACTCGGAATCTACTGCGCCTACATCATAATTCGGAATCTAACTCGGAATCTACTGCGCCTACATCATAACTCGGAATCTAACTCGGAATCTACTGTGCCTACATCATAACTCGGAATCTACTGCGCCTACATCATAACTCGGAATTTACTGCATCTGCATCATAACTCGGAATCTACTGCGCCTACATCATAACTCGGAATCTACTGCGCCTACATCATAACTCGGAATGTACTGCGCCTACATCATAATTCGGAATCTAACTCGGAATCTACTGCGCCTACATCATAACTCGGCATCTACTGCGCCTACATCATGACTTGGAATCTAACTCGGAAACTACTGCGCCTACATCATAACTCGGAAACTACTGCGCCTACATCATAACTCAAAATCTACTGCGCCTACATCATATGTCGGAATCTAACTCGGAATCTACTGCGCCTACATCATAACTCGGAATCTACTGCGCCTACATCATAACTCGGAATCTAACGTGGAATCTACTGCGCCTAAATCATAACTCAGAATCTAACTCGGAATCTACTGCGCCTACATCATAACTCGGAATCTACTGCGCCTACATCATAACTCGGAATCTAAATCGGAATCTACTGCGCCTACATCATAACTCGGAATCTAACTCGGAATCTACTGCGCCTAAATCATAACTCGGAATCTAACTCGGAATCTACTGCGCCTACATCATAACTCGGAATCTACTGCGCCTACATCATAACTCGGAATCTAACTCGGAATCTACTGCGCCTACATCATAACTCGGAATCTACTGTGCCTACATCATAACTCGGAATCTAACGCGGAATCTACTGCGCCTACATCATAACTCGGAATCTACTGTGCCTACATCATAACTCGGAATCTAACTCGGAATCTACTGCGCCTACATCATAACTCGGAATCTAACTCGGAATCTACTGCGCCTACATCATGACTCGGAATCTACTGCGCCTACATCATAACTCGGATGCTACTGCACCTACATCATAACTCGGAATCTAACTCGGAATCTACTGCGCCTACATCATAACTCGGAATCTACTGCGCCTACATCATAACTCGGAATCTAACTCGGAATCTACTGCGCCTACATCATAACTCGGAATCTACTGCGCCTACATCATAACTCGGAATCTAACTCGGAATCTACTGCGCCTACATCATAACTCGGAATCTACTGCGCCTACATCATAACTCGGAATCTAACTCGGAATCTACTGCGCCTACATCAGAACTCGGAATCTAACTCGGAATCTACTGCGCCTACATCATAACTCGGAATCTACTGCGCCTACATCATAACTCGGAATCTAACTCGGAATCTACTGCGCCTACATCATAACTCGGAATCAACTGCGCCTACATCATAACTCGGAATCTAACTCGGAATCTACTGCGCCTACATCATAACTCGGAATCTACTGCGCCTACATCATAACTCGGAATCTACTGCGCCTACATCGTAACTCGGAATCTACTGCGCCTACATCATAACTCGGAATCTACTGCGCCTACATCATAACTCGGAATCTAACTCGGAATCTACTGCGCCTACATCATAACTCGGAATCTACTGCGCCTACATCATAACTCGGAATCTAACTCGGAATCTACTGCGCCTACATCATAACTCGGAATCTACTGTGCCTACATCATAACTCGGAATCTAACTCGGAATCTACTGCGCCTACATCATAACTCGGAATCTACTGCGCCTACATCATAACTCGGAATCTAACTCGGAATCTACTGCGCCTACATCATAACTCGGAATCTAACTCGGAATCTACTGCGCCTACATCATAACTCGGAATCTACTGCGCCTACATCATAACTCGAAATCTATCTCGGAATCTACTGCGCCTACATCATAACTCGGAAGCTACTGCGCCTACATCATAACTCGGAATCTAACTCGGAATCTACTGCGCCTACATCATAACTCGGAATCTACTGCGCCTACATCATAACTCGGAATCTAACTTGGAATCTACTGCGCCTAAATCATAACTCTGAATCTAACTCGGAATCTACTGCGCCTACATCATAACTCGGAATCTACTGCGCCTACATCATAACTCGGAATCTAACTCGGAATGTACTGCGCCTACATCATAACTCGGAATCTACTGCGCCTACATCATAACTCGGAATCTAACTCGGAATCTACTGCGCCTACATCATAACTCGGAATCTACTGCGCCTACATCATAACTCGGAATCTAACTCGGAATCTACTGCGCCTACATCATAACTCGGAAGCTACTGCGCCTACATCATAACTCGGAATCTAACTCGGAATCTACTGCGCCTACATCATAACTCGGAATCTACTGCGCCTACATCATAACTCGGAATCTAACTAGGAATCTACTGCGCCTAAATCATAACTCTGAATCTAACTCGGAATCTACTGCGCCTACATCATAACTCGGAATCTACTGCGCCTACATCATAACTCGGAATCTAACTCGGAATCTACTGCGCCTACATCATAACTCGGAATCTACTGCGCCTACATCATAACTCGGAATCTAACTCGGAATCTACTGCGCCTACATCATAACTCGGAATCTACTGCGCCTACATCATAACTCGGAATCTAACTCGGTATCTACTGCGCGTACATCATAACTCGGAATCTACTGCGCCTACATCACAACTCGGAATCTAACTCGGAATCTACTGCGCCTACATCATAACTCGGAATCTAACTCGGAATCTACTGCGCCTACATCATAACTCGGAATCTACTGTGCCTACATCATAACTCGGAATCTACTGCGCCTACATCATAACTCAGAATCTACTGCGCCTACATCATAACTCGGAATCAACTGCGCCTACATCATAACTTGTAATCTACTGCGCCTACATCATAACTCGGAATCTACTGCGCCTACATCATAACTCGGAATCTACTGCGCCTACATCATAACTCGGAATCTATCTCGGAATCTACTGCGCCTACATCATAACTCGGAATCTACTGCGCCTACATCATAACTCGGAATCTAACTCGGAATCTACTGCGCCTACATCATAACTCGGAATCTAACTCGGAATCTACTGCGCCTACATCATAACTCGGAAGCTACTGCGCCTACATCATAACTCGGAATCTAACTTGGAATCTACTGCGCCTACATCAGAACTCGGAATCTAACTCGGAATCTACTGCGCCTACATCATAACTCGGAATATACTGCGGCTACATCATAACTCGGAATCTAACTCGGAATCTACTGCGCCTACATCATAACTCGGAATCTACTGCGCCTACATCATAACTCGGAATCTAACTCGGAATCTACTGCGCCTACATCATAACTCAGAATCTACTGCGCCTACATCGTAACTCGGAATCTACTGCGCCTACATCATAACTTGGAATCTACTGCGCCTACATCATAACTCGGAATCTAACTCGGAATCTACTGCGCCTACATCATAACTCGGAATCTACTGCGCCTACATCATAACTCGGAATCTAACTCGGAATCTACTGCGCCTACATCATAACTCGGAATCTACTGCGCCTACATCATAACTCGGAATCTACTGCGCCTACATCGTAACTCGGAATCTACTGCGCCTACATCATAACTCGGAATCTACTGCGCCTACATCATAACTCGGAATCTAACTCGGAATCTACTGCGCCTACATCATAACTCGGAATCTACTGCGCCTACATCATAACTCGGAATCTAACTCGGAATCTACTGCGCCTACATCATAACTCGGAATCTACTGTGCCTACATCATAACTCGGAATCTAACTCGGAATCTACTGCGCCTACATCATAACTCGGAATCTACTGCGCCTACATCATAACTCGGAATCTAACTCGGAATCTACTGCGCCTACATCATAACTCGGAATCTAACTCGGAATCTACTGCGCCTACATCATAACTCGGAATCTACTGCGCCTACATCATAACTCGAAATCTATCTCGGAATCTACTGCGCCTACATCATAACTCGGAAGCTACTGCGCCTACATCATAACTCGGAATCTAACTCGGAATCTACTGCGCCTACATCATAACTCGGAATCTACTGCGCCTACATCATAACTCGGAATCTAACTTGGAATCTACTGCGCCTAAATCATAACTCTGAATCTAACTCGGAATCTACTGCGCCTACATCATAACTCGGAATCTACTGCGCCTACATCATAACTCGGAATCTAACTCGGAATCTACTGCGCCTACATTATAACTCGGAATCTACTGCGCCTACATCATAACTCGGAATCTAACTCGGAATCTACTGCGCCTACATCATAACTCGGAATCTACTGCGCCTACATCATAACTCGGAATCTAACTCGGAATCTACTGCGCCTACATCATAACTCGGAAGCTACTGCGCCTACATCATAACTCGGAATCTAACTCGGAATCTACTGCGCCTACATCATAACTCGGAATCTACTGCGCCTACATCATAACTCGGAATCTAACTTGGAATCTACTGCGCCTAAATCATAACTCTGAATCTAACTCGGAATCTACTGCGCCTACATCATAACTCGGAATCTAACTCGGAATCTACTGCGCCTACATCATAACTCGGAATCTACTGCGCCTACATCATAACTCGGAATCTAACTCGGAATCTACTGCGCCTACATCATAACTCGGAATCTACTGCGCCTACATCATAACTCGGAATCTAACGCGGAATCTACTGCGCCTACATCATAACTCGGAATCTACTGTGCCTACATCATAACTCGGAATCTAACTCGGAATCTACTGCGCCTACATCATAACTCGGAATCTAACTCGGAATCTACTGCGCCTACATCATGACTCGGAATCTACTGCGCCTACATCATAACTCGGATGCTACTGCACCTACATCATAACTCGGAATCTAACTCGGAATCTACTGCGCCTACATCATAACTCGGAATCTACTGCGCCTACATCATAACTCGGAATCTAACTCGGAATCTACTGCGCCTACATCATAACTCGGAATCTACTGCGCCTACATCATAACTCGGAATCTAACTCGGAATCTACTGCGCCTACATCATAACTCGGAATCTACTGCGCCTACATCATAACTCGGAATCTAACTCGGAATCTACTGCGCCTACATCAGAACTCGGAATCTAACTCGGAATCTACTGCGCCTACATCATAACTCGGAATCTACTGCGCCTACATCATAACTCGGAATCTAACTCGGAATCTACTGCGCCTACATCATAACTCGGAATCTACTGCGCCTACATCATAACTCGGAATCTAACTCGGAATCTACTGCGCCTACATCATAACTCGGAATCTACTGCGCCTACATCATAACTCGGAATCTACTGCGCCTACATCGTAACTCGGAATCTACTGCGCCTACATCATAACTCGGAATCTACTGCGCCTACATCATAACTCGGAATCTAACTCGGAATCTACTGCGCCTACATCATAACTCGGAATCTACTGCGCCTACATCATAACTCGGAATCTAACTCGGAATCTACTGCGCCTACATCATAACTCGGAATCTACTGTGCCTACATCATAACTCGGAATCTAACTCGGAATCTACTGCGCCTACATCATAACTCGGAATCTACTGCGCCTACATCATAACTCGGAATCTAACTTGGAATCTACTGCGCCTAAATCATAACTCTGAATCTAACTCGGAATCTACTGCGCCTACATCATAACTCGGAATCTACTGCGCCTACATCATAACTCGGAATCTAACTCGGAATGTACTGCGCCTACATCATAACTCGGAATCTACTGCGCCTACATCATAACTCGGAATCTAACTCGGAATCTACTGCGCCTACATCATAACTCGGAATCTACTGCGCCTACATCATAACTCGGAATCTAACTCGGAATCTACTGCGCCTACATCATAACTCGGAAGCTACTGCGCCTACATCATAACTCGGAATCTAACTCGGAATCTACTGCGCCTACATCATAACTCGGAATCTACTGCGCCTACATCATAACTCGGAATCTAACTAGGAATCTACTGCGCCTAAATCATAACTCTGAATCTAACTCGGAATCTACTGCGCCTACATCATAACTCGGAATCTACTGCGCCTACATCATAACTCGGAATCTAACTCGGAATCTACTGCGCCTACATCATAACTCGGAATCTACTGCGCCTACATCATAACTCGGAATCTAACTCGGAATCTACTGCGCCTACATCATAACTCGGAATCTACTTCGCCTACATCATAACTCGGAATCTAACTCGGTATCTACTGCGCGTACATCGTAACTCGGAATCTACTGCGCCTACATCACAACTCGGAATCTAACTCGGAATCTACTGCGCCTACATCATAACTCGGAATCTAACTCGGAATCTACTGCGCCTACATCATAACTCGGAATCTACTGTGCCTACATCATAACTCGGAATCTACTGCGCCTACATCATAACTCAGAATCTACTGCGCCTACATCATAACTCGGAATCAACTGCGCCTACATCATAACTTGTAATCTACTGCGCCTACATCATAACTCGGAATCTACTGCGCCTACATCATAACTCGGAATCTACTGCGCCTACATCATAACTCGGAATCTATCTCGGAATCTACTGCGCCTACATCATAACTCGGAATCTACTGCGCTTACATCATAACTCGGAATCTAACTCGGAATCTACTGCGCCTACATCATAACTCGGAAGCTACTGCGCCTACATCATAACTCGGAATCTAACTTGGAATCTACTGCGCCTACATCAGAACTCGGAATCTAACTCGGAATCTACTGCGCCTACATCATAACTCGGAATATACTGCGGCTACATCATAACTCGGAATCTAACTCGGAATCTACTGCGCCTACATCATAACTCGGAATCTACTGCGCCTACATCATAACTCGGAATCTAACTCGGAATCTACTGCGCCTACATCATAACTCAGAATCTACTGCGCCTACATCGTAACTCGGAATCTACTGCGCCTACATCATAACTTGGAATCTACTGCGCCTACATCATAACTCGGAATCTAACTCGGAATCTACTGCGCCTACATCATAACTCGGAATCTACTGCGCCTACATCATAACTCGGAATCTAACTCGGAATCTACTGCGCCTACATCATAACTCGGAATCTACTGCGCCTACATCATAACTCGGAATCTACTGCGCCTACATCGTAACTCGGAATCTACTGCGCCTACATCATAACTCGGAATCTACTGCGCCTACATCATAACTCGGAATCTAACTCGGAATCTACTGCGCCTACATCATAACTCGGAATCTACTGCGCCTACATCATAACTCGGAATCTAACTCGGAATCTACTGCGCCTACATCATAACTCGGAATCTACTGTGCCTACATCATAACTCGGAATCTAACTCGGAATCTACTGCGCCTACATCATAACTCGGAATCTACTGCGCCTACATCATAACTCGGAATCTAACTCGGAATCTACTGCGCCTACATCATAACTCGGAATCTAACTCGGAATCTACTGCGCCTACATCATAACTCGGAATCTACTGCGCCTACATCATAACTCGAAATCTATCTCGGAATCTACTGCGCCTACATCATAACTCGGAAGCTACTGCGCCTACATCATAACTCGGAATCTAACTCGGAATCTACTGCGCCTACATCATAACTCGGAATCTACTGCGCCTACATCATAACTCGGAATCTAACTTGGAATCTACTGCGCCTAAATCATAACTCTGAATCTAACTCGGAATCTACTGCGCCTACATCATAACTCGGAATCTACTGCGCCTACATCATAACTCGGAATCTAACTCGGAATCTACTGCGCCTACATTATAACTCGGAATCTACTGCGCCTACATCATAACTCGGAATCTAACTCGGAATCTACTGCGCCTACATCATAACTCGGAATCTACTGCGCCTACATCATAACTCGGAATCTAACTCGGAATCTACTGCGCCTACATCATAACTCGGAAGCTACTGCGCCTACATCATAACTCGGAATCTAACTCGGAATCTACTGCGCCTACATCATAACTCGGAATCTACTGCGCCTACATCATAACTCGGAATCTAACTTGGAATCTACTGCGCCTAAATCATAACTCTGAATCTAACTCGGAATCTACTGCGCCTACATCATAACTCGGAATCTACTGCGCCTACATCATAACTCGGAATCTAACTCGGAATCTACTGCGCCTACATCATAACTCGGAATCTACTGCGCCTACATCATAACTCGGAATCTAACTCGGAATCTACTGCGCCTACATCATAACTCGGAATCTACTGCGCCTACATCATAACTCGGAATCTAACTCGGTATCTACTGCGCGTACATCATAACTCGGAATCTACTGCGCCTACATCACAACTCGGAATCTAACTCGGAATCTACTGCGCCTACATCATAACTCGGAATCTAACTCGGAATCTACTGCGCCTACATCATAACTCGGAATCTACTGTGCCTACATCATAACTCGGAATCTACTGCGCCTACATCATAACTCAGAATCTACTGCGCCTACATCATAACTCGGAATCAACTGCGCCTACATCATAACTTGTAATCTACTGCGCCTACATCATAACTCGGAATCTACTGCGCCTACATCATAACTCGGAATCTACTGCGCCTACATCATAACTCGGAATCTATCTCGGAATCTACTGCGCCTACATCATAACTCGGAATCTACTGCGCCTACATCATAACTCGGAATCTAACTCGGAATCTACTGCGCCTACATCATAACTCGGAAGCTACTGCGCCTACATCATAACTCGGAATCTAACTTGGAATCTACTGCGCCTACATCAGAACTCGGAATCTAACTCGGAATCTACTGCGCCTACATCATAACTCGGAATATACTGCGGCTACATCATAACTCGGAATCTAACTCGGAATCTACTGCGCCTACATCATAACTCGGAATCTACTGCGCCTACATCATAACTCGGAATCTAACTCGGAATCTACTGCGCCTACATCATAACTCAGAATCTACTGCGCCTACATCGTAACTCGGAATCTACTGCGCCTACATCATAACTTGGAATCTACTGCGCCTACATCATAACTCGGAATCTAACTCGGAATCTACTGCGCCTACATCATAACCCGGAATCTACTGCGCCTACATCATAACTCGTAATCTAACTCGGAATCTACTGCGCCTACATCATAACTCGGAATCTACTGCGCCTACATCATAACTCGGAATCTAACTCGGAATCTACTGCGCCTACATCATAACTAGGAATCTACTGTGCCTCCATCATAACTCGGAATCTAACTCGGTATCTACTGCGCGTACATAATAACTCGGAATCTACTGCGCCTATATCATAACTCGGAATCTAACTCGGAATCCACTGCGCCTACATCATAACTCGGAATCTAACTCGGAATCTACTGCACCTACATCATAACTCGGAATCTACTGTGCCTACATCATAACTCGGAATCTACTGCGCCTACATCATAACTCGGAATCTACTGCGCCTACATCATAACTCGGAATCAACTGCGCCTACATCATAACTTGGAATCTACTGCGCCTACATCATAACTCGGAATCTACTGCGCCTACATCATAACTCGGAATATAACTCGGAATCTACTACGCCTACATCATAACTCGGAATCTAACTCGGAATCTACTGCGCCTACATCATAACTCGGAATCTACTGCGCCTACATCATAACTCGGAATCTAACGTGGAATCTACTGCGCCTAAATCATAACTCAGAATCTAACTCGGAATCTACTGCGCCTACATCATAACTCTTAATCTACTGCGCCTACATCATAACTCGGAATCTAAATCGGAATCTACTGCGCCTACATCATAACTCGGAATCTAACTCGGAATCTACTGCGCCTAAATCATAACTCGGAATCTAACTCGGAATCTACTGCGCCTACATCATAACTCGGAATCTACTGCGCCTACATCATAACTCGGAATCTAACTCGGAATCTACTGCGCCTACATCATAACTCGGAATCTACTGTGCCTACATCATAACTCGGAATCTAACGCGGAATCTACTGCGCCTACATCATAACTCGGAATCTACTGTGCCTACATCATAACTCGGAATCTAACTCGGAATCTACTGCGCCTACATCATAACTCGGAATCTAACTCGGAATCTACTGCGCCTACAACATAACTCGGAATCTACTGCGCCTACATCATAACTCGGATGCTACTGCGCCTACATCATAACTCGGAATCTAACTCGGAATCTACTGCGCCTACATCATAACTCGGAATCTACTGCGCCTACATCATAACTCGGAATCTACTGCGCCTACATCATAACTCGGAATCTATCTCGAAATCTACTGCGCCTACATCATTACTCGGAATCTACTGCGCCTACATCATAACTCGGAATCTAACTCGGAATCTACTGCGCCTACATCATAACTCGGAATCTACTGCGCCTACATCATAACTCGGAATCTAACTCGGAATCTACTGCGCCTACATCAGAACTCGGAATCTAACTCGGAATCTACTGCGCCTACATCGTAACTCGGAATCTACTGCGCCTACATCATAACTCGGAATCTACTGCGCCTACATCATAACTCGGAATCTTACTCGGAATCTACTGCGCCTACATCATAACTCGGAATCTACTGCGCCTACATCATAACTCGTAATCTAACTCGGAATCTACTGCGCCTACATCATAACTCGGAATCTACTGTGCCTACATCATAACTCGGAATCTAACTCGGAATCTACTGCGCCTACATCATAACTCGGAATCTACTGCGCCTACATCATAACTCGGAATCTAACTCGGAATCTACTGCGCCTACATCATAACTCGGAATCTAACTCGGAATCTACTGCGCCTACATCATAACTCGGAATCTACTGCGCCTACATCATAACTCGAAATCTATCTCGGAATCTACTGCGCCTACATCATAACTCGGAAGCTACTGCGCCTACATCATAACTCGGAATCTAACTCGGAATCTACTGCGCCTACATCATAACTCGGAATCTACTGCGCCTACATCATAACTCGGAATCTAACTTGGAATCTACTGCGCCTAAATCATAACTCTGAATCTAACTCGGAATCTACTGCGCCTACATCATAACTCGGAATCTACTGCGCCTACATCATAACTCGGAATCTAACTCGGAATCTACTGCGCCTACATCATAACTCGGAATCTACTGCGCCTACATCATAACTCGGAATCTAACTCGGAATCTACTGCGCCTACATCATAACTCGGAATCTACTGCGCCTACATCATAACTCGGAATCTAACTCGGAATCTACTGCGCCTACATCATAACTCGGAATCTACTGTGCCTACATCATAACTCGGAATCTACTGCGCCTACATCATAACTCGGAATCTACTGCGCCTACATCATAACTCGGAATCAACTGCGCCTACATCATAACTTGTAATCTACTGCGCCTACATCATAACTCGGAATCTACTGCGCCTACATCATAACTCGGAATCTAACTCGGAATCTACTGCGCCTACATCATAACTCGGAATCTAACTCGGAATCTAATGTGCCTACATCATAACTCGGAATCTACTGCGCCTACAACATAACTCGGAATCTACTGCGCCTACATCATAACTCAGAATCTAACTCGGAATCTACTGCGCTTACATCATAACTCGGAATCAACTGCGCCTACATCATAACTTGGAATCTACTGCGCCTACATCATAACTCGGAATCTACTGCGCCTACATCATAATTCGGAATCTAACTCGGAATCTACTGCGCCTACATCATAACTCGGAATCTAACTCGGAATCTACTGTGCCTACATCATAACTCGGAATCTACTGCGCCTACATCATAACTCGGAATTTACTGCATCTGCATCATAACTCGGAATCTACTGCGCCTACATCATAACTCGGAATGTACTGCGCCTACATCATAATTCGGAATCTAACTCGGAATCTACTGCGCCTACATCATAACTCGGAATCTACTGCGCCTACATCATGACTTGGAATCTAACTCGGAAACTACTGCGCCTACACCATAACTCGGAAACTACTGCGCCTACATCATAACTCAAAATCTACTGCGCCTACATCATAACTCGCAATCTAACTCGGAATCTACTGCGCCTACATCATAACTCGGAATCTACTGCGCCTACATCATAACTCGGAATCCACTGCGCCTACATCATAACTCGGAATCTAACTCGGAATCTACTGCGCCTACATCATAACTCAGAATCTACTGCGCCTACATCATAACTCGGAATCTAACTCGGAATCTACTGCGCCTACATCATAACTCGGAATCTACTGCGCCTACATCATAACTCGGAATCTACTGTGCCTACATCATAACTCGGAATCTAACTCAGAATCTACTGCGCCTACATCATAACTCGGAATCTTACTCGGAATGTACTGCGCCTACATCATAACTCGGAATCTACTGCGCCTACATCATAACTCGGAATCTACTGCGCCTACATCATAACTCGGAATCTAACGTGGAATCTACTGCGCCTAAATCATAACTCAGAATCTAACTCGGAATCTACTGCGCCTACATCATAACTCGGAATCTAAATCGGAATCTACTGCGCCTACATCATAACTCGGAATCTAACTCGGAATCTACTGCGCCTAAATCATAACTCGGAATCTAACTCGGAATCTACTGCGCCTACATCATAACTCGGAATCTACTGCGCCTACATCATAACTCGGAATCTAACTCGGAATCTACTGCGCCTACATCATAACTCGGAATCTACTGTGCCTACATCATAACTCGGAATCTAACGCGGAATCTACTGCGCCTACATCATAACTCGGAATCTACTGTGCCTACATCATAACTCGGAATCTAACTCGGAATCTACTGCGCCTACATCATAACTCGGAATCTAACTCGGAATCTACTGCGCCTACATCATAACTCGGAATCTACTGCGCCTACATCAAAACTCGGATGCTACTGCGCCTACATCATAACTCGGAATCTAACTCGGAATCTACTGCGCCTACATCATAACTCGGAATCTACTGCGCCTACATCATAACTCGGAATCTATCTCGGAATCTACTGCGCCTACATCATTACTCGGAATCTACTGCGCCTACATCATAACTCGGAATCTAACTCGGAATCTACTGCGCCTACATCATAACTCGGAATCTACTGCGCCTACATCATAACTCGGAATCTAACTCGGAATCTACTGCGCCTACATCATAACTCGGAATCTAACTCGGAATCTACTGCGCCTACATCATAACTCGGAATCTACTGCGCCTACATCATAACTCGGAATCTAACTCGGAATCTACTGCGCCTACATCATAACTCGGAATCTACTGCGCCTACATCATAACTCGGAATCTACTGCGCCTACATCGTAACTCGGAATCTACTGCGCCTACATCATAACTCGGAATCTACTGCGCCTACATCATAACTCGGAATCTAACTCGGAATCTACTGCGCCTACATCATAACTCGGAATCTACTGCGCCTACATCATAACTCGTAATCTAACTCGGAATCTACTGCGCCTACATCATAACTCGGAATCTACTGTGCCTACATCATAACTCGGAATCTAACTCGGAATCTACTGCGCCTACATCATAACTCGGAATCTACTGCGCCTACATCATAACTCGGAATCTAACTCGGAATCTACTGCGCCTACATCATAACTCGGAATCTAACTCGGAATCTACTGCGCCTACATCATAACTCGGAATCTACTGCGCCTACATCATAACTCGAAATCTATCTCGGAATCTACTGCGCCTACATCATAACTCGGAAGCTACTGCGCCTACATCATAACTCGGAATCTAACTCGGAATCTACTGCGCCTACATCATAACTCGGAATCTACTGCGCCTACATCATAACTCGGAATCTAACTTGGAATCTACTGCGCCTAAATCATAACTCTGAATCTAACTCGGAATCTACTGCGCCTACATCATAACTCGGAATCTACTGCGCCTACATCATAACTCGGAATCTAACTCGGAATCTACTGCGCCTACATCATAACTCGGAATCTACTGCGCCTACATCATAACTCGGAATCTAACTCGGAATCTACTGCGCCTACATCATAACTCGGAATCTACTGCGCCTACATCATAACTCGGAATCTAACTCGGAATCTACTGCGCCTACATCATAACTAGGAATCTACTGTGCCTACATCATAACTCGGAATCTAACTCGGTATCTACTGCGCGTACATCATAATTCGGAATCTACTGCGCCTACATCACAACTCGGAATCTAACTCGGAATCTACTGCGCCTACATCATAACTCGGAATCTAACTCGGAATCTACTGCGCCTACATCATAACTCGGAATCTACTGTGCCTACATCATAACTCGGAATCTACTGCGCCTACATCATAACTCGGAATCTACTGCGCCTACATCATAACTCGGAATCAACTGCGCCTACATCATAACTTGTAATCTACTGCGCCTACATCATAACTCGGAATCTACTGCGCCTACATCATAACTCGGAATCTAACTCGGAATCTACTGCGCCTACATCATAACTCGGAATCTAACTCGGAATCTAATGTGCCTACATCATAACTCGGAATCTACTGCGCCTACATCATAACTCGGAATCTACTGCGCCTACATCATAACTCAGAATCTAACGCGGAATCTACTGCGCTTACATCATAACTCGGAATCAACTGCGCCTACATCATAACATGGAATCTACTGCGCCTACATCATAACTCGGAATCTACTGCGCCTACATCATAATTCGGAATCTAACTCGGAATCTACTGCGCCTACATCATAACTCGGAATCTAACTCGGAATCTACTGTGCCTACATCATAACTCGGAATCTACTGCGCCTACATCATAACTCGGAATTTACTGCATCTGCATCATAACTCGGAATCTACTGCGCCTACATCATAACTCGGAATCTACTGCGCCTACATCATAACTCGGAATCTACTGCGCCTACATCATAATTCGGAATCTAACTCGGAATGTACTGCGCCTACATCATAACTCGGCATCTACTGCGCCTACATCATGACTTGGAATCTAACTCGGAAACTACTGCGCCTACATCATAACTCGGAAACTACTGTGCCTACATCATAACTCAAAATCTACTGCGCCTACATCATAACTCGGAATCTAACTCGGAATCTACTGCGCCTACATCATAACTCGGAATCTACTGCGCCTACATCAGAACTCGGAATCCACTGCGCCTACATCATAACTCGGAATCTAACTCGGAATCTACTGCGCCTACATCATAACTCAGAATCTACTGCGCCTACATCATAACTCGGAATCTAACTCGGAATCTACTGCGCCTACATCATAACTCGGAATCTACTGCGCCTACATCATAACTCGGAATCTACTGTGCCTACATCATAACTCGGAATCTTACTCGGAATGTACTGCGCCTACATCATAACTCGGAATCTACTGCGCCTACATCATAACTCGGAATCTAACTCGGAATCTACTGCGCCTACATCATAACTCGGAATCTACTGCGCCTACATCATAACTCGGAATCTAACTCGGAATCTACTGCGCCTACATCATAACTAGGAATCTACTGCGCCTACATCATAACTCGGAATCTAACTCGGTATCTACTGCGCCTACATCATAACTCGGAATCTACTGCACCTACATCATAACTCGGAATCTAACTCGGAATCTACTGCGCCTACATCATAACTCGGAATCTAACTCGGAATCTACTGCGCCTACATCATAACTCGGATGCTACTGCGCCTACATCATAACTCGGAATCTATCTCGGAATCTACTGCGCCTACATCATAACTCGGAAGCTACTGCGCCTACATCATAACTCGGAATCTAACTCGGAATCTACTGCGCCTACATCATAACTCGGAATCTACTGCGCCTACATCGTAACTCGGAATCTACTGCGCCTACATCATAACTCGGAATCTACTGCGCCTACATCATAACTCGGAATCTACTGCGCCTACATCATAACTCGGAATCTACTGCGCCTACATCATAACTCGGAATCTAACTCGGAATCTACTGCGCCTACATCAGAACTCGGAATCTACTGCGCCTACATCATAACTCGGAATCTAACTCGGAATCTACTGCGCCTACATCATAACTAGGAATCTACTGTGCCTACATCATAACTCGGAATCTAACTCGGTATCTACTGCGCGTACATCATAACTCGGAATCTACTGCGCCTACATCACAACTCGGAATCTAACTCGGAATCTACTGCGCCTACATCATAACTCGGAATCTAACTCGGAATCTACTGCGCCTACATCATAACTCGGAATCTACTGTGCCTACATCATAACTCGGAATCTACTGCGCCTACATCATAACTCGGAATCTACTGCGCCTACATCATAACTCGGAATCAACTGCGCCTACATCATAACTTGTAATCTACTGCGCCTACATCATAACTCGGAATCTACTGCGCCTACATCATAACTCGGAATCTAACTCGGAATCTACTGCGCCTACATCATAACTCGGAATCTAACTCGGAATCTAATGTGCCTACATCATAACTCGGAATCTACTGCGCCTACATCATAACTCGGAATCTACTGCGCCTACATCATAACTCAGAATCTAACTCGGAATCTACTGCGCCTACATCATAACTCGGAATCAACTGCGCCTACATCATAACTTGGAATCTACTGCGCCTACATCATAACTCGGAATCTACTGCGCCTACATCATAATTCGGAATCTAACTCGGAATCTACTGCGCCTACATCATAACTCGGAATCTAACTCGGAATCTACTGTACCTACATCATAACTCGGAATCTACTGCGCCTACATCATAACTCGGAATTTACTGCATCTGCATCATAACTCGGAATCTACTGCGCCTACATCATAACTCGGAATCTACTGCGCCTACATCATAACTCGGAATGTATTGCGCCTACATCATAATTCAGAATCTAACTCGGAATCTACTGCGCCTACATCATAACTCGGCATCTACTGCGCCTACATCATGACTTGGAATCTAACTCGGAAACTACTGCGCCTACATCATAACTCGGAAACTACTGCGCCTACATCATAACTCAAAATCTACTGCGCCTACATCATAACTCGGAATCTAACTCGGAATCTACTGCGCCTACATCATAACTCGGAATCCACTGCGCCTACATCATAACTCGGAATCTAACTCGGAATCTACTGCGCCTACATCATAACTCGGAATCTACTGCGCCTACATCATAACTCGGAATCTAACTCGGAATCTACTGCGCCTACATCATAACTCGGAATCTACTGCGCCTACATCATAACTCGGAATCTACTGTGCCTACATCATAACTCGGAATCTAACTCAGAATCTACTGCGCCTACATCATAACTCGGAATCTTACTTGGAATGTACTGCGCCTACATCATAACTCGGAATCTATGCGCCTACATCATAACTCGGAATCTAACTCGGAATCTACTGCGCCTACATCATAACTCGGAATCTACTGCGCCTACATCATAACTCGGAATCTAACTCGGAATCTACTGCGCCTACATCATAACTAGGAATCTAGTGCGCCTACATCATAACTCGGAATCTAACTCGGTATCTACTGCGCCTACATCATAACTCGGAATCTACTGCGCCTACATCATAACTCGGAATCTAACTCGGAATCTACTGCGCCTACATCATAACTCGGAATCAAACTCGGAATCTACTGCGCCTACATCATAACTCGGATGCTACTGCGCCTACATCATAACTTGGAATCTATCTCGGAATCTACTGCGCCTACATCATAACTCGGAATCTACTGCGCCTACATCATAACTCGGAATCTAACTCGGAATCTACTGCGCCTACATCATAACTCGGAATCTACTGCGCCTACATCATAACTCGGAATCTAACTCGGAATCTACTGCGCCTACATCAGAATTCGGAATCTAACTCGGAATGTACTGCGCCTACATCATAACTCGGAATCTACTGCGCCTACATCATTACTCGGAATCTAACTCGGAATCTACTGCGCCTACATCATAACTCGGAATCTACTGCGTCTACATCGTAACTCGGAATCTACTGCGCCTACATCATAACTCAGAATCTACTGCGCCTACATCATAACTCGGAATCTACTGCGCCTAAATCATAACTCGGAATCTAACTCGGAATCTACTGCGCCTACATCATAACTCGGAATCTACTGCGCCTACATCAAAACTCGGAATCTAACTCGGAATCTACTGCGCCTACATCATAACTCGGAATCTACTGTGCCTACATCATAACTCGGAATCTAACGCGGAATCTACTGCGCCTACATCATAACTCGGAATCTACTGTGCCTATATCATAACTCGGAATCTAACTCGGAATCTACTGCGCCTACATCATAACTCGGAATCTAACTCGGAATCTACTGCGCCTACATCATAACTCGGAATCTACTGCGCCTACATCATAACTCAGAATCTAACTCGGAATCTACTGCGCCTACATCATAACTCGGAATCAACTGCGCCTACATCATAACTTGGAATCTACTGCGCCTACATCATAACTCGGAATCTACTGCGCCTACATCATAATTCGGAATCTAACTCGGAATCTACTGCGCCTACATCATAACTCGGAATCTAACTCGGAATCTACTGTACCTACATCATAACTCGGAATCTACTGCGCCTACATCATAACTCGGAATTTACTGCATCTGCATCATAACTCGGAATCTACTGCGCCTACATCATAACTCGGAATCTACTGCGCCTACATCATAACTCGGAATGTACTGCGCCTACATCATAATTCAGAATCTAACTCGGAATCTACTGCGCCTACATCATAACTCGGCATCTACTGCGCCTACATCATGACTTGGAATCTAACTCGGAAACTACTGCGCCTACATCATAACTCGGAAACTACTGCGCCTACATCATAACTCAAAATCTACTGCGCCTACATCATAACTCGGAATCTAACTCGGAATCTACTGCGCCTACATCATAACTCGGAATCTACTGCGCCTACATCATAACTCGGAATCTACTGCGCCTACATCATAACTCGGAATCTAACTCGGAATCTACTGCGCCTACATCATAACTCGGAATCTACTGCGCCTACATCATAACTCGGAATCTACTGTGCCTACATCATAACTCGGAATCTAACTCAGAATCTACTGCGCCTACATCATAACTCGGAATCTTACTTGGAATGTACTGCGCCTACATCATAACTCGGAATCTATGCGCCTACATCATAACTCGGAATCTAACTCGGAATCTACTGCGCCTACATCATAACTCGGAATCTACTGCGCCTACATCATAACTCGGAATCTAACTCGGAATCTACTGCGCCTACATCATAACTAGGAATCTAGTGCGCCTACATCATAACTCGGAATCTAACTTGGTATCTACTGCGCCTACATCATAACTCGGAATCTACTGCGCCTACATCATAACTCGGAATCTAACTCGGAATCTACTGCGCCTACATCATAACTAGGAATCTAGTGCGCCTACATCATAACTCGGAATCTAACTCGGTATCTACTGCGCCTACATCATAACTCGGAATCTACTGCGCCTACATCATAACTCGGAATCTAACTCGGAATCTACTGCGCCTACATCATAACTCGGAATCTAACTCGGAATCTACTGCGCCTACATCATAACTCGGATGCTACTGCGCCTACATCATAACTCGGAATCTAACTCGGAATCTACTGCGCCTACATCATAACTCGGATGCTACTGCGCCTACATCATAACTCGGAATCTATCTCGGAATCTACTGCGCCTACATCATAACTCGGAAGCTACTGCGCCTACATCATAACTCGGAATCTAACTCGGAATCTACTGCGCCTACATCATAACTCGGAATCTACTGCGCCTACATCGTAACTCGGAATCTACTGCGCCTACATCATAACTCGGAATCTACTGCGCCTACATCATAACTCGGAATCTACTGCGCCTACATCATAACTCGGAATCTACTGCGCCTACATCATAACTCGGAATCTAACTCGGAATCTACTGCGCCTACATCAGAACTCGGAATCTACTGCGCCTACATCATAACTCGGAATCTAACTCGGAATCTACTGCGCCTACATCATAACTAGGAATCTACTGCGCCTACATCATAACTCGGAATCTAACTCGGAATCTACTGCGCCTACATCATAACTAGGAATCTACTGTGCCTACATCATAACTCGGAATCTAACTCAGAATCTACTGCGCCTACATCATAACTCGGAATCTTACTTGGAATGTACTGCGCCTACATCATAACTCGGAATCTATGCGCCTACATCATAACTCGGAATCTAACTCGGAATCTACTGCGCCTACATCATAACTCGGAATCTACTGCGCCTACATCATAACTCGGAATCTAACTCGGAATCTACTGCGCCTACATCATAACTAGGAATCTAGTGCGCCTACATCATAACTCGGAATCTAACTTGGTATCTACTGCGCCTACATCATAACTCGGAATCTACTGCGCCTACATCATAACTCGGAATCTAACTCGGAATCTACTGCGCCTACATCATAACTAGGAATCTAGTGCGCCTACATCATAACTCGGAATCTAACTCGGTATCTACTGCGCCTACATCATAACTCGGAATCTACTGCGCCTACATCATAACTCGGAATCTAACTCGGAATCTACTGCGCCTACATCATAACTCGGAATCTAACTCGGAATCTACTGCGCCTACATCATAACTCGGATGCTACTGCGCCTACATCATAACTCGGAATCTAACTCGGAATCTACTGCGCCTACATCATAACTCGGATGCTACTGCGCCTACATCATAACTCGGAATCTATCTCGGAATCTACTGCGCCTACATCATAACTCGGAAGCTACTGCGCCTACATCATAACTCGGAATCTAACTCGGAATCTACTGCGCCTACATCATAACTCGGAATCTACTGCGCCTACATCGTAACTCGGAATCTACTGCGCCTACATCATAACTCGGAATCTACTGCGCCTACATCATAACTCGGAATCTACTGCGCCTACATCATAACTCGGAATCTACTGCGCCTACATCATAACTCGGAATCTAACTCGGAATCTACTGCGCCTACATCAGAACTCGGAATCTACTGCGCCTACATCATAACTCGGAATCTAACTCGGAATCTACTGCGCCTACATCATAACTAGGAATCTACTGTGCCTACATCATAACTCGGAATCTAACTCGGTATCTACTGCGCGTACATCATAACTCGGAATCTACTGCGCCTACATCACAACTCGGAATCTAACTCGGAATCTACTGCGCCTACATCATAACTCGGAATCTAACTCGGAATCTACTGCGCCTACATCATAACTCGGAATCTACTGTGCCTACATCATAACTCGGAATCTACTGCGCCTACATCATAACTCGGAATCTACTGCGCCTACATCATAACTCGGAATCAACTGCGCCTACATCATAACTTGTAATCTACTGCGCCTACATCATAACTCGGAATCTACTGCGCCTACATCATAACTCGGAATCTAACTCGGAATCTACTGCGCCTACATCATAACTCGGAATCTAACTCGGAATCTAATGTGCCTACATCATAACTCGGAATCTACTGCGCCTACATCATAACTCGGAATCTACTGCGCCTACATCATAACTCAGAATCTAACTCGGAATCTACTGCGCCTACATCATAACTCGGAATCAACTGCGCCTACATCATAACTTGGAATCTACTGCGCCTACATCATAACTCGGAATCTACTGCGCCTACATCATAATTCGGAATCTAACTCGGAATCTACTGCGCCTACATCATAACTCGGAATCTAACTCGGAATCTACTGTACCTACATCATAACTCGGAATCTACTGCGCCTACATCATAACTCGGAATTTACTGCATCTGCATCATAACTCGGAATCTACTGCGCCTACATCATAACTCGGAATCTACTGCGCCTACATCATAACTCGGAATGTACTGCGCCTACATCATAATTCAGAATCTAACTCGGAATCTACTGCGCCTACATCATAACTCGGCATCTACTGCGCCTACATCATGACTTGGAATCTAACTCGGAAACTACTGCGCCTACATCATAACTCGGAAACTACTGCGCCTACATCATAACTCAAAATCTACTGCGCCTACATCATAACTCGGAATCTAACTCGGAATCTACTGCGCCTACATCATAACTCGGAATCCACTGCGCCTACATCATAACTCGGAATCTAACTCGGAATCTACTGCGCCTACATCATAACTCGGAATCTACTGCGCCTACATCATAACTCGGAATCTAACTCGGAATCTACTGCGCCTACATCATAACTCGGAATCTACTGCGCCTACATCATAACTCGGAATCTACTGTGCCTACATCATAACTCGGAATCTAACTCAGAATCTACTGCGCCTACATCATAACTCGGAATCTTACTTGGAATGTACTGCGCCTACATCATAACTCGGAATCTATGCGCCTACATCATAACTCGGAATCTAACTCGGAATCTACTGCGCCTACATCATAACTCGGAATCTACTGCGCCTACATCATAACTCGGAATCTAACTCGGAATCTACTGCGCCTACATCATAACTAGGAATCTAGTGCGCCTACATCATAACTCGGAATCTAACTCGGTATCTACTGCGCCTACATCATAACTCGGAATCTACTGCGCCTACATCATAACTCGGAATCTAACTCGGAATCTACTGCGCCTACATCATAACTCGGAATCAAACTCGGAATCTACTGCGCCTACATCATAACTCGGATGCTACTGCGCCTACATCATAACTTGGAATCTATCTCGGAATCTACTGCGCCTACATCATAACTCGGAATCTACTGCGCCTACATCATAACTCGGAATCTAACTCGGAATCTACTGCGCCTACATCATAACTCGGAATCTACTGCGCCTACATCATAACTCGGAATCTAACTCGGAATCTACTGCGCCTACATCAGAATTCGGAATCTAACTCGGAATGTACTGCGCCTACATCATAACTCGGAATCTACTGCGCCTACATCATTACTCGGAATCTAACTCGGAATCTACTGCGCCTACATCATAACTCGGAATCTACTGCGTCTACATCGTAACTCGGAATCTACTGCGCCTACATCATAACTCAGAATCTACTGCGCCTACATCATAACTCGGAATCTACTGCGCCTAAATCATAACTCGGAATCTAACTCGGAATCTACTGCGCCTACATCATAACTCGGAATCTACTGCGCCTACATCAAAACTCGGAATCTAACTCGGAATCTACTGCGCCTACATCATAACTCGGAATCTACTGTGCCTACATCATAACTCGGAATCTAACGCGGAATCTACTGCGCCTACATCATAACTCGGAATCTACTGTGCCTATATCATAACTCGGAATCTAACTCGGAATCTACTGCGCCTACATCATAACTCGGAATCTAACTCGGAATCTACTGCGCCTACATCATAACTCGGAATCTACTGCGCCTACATCATAACTCAGAATCTAACTCGGAATCTACTGCGCCTACATCATAACTCGGAATCAACTGCGCCTACATCATAACTTGGAATCTACTGCGCCTACATCATAACTCGGAATCTACTGCGCCTACATCATAATTCGGAATCTAACTCGGAATCTACTGCGCCTACATCATAACTCGGAATCTAACTCGGAATCTACTGTACCTACATCATAACTCGGAATCTACTGCGCCTACATCATAACTCGGAATTTACTGCATCTGCATCATAACTCGGAATCTACTGCGCCTACATCATAACTCGGAATCTACTGCGCCTACATCATAACTCGGAATGTACTGCGCCTACATCATAATTCAGAATCTAACTCGGAATCTACTGCGCCTACATCATAACTCGGCATCTACTGCGCCTACATCATGACTTGGAATCTAACTCGGAAACTACTGCGCCTACATCATAACTCGGAAACTACTGCGCCTACATCATAACTCAAAATCTACTGCGCCTACATCATAACTCGGAATCTAACTCGGAATCTACTGCGCCTACATCATAACTCGGAATCTACTGCGCCTACATCATAACTCGGAATCTACTGCGCCTACATCATAACTCGGAATCTAACTCGGAATCTACTGCGCCTACATCATAACTCGGAATCTACTGCGCCTACATCATAACTCGGAATCTACTGTGCCTACATCATAACTCGGAATCTAACTCAGAATCTACTGCGCCTACATCATAACTCGGAATCTTACTTGGAATGTACTGCGCCTACATCATAACTCGGAATCTATGCGCCTACATCATAACTCGGAATCTAACTCGGAATCTACTGCGCCTACATCATAACTCGGAATCTACTGCGCCTACATCATAACTCGGCATCTACTGCGCCTACATCATGACTTGGAATCTAACTCGGAAACTACTGCGCCTACATCATAACTCGGAAACTACTGCGCCTACATCATAACTCAAAATCTACTGCGCCTACATCATAACTCGGAATCTAACTCGGAATCTACTGCGCCTACATCATAACTCGGAATCCACTGCGCCTACATCATAACTCGGAATCTAACTCGGAATCTACTGCGCCTACATCATAACTCGGAATCTACTGCGCCTACATCATAACTCGGAATCTAACTCGGAATCTACTGCGCCTACATCATAACTCGGAATCTACTGCGCCTACATCATAACTCGGAATCTACTGTGCCTACATCATAACTCGGAATCTAACTCAGAATCTACTGCGCCTACATCATAACTCGGAATCTTACTTGGAATGTACTGCGCCTACATCATAACTCGGAATCTATGCGCCTACATCATAACTCGGAATCTAACTCGGAATCTACTGCGCCTACATCATAACTCGGAATCTACTGCGCCTACATCATAACTCGGAATCTAACTCGGAATCTACTGCGCCTACATCATAACTAGGAATCTAGTGCGCCTACATCATAACTCGGAATCTAACTCGGTATCTACTGCGCCTACATCATAACTCGGAATCTACTGCGCCTACATCATAACTCGGAATCTAACTCGGAATCTACTGCGCCTACATCATAACTCGGAATCAAACTCGGAATCTACTGCGCCTACATCATAACTCGGATGCTACTGCGCCTACATCATAACTTGGAATCTATCTCGGAATCTACTGCGCCTACATCATAACTCGGAATCTACTGCGCCTACATCATAACTCGGAATCTAACTCGGAATCTACTGCGCCTACATCATAACTCGGAATCTACTGCGCCTACATCATAACTCGGAATCTAACTCGGAATCTACTGCGCCTACATCAGAATTCGGAATCTAACTCGGAATGTACTGCGCCTACATCATAACTCGGAATCTACTGCGCCTACATCATTACTCGGAATCTAACTCGGAATCTACTGCGCCTACATCATAACTCGGAATCTACTGCGTCTACATCGTAACTCGGAATCTACTGCGCCTACATCATAACTCAGAATCTACTGCGCCTACATCATAACTCGGAATCTACTGCGCCTAAATCATAACTCGGAATCTAACTCGGAATCTACTGCGCCTACATCATAACTCGGAATCTACTGCGCCTACATCAAAACTCGGAATCTAACTCGGAATCTACTGCGCCTACATCATAACTCGGAATCTACTGTGCCTACATCATAACTCGGAATCTAACGCGGAATCTACTGCGCCTACATCATAACTCGGAATCTACTGTGCCTATATCATAACTCGGAATCTAACTCGGAATCTACTGCGCCTACATCATAACTCGGAATCTAACTCGGAATCTACTGCGCCTACATCATAACTCGGAATCTACTGCGCCTACATCATAACTCAGAATCTAACTCGGAATCTACTGCGCCTACATCATAACTCGGAATCAACTGCGCCTACATCATAACTTGGAATCTACTGCGCCTACATCATAACTCGGAATCTACTGCGCCTACATCATAATTCGGAATCTAACTCGGAATCTACTGCGCCTACATCATAACTCGGAATCTAACTCGGAATCTACTGTACCTACATCATAACTCGGAATCTACTGCGCCTACATCATAACTCGGAATTTACTGCATCTGCATCATAACTCGGAATCTACTGCGCCTACATCATAACTCGGAATCTACTGCGCCTACATCATAACTCGGAATGTACTGCGCCTACATCATAATTCAGAATCTAACTCGGAATCTACTGCGCCTACATCATAACTCGGCATCTACTGCGCCTACATCATGACTTGGAATCTAACTCGGAAACTACTGCGCCTACATCATAACTCGGAAACTACTGCGCCTACATCATAACTCAAAATCTACTGCGCCTACATCATAACTCGGAATCTAACTCGGAATCTACTGCGCCTACATCATAACTCGGAATCTACTGCGCCTACATCATAACTCGGAATCTACTGCGCCTACATCATAACTCGGAATCTAACTCGGAATCTACTGCGCCTACATCATAACTCGGAATCTACTGCGCCTACATCATAACTCGGAATCTACTGTGCCTACATCATAACTCGGAATCTAACTCAGAATCTACTGCGCCTACATCATAACTCGGAATCTTACTTGGAATGTACTGCGCCTACATCATAACTCGGAATCTATGCGCCTACATCATAACTCGGAATCTAACTCGGAATCTACTGCGCCTACATCATAACTCGGAATCTACTGCGCCTACATCATAACTCGGAATCTAACTCGGAATCTACTGCGCCTACATCATAACTAGGAATCTAGTGCGCCTACATCATAACTCGGAATCTAACTCGGTATCTACTGCGCCTACATCATAACTCGGAATCTACTGCGCCTACATCATAACTCGGAATCTAACTCGGAATCTACTGCGCCTACATCATAACTCGGAATCTAACTCGGAATCTACTGCGCCTACATCATAACTCGGATGCTACTGCGCCTACATCATAACTTGGAATCTATCTCGGAATCTACTGCGCCTACATCATAACTCGGAATCTACTGCGCCTACATCATAACTCGGAATCTAACTCGGAATCTACTGCGCCTACATCATAACTCGGAATCTACTGCGCCTACATCATAACTCGGAATCTAACTCGGAATCTACTGCGCCTACATCAGAATTCGGAATCTAACTCGGAATGTACTGCGCCTACATCATAACTAGGAATCTAGTGCGCCTACATCATAACTCGGAATCTAACTCGGTATCTACTGCGCCTACATCATAACTCGGAATCTACTGCGCCTACATCATAACTCGGAATCTAACTCGGAATCTACTGCGCCTACATCATAACTCGGAATCAAACTCGGAATCTACTGCGCCTACATCATAACTCGGAATCCACTGCGCCTACATCATAACTCGGAATCTAACTCGGAATCTACTGCGCCTACATCATAACTCGGAATCTACTGCGCCTACATCATAACTCGGAATCTAACTCGGAATCTACTGCGCCTACATCATAACTCGGAATCTACTGCGCCTACATCATAACTCGGAATCTACTGTGCCTACATCATAACTCGGAATCTAACTCAGAATCTACTGCGCCTACATCATAACTCGGAATCTTACTTGGAATGTACTGCGCCTACATCATAACTCGGAATCTATGCGCCTACATCATAACTCGGAATCTAACTCGGAATCTACTGCGCCTACATCATAACTCGGAATCTACTGCGCCTACATCATAACTCGGAATCTAACTCGGAATCTACTGCGCCTACATCATAACTAGGAATCTAGTGCGCCTACATCATAACTCGGAATCTAACTCGGTATCTACTGCGCCTACATCATAACTCGGAATCTACTGCGCCTACATCATAACTCGGAATCTAACTCGGAATCTACTGCGCCTACATCATAACTCGGAATCAAACTCGGAATCTACTGCGCCTACATCATAACTCGGATGCTACTGCGCCTACATCATAACTTGGAATCTATCTCGGAATCTACTGCGCCTACATCATAACTCGGAATCTACTGCGCCTACATCATAACTCGGAATCTAACTCGGAATCTACTGCGCCTACATCATAACTCGGAATCTACTGCGCCTACATCATAACTCGGAATCTAACTCGGAATCTACTGCGCCTACATCAGAATTCGGAATCTAACTCGGAATGTACTGCGCCTACATCATAACTCGGAATCTACTGCGCCTACATCATTACTCGGAATCTAACTCGGAATCTACTGCGCCTACATCATAACTCGGAATCTACTGCGTCTACATCGTAACTTGGAATCTACTGCGCCTACATCATAACTCAGAATCTACTGCGCCTACATCATAACTCGGAATCTACTGCGCCTAAATCATAACTCGGAATCTAACTCGGAATCTACTGCGCCTACATCATAACTCGGAATCTACTGCGCCTACATCAAAACTCGGAATCTAACTCGGAATCTACTGCGCCTACATCATAACTCGGAATCTACTGTGCCTACATCATAACTCGGAATCTAACGCGGAATCTACTGCGCCTACATCATAACTCGGAATCTACTGTGCCTATATCATAACTCGGAATCTAACTCGGAATCTACTGCGCCTACATCATAACTCGGAATCTAACTCGGAATCTACTGCGCCTACATCATAACTCGGAATCTACTGCGCCTACATCATAACTCAGAATCTAACTCGGAATCTACTGCGCCTACATCATAACTCGGAATCAACTGCGCCTACATCATAACTTGGAATCTACTGCGCCTACATCATAACTCGGAATCTACTGCGCCTACATCATAATTCGGAATCTAACTCGGAATCTACTGCGCCTACATCATAACTCGGAATCTAACTCGGAATCTACTGTACCTACATCATAACTCGGAATCTACTGCGCCTACATCATAACTCGGAATTTACTGCATCTGCATCATAACTCGGAATCTACTGCGCCTACATCATAACTCGGAATCTACTGCGCCTACATCAGAATTCGGAATCTAACTCGGAATGTACTGCGCCTACATCATAACTAGGAATCTAGTGCGCCTACATCATAACTCGGAATCTAACTCGGTATCTACTGCGCCTACATCATAACTCGGAATCTACTGCGCCTACATCATAACTCGGAATCTAACTCGGAATCTACTGCGCCTACATCATAACTCGGAATCAAACTCGGAATCTACTGCGCCTACATCATAACTCGGAATCCACTGCGCCTACATCATAACTCGGAATCTAACTCGGAATCTACTGCGCCTACATCATAACTCGGAATCTACTGCGCCTACATCATAACTCGGAATCTAACTCGGAATCTACTGCGCCTACATCATAACTCGGAATCTACTGCGCCTACATCATAACTCGGAATCTACTGTGCCTACATCATAACTCGGAATCTAACTCAGAATCTACTGCGCCTACATCATAACTCGGAATCTTACTTGGAATGTACTGCGCCTACATCATAACTCGGAATCTATGCGCCTACATCATAACTCGGAATCTAACTCGGAATCTACTGCGCCTACATCATAACTCGGAATCTACTGCGCCTACATCATAACTCGGAATCTAACTCGGAATCTACTGCGCCTACATCATAACTAGGAATCTAGTGCGCCTACATCATAACTCGGAATCTAACTCGGTATCTACTGCGCCTACATCATAACTCGGAATCTACTGCGCCTACATCATAACTCGGAATCTAACTCGGAATCTACTGCGCCTACATCATAACTCGGAATCAAACTCGGAATCTACTGCGCCTACATCATAACTCGGAATCTAACTCGGAATCTACTTCGCCTACATCAGAATTCGGAATCTAACTCGGAATGTACTGCGCCTACATCATAACTCGGAATCTACTGCGCCTACATCATTACTCGGAATCTAACTCGGAATCTACTGCGCCTACATCATAACTCGGAATCTACTGCGTCTACATCGTAACTCGGAATCTACTGCGCCTACATCATAACTCAGAATCTACTGCGCCTACATCATAACTCGGAATCTACTGCGCCTAAATCATAACTCGGAATCTAACTCGGAATCTACTGCGCCTACATCATAACTCGGAATCTACTGCGCCTACATCAAAACTCGGAATCTAACTCGGAATCTACTGCGCCTACATCATAACTCGGAATCTACTGTGCCTACATCATAACTCGGAATCTAACGCGGAATCTACTGCGCCTACATCATAACTCGGAATCTACTGTGCCTATATCATAACTCGGAATCTAACTCGGAATCTACTGCGCCTACATCATAACTCGGAATCTAACTCGGAATCTACTGCGCCTACATCATAACTCGGAATCTACTGCGCCTACATCATAACTCAGAATCTAACTCGGAATCTACTGCGCCTACATCATAACTCGGAATCAACTGCGCCTACATCATAACTTGGAATGTACTGCGCCTACATCATAACTCGGAATCTACTGCGCCTACATCATAATTCGGAATCTAACTCGGAATCTACTGCGCCTACATCATAACTCGGAATCTAACTCGGAATCTACTGTACCTACATCATAACTCGGAATCTACTGCGCCTACATCATAACTCGGAATTTACTGCATCTGCATCATAACTCGGAATCTACTGCGCCTACATCATAACTCGGAATCTACTGCGCCTACATCAGAATTCGGAATCTAACTCGGAATGTACTGCGCCTACATCATAACTAGGAATCTAGTGCGCCTACATCATAACTCGGAATCTAACTCGGTATCTACTGCGCCTACATCATAACTCGGAATCTACTGCGCCTACATCATAACTCGGAATCTAACTCGGAATCTACTGCGCCTACATCATAACTCGGAATCAAACTCGGAATCTACTGCGCCTACATCATAACTCGGAATCCACTGCGCCTACATCATAACTCGGAATCTAACTCGGAATCTACTGCGCCTACATCATAACTCGGAATCTACTGCGCCTACATCATAACTCGGAATCTAACTCGGAATCTACTGCGCCTACATCATAACTCGGAATCTACTGCGCCTACATCATAACTCGGAATCTACTGTGCCTACATCATAACTCGGAATCTAACTCAGAATCTACTGCGCCTACATCATAACTCGGAATCTTACTTGGAATGTACTGCGCCTACATCATAACTCGGAATCTATGCGCCTACATCATAACTCGGAATCTAACTCGGAATCTACTGCGCCTACATCATAACTCGGAATCTACTGCGCCTACATCATAACTCGGAATCTAACTCGGAATCTACTGCGCCTACATCATAACTAGGAATCTAGTGCGCCTACATCATAACTCGGAATCTAACTCGGTATCTACTGCGCCTACATCATAACTCGGAATCTACTGCGCCTACATCATAACTCGGAATCTAACTCGGAATCTACTGCGCCTACATCATAACTCGGAATCAAACTCGGAATCTACTGCGCCTACATCATAACTCGGATGCTACTGCGCCTACATCATAACTTGGAATCTATCTCGGAATCTACTGCGCCTACATCATAACTCGGAATCTACTGCGCCTACATCATAACTCGGAATCTAACTCGGAATCTACTGCGCCTACATCATAACTCGGAATCTACTGCGCCTACATCATAACTCGGAATCTAACTCGGAATCTACTTCGCCTACATCAGAATTCGGAATCTAACTCGGAATGTACTGCGCCTACATCATAACTCGGAATCTACTGCGCCTACATCATTACTCGGAATCTAACTCGGAATCTACTGCGCCTACATCATAACTCGGAATCTACTGCGTCTACATCGTAACTCGGAATCTACTGCGCCTACATCATAACTCAGAATCTACTGCGCCTACATCATAACTCGGAATCTACTGCGCCTAAATCATAACTCGGAATCTAACTCGGAATCTACTGCGCCTACATCATAACTCGGAATCTACTGCGCCTACATCAAAACTCGGAATCTAAATCGGAATCTACTGCGCCTACATCATAACTCGGAATCTACTGTGCCTACATCATAACTCGGAATCTAACGCGGAATCTACTGCGCCTACATCATAACTCGGAATCTACTGTGCCTATATCATAACTCGGAATCTAACTCGGAATCTACTGCGCCTACATCATAACTCGGAATCTAACTCGGAATCTACTGCGCCTACATCATAACTCGGAATCTACTGCGCCTACATCATAACTCAGAATCTAACTCGGAATCTACTGCGCCTACATCATAACTCGGAATCAACTGCGCCTACATCATAACTTGGAATCTACTGCGCCTACATCATAACTCGGAATCTACTGCGCCTACATCATAATTCGGAATCTAACTCGGAATCTACTGCGCCTACATCATAACTCGGAATCTAACTCGGAATCTACTGTACCTACATCATAACTCGGAATCTACTGCGCCTACATCATAACTCGGAATTTACTGCATCTGCATCATAACTCGGAATCTACTGCGCCTACATCATAACTCGGAATCTACTGCGCCTACATCATAACTCGGAATGTACTGCGCCTACATCATAATTCAGAATCTAACTCGGAATCTACTGCGCCTACATCATAACTCGGCATCTACTGCGCCTACATCATGACTTGGAATCTAACTCGGAAACTACTGCGCCTACATCATAACTCGGAAACTACTGCGCCTACATCATAACTCAAAATCTACTGCGCCTACATCATAACTCGGAATCTAACTCGGAATCTACTGCGCCTACATCATAACTCGGAATCTACTGCGCCTACATCATAACTCGGAATCTACTGCGCCTACATCATAACTCGGAATCTAACTCGGAATCTACTGCGCCTACATCATAACTCGGAATCTACTGCGCCTACATCATAACTCGGAATCTACTGTGCCTACATCATAACTCGGAATCTAACTCAGAATCTACTGCGCCTACATCATAACTCGGAATCTTACTTGGAATGTACTGCGCCTACATCATAACTCGGAATCTATGCGCCTACATCATAACTCGGAATCTAACTCGGAATCTACTGCGCCTACATCATAACTCGGAATCTACTGCGCCTACATCATAACTCGGAATCTAACTTGGAATCTACTGCGCCTACATCATAACTAGGAATCTAGTGCGCCTACATCATAACTCGGAATCTAACTCGGTATCTACTGCGCCTACATCATAACTCGGAATTTACTGCATCTGCATCATAACTCGGAATCTACTGCGCCTACATCATAACTCGGAATCTACTGCGCCTACATCATAACTCGGAATTTACTGCATCTGCATCATAACTCGGAATCTACTGCGCCTACATCATAACTCGGAATCTACTGCGCCTACATCATAACTCGGAATGTACTGCGCCTACATCATAATTCAGAATCTAACTCGGAATCTACTGCGCCTACATCATAACTCGGCATCTACTGCGCCTACATCATGACTTGGAATCTAACTCGGAAACTACTGCGCCTACATCATAACTCGGAAACTACTGCGCCTACATCATAACTCAAAATCTACTGCGCCTACATCATAACTCGGAATCTAACTCGGAATCTACTGCGCCTACATCATAACTCGGAATCTACTGCGCCTACATCATAACTCGGAATCTACTGCGCCTACATCATAACTCGGAATCTAACTCGGAATCTACTGCGCCTACATCATAACTCGGAATCTACTGCGCCTACATCATAACTCGGAATCTACTGTGCCTACATCATAACTCGGAATCTAACTCAGAATCTACTGCGCCTACATCATAACTCGGAATCTTACTTGGAATGTACTGCGCCTACATCATAACTCGGAATCTATGCGCCTACATCATAACTCGGAATCTAACTCGGAATCTACTGCGCCTACATCATAACTCGGAATCTACTGCGCCTACATCATAACTCGGAATCTAACTTGGAATCTACTGCGCCTACATCATAACTAGGAATCTAGTGCGCCTACATCATAACTCGGAATCTAACTCGGTATCTACTGCGCCTACATCATAACTCGGAATCTACTGCGCCTACATCATAACTCGGAATCTAACTCGGAATCTACTGCGCCTACATCATAACTCGGAATCTAACTCGGAATCTACTGCGCCTACATCATAACTCGGATGCTACTGCGCCTACATCATAACTTGGAATCTATCTCGGAATCTACTGCGCCTACATCATAACTCGGAATCTACTGCGCCTACATCAGAATTCGGAATCTAACTCGGAATCTACTGCGCCTACATCATAACTCGGAATCTACTGCGCCTACATCATTACTCGGAATCTAACTCGGAATCTACTGCGCCTACATCATAACTCGGAATCTACTGCGTCTACATCGTAACTCGGAATCTACTGCGCCTACATCATAACTCAGAATCTACTGCGCCTACATCATAACTCGGAATCTACTGCGCCTAAATCATAACTCGGAATCTAACTCGGAATCTACTGCGCCTACATCATAACTCGGAATCTACTGCGCCTACATCAAAACTCGGAATCTAACTCGGAATCTACTGCGCCTACATCATAACTCGGAATCTACTGTGCCTACATCATAACTCGGAATCTAACGCGGAATCTACTGCGCCTACATCATAACTCGGAATCTACTGTGCCTATATCATAACTCGGAATCTAACTCGGAATCTACTGCGCCTACATCATAACTCGGAATCTAACTCGGAATCTACTGCGCCTACATCATAACTCGGAATCTACTGCGCCTACATCATAACTCGGAAGCTACTGCGCCTACATCATAACTCGGAATCTAACTCGGAATCTACTGCGCCTACATCATAACTCGGAATCTACTGCGCCTACATCATAACTCGAAATCTATCTCGGAATCTGCTGCGCCTACATCACAACTCGGAAGCTACTGCGCCTACATCATAACTCGGAATCTAACTCGGAATCTACTGCGCCTACATCATAACTCGGAATCTACTGCGCCTACATCATAACTCGGAATCTAACTCGGAATCTACTGCGCCTACATCATAACTCGGAATCTAACTCGGAATCTACTGCGCCTACATCATAACTCGGAATCTACTGCGCCTACATCATAACTCGGAATCTAACTCGGAATCTACTGCGCCTACATCATAACTCGGAATCTACTGCGCCTACATCATAACTCGGAATCTAACTCGGAATCTACTGCGCCTACATCATAACTCGGAATCTACTGCGCCTACATCATAACTCGGAATCTAACTCGGAATCTACTGCGCCTACATCATAACTAGGAATCTACTGTGCCTACAACATAACTCGGAATCTAACTCGGTATCTACTGCGCGTATATCATAACTCGGAATCTACTGAGCCTATATCATAACTCGGAATCTAACTCGGAATCTACTGCGCCTACATCATAACTCGGAATCTAACTCGGAATCTACTGCACCTACATCATAACTCGGAATCTACTGTGCCTACATCATAACTCTGAATCTACTGCGCCTATATCATAACTCGGAATCTACTGCGCCTACATCATAACTCGGAATCAACTGCGCCTACATCATAACTTGGAATCTACTGCGCCTACATCATAACTCGGAATCTACTGCGCCTACATCATAACTCGGAATCTAACTCGGAATCTACTGCGCCTACATCATATCTCGGAATCTAACTCGGAATCTACTGTGCCTACATCATAACTCGGAATCTACTGCGCCTACATCATAACTCGGAATCTACTGCGCCTACATCATAAATCGGAATCTAACTCGGAATCTACTGCGCCTACATCATAACTCGGAATCTACTGCGCCTACATCATAACTCGGAATCTAACTTGGAATCTACTGCGCCTAAATCATAACTCAGAATCTAACTCGGAATCTACTGCGCCTACATCATAACTCGGAATCTACTGCGCCTACATCATAACTCGGAATCTAAATCGGAATCTACTGCGCCTATATCATAACTCGGAATCTAACTCGGAATCTACTGCGCCTACATCATAACTCGGAATCTAACTCGGAATCTACTGCGCCTACATCATAACTCGGAATCTACTGCGCCTACATCATAACTCGGAATCTAACTCGGAATCTACTGCGCCTACATCATAACTCGGAATCTACTGCGCCTACATCGTAACTCGGAATCTACTGCGCCTACATCATAACTCGGAATCTACTGCGCCTAAATCATAACTCGGAATCTACTGCGCCTAAATCATAACTCGGAATCTAACTCGGAATCTACTGCGCCTACATCATAACTCGGAATCTACTGCGCCTACATCATAACTCGGAATCTAACTCGGAATCTACTGCGCCTACATCATAACTCGGAATCTACTGTGCCTACATCATAACTCGGAATCTAACGCGGAATCTACTGCGCCTACATCATAACTCGGAATCTACTGTGCCTACATCATAACTCGGAATCTAACTCGGAATCTACTGCGCCTACATCATAACTCGGAATCTACTGCGCCTACATCATAACTCGGAATCTAACTCGGAATCTACTGCGCCTACATCATAACTCGGAATCTACTGCGCCTACATCATAACTCGGAATCTTACTCGGATTCTACTGCGCCTACATCAGAATTCGGAATCTAACTCGGAATGTACTGCGCCTACATCATAACTCGGAATCTACTGCGTCTACATCGTAACTCGGAATCTACTGCGCCTACATCATAACTCAGAATCTACTGCGCCTACATCATAACTCGGAATCTACTGCGCCTAAATCATAACTCGGAATCTAACTCGGAATCTACTGCGCCTACATCATAACTCGGAATCTACTGCGCCTACATCAAAACTCGGAATCTAACTCGGAATCTACTGCGCCTACATCATAACTCGGAATCTACTGTGCCTACATCATAACTCGGAATCTAACGCGGAATCTACTGCGCCTACATCATAACTCGGAATCTACTGTGCCTATATCATAACTCGGAATCTAACTCGGAATCTACTGCGCCTACATCATAACTCGGAATCTAACTCGGAATCTACTGCGCCTACATCATAACTCGGAATCTACTGCGCCTACATCATAACTCGGAAGCTACTGCGCCTACATCATAACTCGGAATCTAACTCGGAATCTACTGCGCCTACATCATAACTCGGAATCTACTGCGCCTACATCATAACTCGAAATCTATCTCGGAATCTGCTGCGCCTACATCACAACTCGGAAGCTACTGCGCCTACATCATAACTCGGAATCTAACTCGGAATCTACTGCGCCTACATCATAACTCGGAAGCTACTGCGCCTACATCATAACTCGGAATCTAACTCGGAATCTACTGCGCCTACATCATAACTCGGAATCTAACTCGGAATCTACTGCGCCTACATCATAACTCGGAATCTACTGCGCCTACATCATAACTCGGAATCTAACTCGGAATCTACTGCGCCTACATCATAACTTGGAATCTACTGCGCCTACATCATAACTCGGAATCTAACTCGGAATCTACTGCGCCTACATCATAACTCGGAATCTACTGCGCCTACATCATAACTCGGAAGCTACTGCGCCTACATCATAACTCGGAATCTAACTCGGAATCTACTGCGCCTACATCATAACTCGGAATCTACTGCGCCTACATCATAACTCGAAATCTATCTCGGAATCTGCTGCGCCTACATCACAACTCGGAATCTACTGCGCCTACATCATAACTCGGAATCTAACTCGGAATCTACTGCGCCTACATCATAACTCGGAATCTAACTCGGAATCTACTGCGCCTACATCATAACTCGGAATCTACTGCGCCTACATCATAACTCGGAATCTTACTCGGATTCTACTGCGCCTACATCAGAATTCGGAATCTAACTCGGAATGTACTGCGCCTACATCATAACTCGGAATCTACTGCGTCTACATCGTAACTCGGAATCTACTGCGCCTACATCATAACTCAGAATCTACTGCGCCTACATCATAACTCGGAATCTACTGCGCCTAAATCATAACTCGGAATCTAACTCGGAATCTACTGCGCCTACATCATAACTCGGAATCTACTGCGCCTACATCAAAACTCGGAATCTAACTCGGAATCTACTGCGCCTACATCATAACTCGGAATCTACTGTGCCTACATCATAACTCGGAATCTAACGCGGAATCTACTGCGCCTACATCATAACTCGGAATCTACTGTGCCTATATCATAACTCGGAATCTAACTCGGAATCTACTGCGCCTACATCATAACTCGGAATCTAACTCGGAATCTACTGCGCCTACATCATAACTCGGAATCTACTGCGCCTACATCATAACTCGGAAGCTACTGCGCCTACATCATAACTCGGAATCTAACTCGGAATCTACTGCGCCTACATCATAACTCGGAATCTACTGCGCCTACATCATAACTCGAAATCTATCTCGGAATCTGCTGCGCCTACATCACAACTCGGAAGCTACTGCGCCTACATCATAACTCGGAATCTAACTCGGAATCTACTGCGCCTACATCATAACTCGGAATCTACTGCGCCTACATCATAACTCGGAATCTAACTCGGAATCTACTGCGCCTACATCATAACTCGGAATCTAACTCGGAATCTACTGCGCCTACATCATAACTCGGAATCTACTGCGCCTACATCATAACTCGGAATCTAACTCGGAATCTACTGCGCCTACATCATAACTTGGAATCTACTGCGCCTACATCATAACTCGGAATCTAACTCGGAATCTACTGCGCCTACATCATAACTCGGAATCTACTGCGCCTACATCATAACTCGGAAGCTACTGCGCCTACATCATAACTCGGAATCTAACTCGGAATCTACTGCGCCTACATCATAACTCGGAATCTACTGCGCCTACATCATAACTCGAAATCTATCTCGGAATCTGCTGCGCCTACATCACAACTCGGAATCTACTGCGCCTACATCATAACTCGGAATCTAACTCGGAATCTACTGCGCCTACATCATAACTCGGAATCTAACTCGGAATCTACTGCGCCTACATCATAACTCGGAATCTACTGCGCCTACATCATAACTCGGAATCTAACTCGGAATCTACTGCGCCTACATCATAACTCGGAATCTACTGCGCCTATATCATAACTCGGAATCTAACTCGGAATCTACTGCGCCTACATCATAACTCGGAATCTAACTCGGAATCTACTGCGCCTACATCATAACTCGGAATCTAACTCGGAATCTACTGCGCCTACATCATAACTCGGAATCTACTGCGCCTACATCATAACTCGGAATCTAACTCGGAATCTACTGCGCCTACATCATAACTCGGAATCTACTGCGCCTACATCGTAACTCGGAATCTACTGCGCCTACATCATAACTCGGAATCTACTGCGCCTAAATCATAACTCGGAATCTACTGCGCCTAAATCATAACTCGGAATCTAACTCGGAATCTACTGCGCCTACATCATAACTCGGAATCTACTGCGCCTACATCATAACTCGGAATCTAACTCGGAATCTACAGCGCCTACATCATAACTCGGAATCTACTGTGCCTACATCATAACTCGGAATCTAACGCGGAATCTACTGGGCCTACATCATAACTCGGAATCTACTGTGCCTACATCATAACTCGGAATCTAACTCGGAATCTACTGCGCCTACATCATAACTCGGAATCTAACTCGGAATCTACTGCGCCTACATCATAACTCGGAAGCTACTGCGCCTACATCATAACTCGGAAGCTACTGCGCCTACATCATAACTCGGAATCTAACTCGGAATCTACTGCGCCTACATCATAACTCGGAATCTACTGCGCCTACATCATAACTCGAAATCTATCTCGGAATCTGCTGCGCCTACATCACAACTCGGAAGCTACTGCGCCTACATCATAACTCGGAATCTAACTCGGAATCTACTGCGCCTACATCATAACTCGGAATCTACTGCGCCTACATCATAACTCGGAATCTAACTCGGAATCTACTGCGCCTACATCATAACTAGGAATCTACTGTGCCTACATCATAACTCGGAATCTAACTCGGAATCTACTGCACCTACATCATAACTCGGAATCTACTGCGCCTACATCATAACTCGGAATCTAACTCGGAATCTACTGCGCCTACATCATAACTCGGAATCTAACTCGGAATCTACTGCGCCTACATCATAACTAGGAATCTACTGTGCCTACATCATAACTCGGAATCTAACTCGGTATCTACTGCGCGTACATCATAACTCGGAATCTACTGCGCCTATATCATAACTCGGAATCTAACTCGGAATCTACTGCGCCTACATCATAACTCGGAATCTAACTCGGAATCTACTGCACCTACATCATAACTCGGAATCTACTGTGCCTACATCATAACTCTGAATCTACTGCGCCTACATCATACCTCGGAATCTACTGCGCCTACATCATAACTCGGAATCAACTGCGCCTACATCATAACTTGGAATCTACTGCGCCTACATCATAACTCGGAATCTACTGCGCCTACATCATAACTCGGAATCTAACTCGGAATCTACTGCGCCTACATCATAACTCGGAATCTAACTCGGAATCTACTGTGCCTACATCATAACTCGGAATCTACTGCGCCTACATCATAACTCGGAATCTACTGCGCCTACATCATAACTCGGAATCTAACTCGGAATCTACTGCGCCTACATCATAACTCGGAATCTACTGCGCCTACATCATAACTCGGAATCTAACTTGGAATCTACTGCGCCTAAATCATAACTCAGAATCTAACTCAGAATCTACTGCGCGTACATCATAACTCGGAATCTACTGCGCCTACATCAAAACTCGGAATCTAAATCGGAATCTACTGCGCCTACATCATAACTCGGAATCTAACTCGGAATCTACTGCGCCTAAATCATAACTCGGAATCTAACTCGGAATCTACTGCGCCTACATCATAACTCGGAATCTACTGCGCCTACATCATAACTCGGAATCTAACTCGGAATCTACTGCGCCTACATCATAACTCGGAATCTACTGCGCCTACATCGTAACTCGGAATCTACTGCGCCTACATCATAACTCGGAATCTACTGCGCCTACATCATAACTCGGAATCTACTGCGCCTAAATCATAACTCGGAATCTAACTCGGAATCTACTGCGCCTACATCATAACTCGGAATCTACTGCGCCTACATCATAACTCGGAATCTAACTCGGAATCTACTGCGCCTTCATCATAACTCGGAATCTACTGTGCCTACATCATAACTCGGAATCTAACGCGGAATCTACTGCGCCTACATCATAACTCGGAATCTACTGTGCCTACATCATAACTCGGAATCTAACTCGGAATCTACTGCGCCTACATCATAACTCGGAATCTAACTCGGAATCTACTGCGCCTACATCATAACTCGGAATCTACTGCGCCTACATCATAACTCGGAAGCTACTGCGCCTACATCATAACTCGGAATCTAACTCGGAATCTACTGCGCCTACATCATAACTCGGAATCTACTGCGCCTACATCATAACTCGAAATCTATCTCGGAATCTGCTGCGCCTACATCACAACTCGGAAGCTACTGCGCCTACATCATAACTCGGAATCTAACTCGGAATCTACTGCGCCTACATCATAACTCGGAATCTACTGCGCCTACATCATAACTCGGAATCTAACTCGGAATCTACTGCACCTACATCATAACTCGGAATCTAACTCGGAATCTACTGCGCCTAAATCATAACTCGGAATCTACTGCGCCTACATCGTAACTCGGAATCTACTGCGCCTACATCATAACTCGGAATCTACTGCGCCTAAATCATAACTCGGAATCTAACTCGGAATCTACTGCGCCTACATCATAACTCGGAATCTACTGCGCCTACATCATAACTCGGAATCTAACTCGGAATCTACTGCGCCTACATCATAACTCGGAATCTACTGTGCCTACATCATAACTCGGAATCTAACGCGGAATCTACTGCGCCTACATCATAACTCGGAATCTACTGTGCCTACATCATAACTCGGAATCTAACTCGGAATCTACTGCGCCTACATCATAACTCGGAATCTACTGCGCCTACATCATAACTCGGAAGCTACTGCGCCTACATCATAACTCGGAATCTAACTCGGAATCTACTGCGCCTACATCATAACTCGGAATCTACTGCGCCTACATCATAACTCGAAATCTATCTCGGAATCTGCTGCGCCTACATCACAACTCGGAAGCTACTGCGCCTACATCATAACTCGGAATCTAACTCGGAATCTACTGCGCCGACATCATAACTCGGAATCTACTGCGCCTACATCATAACTCGGAATCTAACTCGGAATCTACTGCGCCTACATCATAACTCGGAATCTAACTCGGAATCTACTGCGCCTACATCATAACTAGGAATCTACTGTGCCTACATCATAACTCGGAATCTAACTCGGAATCTACTGCGCCTACATCATAACTCGGAATCTACTGCGCCAACATCATAACTCGGAATCTAACTCGGAATCTACTGCGCCTACATCATAACTCGGAATCTACTGCGCCTACATCATAACTCGGAATCTAACTCGGAATCTACTGCGCCTACATCATAACTTGGAATCTACTGTGCCTACATCATAACTCGGAATCTAACTCGGTATCTACTGCGCGTACATCATAACTCGGAATCTACTGCGCCTATATCATAACTCGGAATCTAACTCGGAATATACTGCGCCTACATCATAACTCGGAATCTAACTCGGAATCTACTGCGCCTACATCATAACTCGGAATCTACTGCGCCTACATCATAACTCTGAATCTACTGCGCCTACATCATAACTCGGAATCTACTGCGCCTACATCATAACTCGGAATCAACTGCGCCTACATCATAACTTGGAATCTACTGCGCCTACATCATAACTCGGAATCTACTGCGCCTACATCATAACTCGGAATCTAACTCGGAATCTACTGCGCCTACATCATAACTCGGAATCTAACTCGGAATCTACTGTGCCTACATCATAACTCGGAATCTACTGCGCCTACATCATAACTCGGAATCTAACTCGGAATCTACTGCGCCTACATCATAACTCGGAATCTACTGCGCCTACATCATAACTCGGAATCTAACTAGGAATCTACTGCGCCTAAATCATAACTCAGAATCTAACTCGGAATCTACTGCGCCTACATCATAACTCGGAATCTACTGCGCCTACATCATAACTCGGAATCTAAATCGGAATCTACTGCGCCTACATCATAACTCGGAATCTAACTCGGAATCTACTGCGCCTAAATCATAACTCGGAATCTAACTCGGAATCTACTGCGCCTACATCATAACTCGGAATCTACTGCGCCTACATCATAACTCGGAATCTAACTCGGAATCTACTGCGCCTACATCATAACTCGGAATCTACTGCGCCTACATCGTAACTCGGAATCTACTGCGCCTACATCATAACTCGGAATCTACTGCGCCTACATCATAACTCGGAATCTACTGCGCCTAAATCATAACTCGGAATCTAACTCGGAATCTACTGCGCCTACATCATAACTCGGAATCTACTGCGCCTACATCATAACTCGGAATCTAACTCGGAATCTACTGCGCCTACATCATAACTCGGAATCTACTGTGCCTACATCATAACTCGGAATCTAACGCGGAATCTACTGCGCCTACATCATAACTCGGAATCTACTGCGCCTACATCATAACTCGGAATCTAACTCGGAATCCACTGCGCCTACATCATAACTCGGAATCTAACTCGGAATCTACTGCGCCTACATCATAACTCGGAATCTACTGCGCCTACATCATAACTCGGAAGCTACTGCGCCTACATCATAACTCGGAATCTAACTCGGAATCTACTGCGCCTACATCATAACTCGGAATCTACTGCGCCTACATCATAACTCGAAATCTATCTCGGAATCTGCTGCGCCTACATCACAACTCGGAAGCTACTGCGCCTACATCATAACTCGGAATCTAACTCGGAATCTACTGCGCCTACATCATAACTCGGAATCTACTGCGCCTACATCATAACTCGGAATCTAACTCGGAATCTACTGCGCCTACATCATAACTCGGAATCTAACTCGGAATCTACTGCGCCTACATCATAACTAGGAATCTACTGTGCCTACATCATAACTCGGAATCTAACTCGGAATCTACTGCGCCTACATCATAACTCGGAATCTACTATGCCAACATCATAACTCGGAATCTAACTCGGAATCTTCTGCGCCTACATCATAACTCGGAATCTACTGCGCCTACATCATAACTCGGAATCTAACTCGGAATCTACTGCGCCTACATCATAACTAGGAATCTACTGTGCCTACATCATAACTCGGAATCTAACTCGGTATCTACTGCGCGTACATCATAACTCGGAATCTACTGCGCCTATATCATAACTCGGAATCTAACTCGGAATCTACTGCGCCTACATCATAACTCGGAATCTAACTCGGAATCTACTGCACCTACATCATAACTCGGAATCTACTGTGCCTACATCATAACTCTGAATCTACTGCGCCTACATCATAACTCGGAATCTACTGCGCCTACATCATAACTCGGAAGCTACTGCGCCTACATCATAACTCGGAATCTAACTCGGAATCTACTGCGCCTACATCATAACTCGGAATCTACTGCGCCTACATCATAACACGAAATCTATCTCGGAATCTGCTGCGCCTACATCACAACTCGGAAGCTACTGCGCCTACATCATAACTCGGAATCTAACTCGGAATCTACTGCGCCTACATCATAACTCGGAATCTACTGCGCCTACATCATAACTCGGAATCTAACTCGGAATCTACTGCGCCTACATCATAACTCGGAATCTAACTCGGAATCTACTGCGCCTACATCATAACTAGGAATCTACTGTGCCTACATCATAACTCGGAATCTAACTCGGAATCTACTGCGCCTACATCATAACTCGGAATCTACTATGCCAACATCATAACTCAGAATCTAACTCGGAATCTTCTGCGCCTACATCATAACTCGGAATCTACTGCGCCTACATCATAACTCGGAATCTAACTCGGAATCTACTGCGCCTACATCATAACTAGGAATCTACTGTGCCTACATCATAACTCGGAATCTAACTCGGTATCTACTGCGCGTACATCATAACTCGGAATCTACTGCGCCTATATCATAACTCGGAATCTAACTCGGAATCTACTGCGCCTACATCATAACTCGGAATCTAACTCGGAATGTACTGCACCTACATCATAACTCGGAATCTACTGTGCCTACATCATAACTCTGAATCTACTGCGCCTACATCATAACTCGGAATCTACTGCGCCTACATCATAACTCGGAATCAACTGCGCCTACATCATAACTTGGAATCTACTGCGCCTACATCATAACTCGGAATCTACTGCGCCTACATCATAACTCGGAATCTAACTCGGAATCTACTGCGCCTACATCATAACTCGGAATCTAACTCGGAATCTACTGTGCCTACATCATAACTCGGAATCTACTGCGCCTACATCATAACTCGGAATCTACTGCGCCTACATCATAACTCGGAATCTAACTCGGAATCTACTGCGCCTACATCATAACTCGGAATCTACTGCGCCTACATCATAACTCGGAATCTAACTTGGAATCTACTGCGCCTAAATCATAACTCAGAATCTAACTCGGAATCTACTGCGCCTACATCATAACTCGGAATCTACTGCGCCTACATCATAACTCGGAATCTAAATCGGAATCTACTGCGCCTACATCATAACTCGGAATCTAACGCGGAATCTACTGCGCCTAAATCATAACTCGGAATCTAACTCGGAATCTACTGCGCCTACATCATAACTCGGAATCTACTGCGCCTACATCATAACTCGGAATCTAACTCGGAATCTACTGCGCCTACATCATAACTCGGAACCTACTGTGCCTACATCATAACTCGGAATCTAACGCGGAATCTACTGCGCCTACATCATAACTCGGAATCTACTGTGCCTACATCATAACTCGGAATCTAACTCGGAATCTACTGCGCCTACATAATAACTCGGAATCTAACTCGGAATCTACTGCGCCTACATCATAACTCGGAATCTACTGCGCCTACATCATAACTCGGAATCTAACTCGGAATCTACTGCGCCTACATCATAACTCGGAATCTACTGCGCCTACATCATAACTCGGAATCTATCTCGGAATCTACTGCGCCTACATCATAACTCGGAATCTACTGCGCCTACATCATAACTCGGAATCTAACTCGGAATCTACTGCGCCTACATCAGAACTCGGAATCTAACTCGGAATCTACTGCGCCTACATCATAACTCGGAATCTACTGCGCCTACATCATAACTCAGAATCTAACTCGGAATCTACTGCGCCTACATCAGAACTCGGAATCTAACTCGGAATCTACTGCGCCTACATCATAACTCGGAATCTACTGCGCCTACATCATAACTCGGAATCTAACTCGGAATCTACTGCGCCTACATCATAACTCGGAATCTACTGCGCCTACATCATAACTCGGAATCTAACTCGGAATCTACTGCGCCTACATCATAACTCGGAATCTACTGCGCCTACATCGTAACTCGGAATCTACTGCGCCTACATCATAACTCGGAATCTAACTCGGAATCTACTGCGCCTACATCATAACTCGGAATCTACTGCGCCTACATCATAACTCGGAATCTAACTCGGAATCTACTGCGCCTACATCATAACTCGGAATCTACTGCGCCTACATCATAACTCGGAATCTAACTCGGAATCTACTGCGCCTACATCATAACTAGGAATCTACTGTGCCTACATCATAACTCGGAATCTAACTCGGTATCTACTGCGCGTACATCATAACTCGGAATCTACTGCGCCTATATCATAACTCGGAATCTAACTCGGAATCTACTGCGCCTACATCATAACTCGGAATCTAACTCGGAATCTACTGCACCTACATCATAACTCGGAATCTACTGTGCCTACATCATAACTCTGAATCTACTGCGCCTACATCATAACTCGGAATCTACTGCGCCTACATCATAACTCGGAATCAACTGCGCCTACATCATAACTTGGAATCTACTGCGCCTACATCATAACTCGGAATCTACTGCGCCTACATCATAACTCGGAATCTAACTCGGAATCTACTGCGCCTACATCATAACTCGGAATCTAACTCGGAATCTACTGTGCCTACATCATAACTCGGAATCTACTGCGCCTACATCATAACTCGGAATCTACTGCGCCTACATCATAAATCGGAATCTAACTCGGAATCTACTGCGCCTACATCATAACTCGGAATCTACTGCGCCTACATCATAACTCGGAATCTAACTTGGAATCTACTGCACCTAAATCATAACTCAGAATCTAACTCGGAATCTACTGCGCCTACATCATAACTCGGAATCTACTGCGCCTACATCATAACTCGGAATCTAAATCGGAATCTACTGCGCCTACATCATAACTCGGAATCTAACTCGGAATCTACTGCGCCTAAATCATAACTCGGAATCTAACTCGGAATCTACTGCGCCTACATCATAACTCGGAATCTAACTCGGAATCTACTGCGCCTACATCATAACTCGGAATCTACTGCGCCTACATCATAACTCGGAATCTAACTCGGAATCTACTGCGCCTACATCATAACTCGGAATCTACTGCGCCTACATCGTAACTCGGAATCTACTGCGCCTACATTTTAACTCGGAATCTACTGCGCCTAAATCATAACTCGGAATCTACTGCGCCTAAATCATAACTCGGAATCTAACTCGGAATCTACTGCGCCTACATCATAACTCGGAATCTACTGTGCCTACATCATAACTCGGAATCTAACGCGGAATCTACTGCGCCTACATCATAACTCGGAATCTACTGTGCCTACATCATAACTCGGAATCTAACTCGGAATCTACTGCGCCTACATCATAACTCGGAATCTAACTCGGAATCTACTGCGCCTACATCATAACTCGGAAGCTACTGCGCCTACATCATAACTCGGAAGCTACTGCGCCTACATCATAACTCGGAATCTAACTCGGAATCTACTGCGCCTACATCATAACTCGGAATCTACTGCGCCTACATCATAACTCGAAATCTATCTCGGAATCTGCTGCGCCTACATCACAACTCGGAAGCTACTGCGCCTACATCATAACTCGGAATCTAACTCGGAATCTACTGCGCCTACATCATAACTCGGAATCTACTGCGCCTACATCATAACTCGGAATCTAACTCGGAAGCTACTGCGCCTACATCATAACTCGGAATCTAACTCGGAATCTACTGCGCCTACATCATAACTAGGAATCTACTGTGCCTACATCATAACTCGGAATCTAACTCGGAATCTACTGCGCCTACATCATAACTCGGAATCTACTGCGCCTACATCATAACTCGGAATCTAACTCGGAATCTACTGCGCCTACATCATAACTCGGAATCTACTGTGCCTACATCATAACTCGGAATCTAACTAGGAATCTACTGTGCCTACATCATAACTCGGAATCTAACTCGGTATCTACTGCGCGTACATCATAACTCGGAATCTACTGCGCCTATATCATAACTCGGAATCTAACTCGGAATCAACTGCGCCTACATCATAACTCGGAATCTAACTCGGAATCTACTGCACCTACATCATAACTCGGAATCTACTGTGCCTACATCATAACTCGGAATCTACTGCGCCTACATCATAACTCGGAATCTACTGCGCCTACATCATAACTCGGAATCTAACTCGGAATCTACTGCGCCTACATCATAACTCGGAATCTAACTCGGAATCTACTGTGCCTACATCATAACTCGGAATCTACTGCGCCTACATCATAACTCGGAATCTACTGCGCCTACATCATAAATCGGAATCTAACTCGGAATCTACTGCGCCTACATCATAACTCGGAATCTACTGCGCCTACATCATAACTCGGAATCTAACTTGGAATCTACTGCACCTAAATCATAACTCAGAATCTAACTCGGAATCTACTGCGCCTACATCATAACTCGGAATCTACTGCGCCTACATCATAACTCGGAATCTAAATCGGAATCTACTGCGCCTACATCATAACTCGGAATCTAACTCGGAATCTACTGCGCCTAAATCATAACTCGGAATCTAACTCGGAATCTACTGCGCCTACATCATAACTCGGAATCTAACTCGGAATCTACTGCGCCTACATCATAACTCGGAATCTACTGCGCCTACATCATAACTCGGAATCTAACTCGGAATCTACTGCGCCTACATCATAACTCGGAATCTACTGCGCCTACATCGTAACTCGGAATCTACTGCGCCTACATTTTAACTCGGAATCTACTGCGCCTAAATCATAACTCGGAATCTACTGCGCCTAAATCATAACTCGGAATCTAACTCGGAATCTACTGCGCCTACATCATAACTCGGAATCTAACTTGGAATCTACTGCACCTAAATCATAACTCAGAATCTAACTCGGAATCTACTGCGCCTACATCATAACTCGGAATCTACTGCGCCTACATCATAACTCGGAATCTAAATCGGAATCTACTGCGCCTACATCATAACTCGGAATCTAACTCGGAATCTACTGCGCCTACATCATAACTCGGAATCTAACTCGGAATCTACTGCGCCTACATCATAACTCGGAATCTAACTCGGAATCTACTGCGCCTACATCATAACTCGGAATCTACTGCGCCTACATCATAACTCGGAATCTAACTCGGAATCTACTGCGCCTACATCATAACTCGGAATCTACTGCGCCTACATCGTAACTCGGAATCTACTGCGCCTACATTTTAACTCGGAATCTACTGCGCCTAAATCATAACTCGGAATCTACTGCGCCTAAATCATAACTCGGAATCTAACTCGGAATCTACTGCGCCTACATCATAACTCGGAATCTACTGTGCCTACATCATAACTCGGAATCTAACGCGGAATCTACTGCGCCTACATCATAACTCGGAATCTACTGTGCCTACATCATAACTCGGAATCTAACTCGGAATCTACTGCGCCTACATCATAACTCGGAATCTAACTCGGAATCTACTGCGCCTACATCATAACTCGGAAGCTACTGCGCCTACATCATAACTCGGAAGCTACTGCGCCTACATCATAACTCGGAATCTAACTCGGAATCTACTGCGCCTACATCATAACTCGGAATCTACTGCGCCTACATCATAACTCGAAATCTATCTCGGAATCTGCTGCGCCTACATCACAACTCGGAAGCTACTGCGCCTACATCATAACTCGGAATCTAACTCGGAATCTACTGCGCCTACATCATAACTCGGAATCTACTGCGCCTACATCATAACTCGGAATCTAACTCGGAAGCTACTGCGCCTACATCATAACTCGGAATCTAACTCGGAATCTACTGCGCCTACATCATAACTAGGAATCTACTGTGCCTACATCATAACTCGGAATCTAACTCGGAATCTACTGCGCCTACATCATAACTCGGAATCTACTGCGCCTACATCATAACTCGGAATCTAACTCGGAATCTACTGCGCCTACATCATAACTCGGAATCTACTGTGCCTACATCATAACTCGGAATCTAACTAGGAATCTACTGTGCCTACATCATAACTCGGAATCTAACTCGGTATCTACTGCGCGTACATCATAACTCGGAATCTACTGCGCCTATATCATAACTCGGAATCTAACTCGGAATCAACTGCGCCTACATCATAACTCGGAATCTAACTCGGAATCTACTGCACCTACATCATAACTCGGAATCTACTGTGCCTACATCATAACTCGGAATCTACTGCGCCTACATCATAACTCGGAATCTACTGCGCCTACATCATAACTCGGAATCTAACTCGGAATCTACTGCGCCTACATCATAACTCGGAATCTAACTCGGAATCTACTGTGCCTACATCATAACTCGGAATCTACTGCGCCTACATCATAACTCGGATGCTACTGCGCCTACATCATAACTCGGAATCTAACTCGGAATCTACTGCGCCTACATCATAACTCGGAATCTAACTTGGAATCTACTGCGCCTAAATCATAACTCAGAATCTAACTCGGAATCTACTGCGCCTACATCATAACTCGGAATCTACTGCGCCTACATCATAACTAGGAATCTAAATCGGAATCTACTGCGCCTACATCATAACTCGGAATCTAACTCGGAATCTACTGCGCCTAAATGATAACTCGGAATCTAACTCGGAATCTACTGCGCCTACATCATAACTCGGAATCTACTGCGCCTACATCATAACTCGGAATCTAACTCGGAATCTACTGCGCCTACATCATAACTCGGAATCTACTGCGCCTACATCGTAACTCGGAATCTACTGCGCCTACATCATAACTCGGAATCTACTGCGCCTACATCATAACTCGGAATCTACTGCGCCTAAATCATAACTCGGAATCTAACTCGGAATCTACTGCGCCTACATCATAACTCGGAATCTACTGCGCCTACATCATAACTCGGAATCTAACTCGGAATCTACTGCGCCTACATCATAACTAGGAATCTACTGTGCCTACATCATAACTCGGAATCTAACTCGGTATCTACTGCGCGTACATCATAACTCGGAATCTACTGCGCCTATATCATAATTCGGAATCTAACTCGGAATCTACTGCGCCTACATCATAACTCGGAATCTAACTCGGAATCTACTGCACCTACATCATAACTCGGAATCTACTGTGCCTACATCATAACTCTGAATCTACTGCGCCTACATCATAACTCGGAATCTACTGCGCCTACATCATAACTCGGAATCAACTGCGCCTACATCATAACTTGGAATCTACTGCGCCTACATCATAACTCGGAATCTACTGCGCCTACATCATAACTCGGAATCTAACTCGGAATCTACTGCGCCTACATCATAAATCGGAATCTAACTCGGAATCTACTGTGCCTACATCATAACTCGGAATCTACTGCGCCTACATCATAACTCGGAATCTACTGCGCCTACATCATAAATCGGAATCTAACTCGGAATCTACTGCGCCTACATCATAACTCGGAATCAACTGCGCCTACATCATAACTTGGAATCTACTGCGCCTACATCATAACTCGGAATCTACTGCGCCTACATCATAACTCGGAATCTAACTCGGAATCTACTGCGCCTACATCATAACTCGGAATCTAACTCGGAATCTACTGTGCCTACATCATAACTCGGAATCTACTGCGCCTACATCATAACTCGGAATCTAACTCGGAATCTACTGCGCCTACATCATAACTCGGAATCTAACTCGGAATCTACTGTGCCTACATAATAACTCGGAATCTACTGCGCCTACATCATAACTCGGATGCTACTGCGCCTACATCATAACTCGGAATCTAACTCGGAATCTACTGCGCCTACATCATAACTCGGAATCTAACTTGGAATCTACTGCGCCTAAATCATAACTCAGAATCTAACTCGGAATCTACTGCGCCTACATCATAACTCGGAATCTACTGCGCCTACATCATAACTAGGAATCTAAATCGGAATCTACTGCGCCTACATCATAACTCGGAATCTAACTCGGAATCTACTGCGCCTAAATCATAACTCGGAATCTAACTCGGAATCTACTGCGCCTACATCATAACTCGGAATCTACTGCGCCTACATCATAACTCGGAATCTAACTCGGAATCTACTGCGCCTACATCATAACTCGGAATCTACTGCGCCTACATCGTAACTCGGAATCTACTGCGCCTACATCATAACTCGGAATCTACTGCGCCTACATCATAACTCGGAATCTACTGCGCCTACATCATAACTCGGAATCTAACTCGGAATCTACTGCGCCTACATCATAACTCGGAATCTACTGCGCCTACATCGTAACTCGGAATCTACTGCGCCTACATCATAACTCGGAATCTACTGCGCCTACATCATAACTCGGAATCTACTGCGCCTAAATCATAACTCGGAATCTAACTCGGAATCTACTGCGCCTACATCATAACTCGGAATCTACTGCGCCTACATCATAACTCGGAATCTAACTCGTAATCTACTGCGCCTACATCATAACTAGGAATCTACTGTGCCTACATCATAACTCGGAATCTAACTCGGTATCTACTGCGCGTACATCATAACTCGGAATCTACTGCGCCTATATCATAATTCGGAATCTAACTCGGAATCTACTGCGCCTACATCATAACTCGGAATCTAACTCGGAATCTACTGCACCTACATCATAACTCGGAATCTACTGTGCCTACATCATAACTCTGAATCTACTGCGCCTACATCATAACTCGGAATCTACTGCGCCTACATCATAACTCGGAATCAACTGCGCCTACATCATAACTTGGAATCTACTGCGCCTACATCATAACTCGGAATCTACTGCGCCTACATCATAACTCGGAATCTAACTCGGAATCTACTGCGCCTACATCATAAATCGGAATCTAACTCGGAATCTACTGTGCCTACATCATAACTCGGAATCTACTGCGCCTACATCATAACTCGGAATCTACTGCGCCTACATCATAAATCGGAATCTAACTCAGAATCTACTGCGCCTACATCATAACTCGGAATCAACTGCGCATACATCATAACTTGGAATCTACTGCGCCTACATCATAACTCGGAATCTAACTCGGAATCTACTGCGCCTACATCATAACTCGGAATCTAACTCGGAATCTACTGTGCCTACATCATAACTCGGAATCTACTGCGCCTACATCATAACTCGGATGCTACTGCGCCTACATCATAACTCGGAATCTAACTCGGAATCTACTGCGCCTACATCATAACTCGGAATCTAACTTGGAATCTACTGCGCCTAAATCATAACTCAGAATCTAACTCGGAATCTACTGCGCCTACATCATAACTCGGAATCTACTGCGCCTACATCATAACTAGGAATCTAAATCGGAATCTACTGCGCCTACATCATAACTCGGAATCTAACTCGGAATCTACTGCGCCTAAATCATAACTCGGAATCTAACTCGGAATCTACTGCGCCTACATCATAACTCGGAATCTACTGCGCCTACATCATAACTCGGAATCTAACTCGGAATCTACTGCGCCTACATCATAACTCGGAATCTACTGCGCCTACATCGTAACTCGGAATCTACTGCGCCTACATCATAACTCGGAATCTACTGCGCCTACATCATAACTCGGAATCTACTGCGCCTACATCATAACTCGGAATCTAACTCCGAATCTACTGCGCCTACATCATAACTCGGAATCTACTGCGCCTACATCATAACTCGGAATCTAACTCGGAATCTACTGCGCCTACATCATAACTAGGAATCTACTGTGCCTACATCATAACTCGGAATCTAACTCGGTATCTACTGCGCGTACATCATAACTCGGAATCTACTGCGCCTATATCATAACTCGGAATCTAACTCGGAATCTACTGCGCCTACATCATAACTCGGAATCTAACTCGGAATCTACTGCACCTACATCATAACTCGAAATCTACTGTGCCTACATCATTACTCTGAATCTACTGCGCCTACATCATAACTCGGAATCTACTGCGCCTACATCATAACTCGGAATCAACTGCGCCTACATCATAACTTGGAATCTACTGCGCCTACATCATAACTCGGAATCAACTGCGCCTACATCATAAATCGGAATCTAACTCGGAATCTACTGCGCCTACATCATAACTCGGAATCTACTGCGCCTACATCATAACTCGGAATCTATCTTGGAATCTACTGCGCCTAAATCATAACTCAGAATCTAACTCGGAATCTACTGCGCCTACATCATAACTCGGAATCTACTGCGCCTACATCATAACTCGGAATCTAAATCGGAATCTACTGCGCCTGCATCATAACTCGGAATCTAACTCGGAATCTACTGCGCCTAAATCATAACTCGGAATCTAACTCGGAATCTACTGCGCCTACATCATAACTCGGAATCTACTGCGCCTACATCATAACTCGGAATCTAACTCGGAATCTACTGCGCCTACATCATAACTCGGAATCTACTGCGCCTACATCGTAACTCGGAATCTACTGCGCCTACATTTTAACTCGGAATCTACTGCGCCTAAATCATAACTCGGAATCTACTGCGCCTAAATCATAACTCGGAATCTAACTCGGAATCTACTGCGCGTACATCATAACTCGGAATCTACTGCGCCTACATCATAACTCGGAATCTAACTCGGAATCTACTGCGCCTACATCATAACTCGGAATCTACTGTGCCTACATCATAACTCGGAATCTAACGCGGAATCTACTGCGCCTACATCATAACTCGGAATCTACTGTGCCTACATCATAACTCGGAATCTAACTCGGAATCTACTGCGCCTACATCATAACTCGGAATCTAACTCGGAATCTACTGCGCCTACATCATAACTCGGAAGCTACTGCGCCTACATCATAACTCGGAAGCTACTGCGCCTACATCATAACTCAGAATCTAACTCGGAATCTACTGCGCCTACATCATAACTCGGAATCTACTGCGCATACATCATAACTCGAAATCTATCTCGGAATCTGCTGCGCCTACATCACAACTCGGAAGCTACTGCGCCTACATCATAACTCGGAATCTAACTCGGAATCTACTGCGCCTACATCATAACTCGGAATCTAACTCGGAATCTACTGCGCCTACATCATAACTAGGAATCTACTGTGCCTACATCATAACTCGGAATCTAACTCGGAATCTACTGCGCCTACATCATAACTCGGAATCTACTGCGCCTACATCATAACTCGGAATCTAACTCGGAATCTACTGCGCCTACATCATAACTCGGAATCTACTGCGCCTACATCATAACTCGGAATCTAACTCGGAATCTACTGCGCCTACATCATAACTAGGAATCTACTGTGCCTACATCATAACTCGGAATCTAACTCGGTATCTACTGCGCGTACATCATAACTCGGAATCTACTGCGCCTATATCATAACTCGGAATCTAACTCGGAATCTACTGCGCCTACATCATAACTCGGAATCTAACTCGGAATCTACTGCACCTACATCATAACTCGGAATCTACTGTGCCTACATCATAACTCTGAATCTACTGCGCCTACATCATAACTCGGAATCTACTGCGCCTACATCATAACTCGGAATCAACTGCGCCTACATCATAACTTGGAATCTACTGCACCTACATCATAACTCGGAATCTACTGCGGCTACATCATAACTCGGAATCTAACTCGGAATCTACTGCGCCTACATCATAACTCGGAATCTAACTCGGAATCTACTGTGCCTACATCATAACTCGGAATCTACTGCGCCTACATCATAACTCGGATGCTACTGCGCCTACATCATAACTCGGAATCTAACTCGGAATCTACTGCGCCTACATCATAACTCGGAATCTAACTTGGAATCTACTGCGCCTAAATCATAACTCAGAATCTAACTCGGAATCTACTGCGCCTACATCATAACTCGGAATCTACTGCGCCTACATCATAACTAGGAATCTAAATCGGAATCTACTGCGCCTACATCATAACTCGGAATCTAACTCGGAATCTACTGCGCCTAAATCATAACTCGGAATCTAACTCGGAATCTACTGCGCCTACATCATAACTCGGAATCTACTGCGCCTACATCATAACTCGGAATCTACTGCGCCTAAATCATAACTCGGAATCTAACTCGGAATCTACTGCGCCTACATCATAACTCGGAATCTACTGCGCCTACATCATAACTCGGAATCTAACTCGGAATCTACTGCGCCTATATCATAATTCGGAATCTAACTCGGAATCCACTGCGCCTACATCATAACTCGGAATCTAACTCGGAATCTACTGCACCTACATCATAACTCGGAATCTACTGTGCCTACATCATAACTCTGAATCTACTGCGCCTACATCATAACTCGGAATCTACTGCGCCTACATCATAACTCGGAATCAACTGCGCCTACATCATAACTTGGAATCTACTGCGCCTACATCATAACTCGGAATCTACTGCGCCTACATCATAACTCGGAATCTAACTCGGAATCTACTGCGCCTACATCATAAATCGGAATCTAACTCGGAATCTACTGTGCCTACATCATAACTCGGAATCTACTGCGCCTACATCATAAATCGGAATCTAACTCAGAATCTACTGCGCCTACATCATAACTCGGAATCAACTGCGCCTACATCATAACTTGGAATCTACTGCGCCTACATCATAACTCGGAATCTACTGCGCCTACATCATAACTCGGAATCTAACTCGGAATCTACTGCGCCTACATCATAACTCGGAATCTAACTCGGAATCTACTGTGCCTACATCATAACTCGGAATCTACTGCGCCTACATCATAACTCGGATGCTACTGCGCCTACATCATAACTCGGAATCTAACTCGGAATCTACTGCGCCTACATCATAACTCGGAATCTGACTTGGAATCTACTGCGCCTAAATCATAACTCAGAATCTAACTCGGAATCTACTGTGCCTACATCATAACTCGGAATCTACTGCGCCTACATCATAAATAGGAATCTAAATCGGAATCTACTGCGCCTACATCATAACTCGGAATCTAACTCGGAATCTACTGCGCCTAAATCATAACTCGGAATCTAACTCGGAATCTACTGCGCCTACATCATAACTCGGAATCTACTGCGCCTACATCATAACTCGGAATCTAACTCGGAATCTACTGCGCCTACATCATAACTCGGAATCTACTGCGCCTACATCGTAACTCGGAATCTACTGCGCCTACATCATAACTCGGAATCTACTGCGCCTACATCATAACTCGGAATCTACTGCGCCTAAATCATAACTCGGAATCTAACTCGGAATCTACTGCGCCTACATCATAACTCGGAATCTACTGCGCCTACATCATAACTCGGAATCTAACTCGGAATCTACTGCGCCTACATCATAACTAGGAATCTACTGTGCCTACATCATAACTCGGAATCTAACTCGGTATCTACTGCGCGTACATCATAACTCGGAATCTACTGCGCCTATATCATAACTCGGAATCTAACTCGGAATCTACTGCGCCTACATCATAACTCGGAATCTAACTCGGAATCTACTGCGCCTACATCATAAATCGGAATCTAACTCGGAATCTACTGTGCCTACATCATAACTCGGAATCTACTGCGCCTACATCATAAATCGGAATCTAACTCAGAATCTACTGCGCCTACATCATAACTCGGAATCAACTGCGCCTACATCATAACTTGGAATCTACTGCGCCTACATCATAACTCGGAATCTACTGCGCCTACATCATAACTCGGAATCTAACTCGGAATCTACTGCGCCTACATCATAACTCGGAATCTAACTCGGAATCTACTGTGCCTACATCATAACTCGGAATCTACTGCGCCTACATCATAACTCGGATGCTACTGCGCCTACATCATAACTCGGAATCTAACTCGGAATCTACTGCGCCTACATCATAACTCGGAATCTAACTTGGAATCTACTGCGCCTAAATCATAACTCAGAATCTAACTCGGAATCTACTGTGCCTACATCATAACTCGGAATCTACTGCGCCTACATCATAACTAGGAATCTAAATCGGAATCTACTGCGCCTACATCATAACTCGGAATCTAACTCGGAATCTACTGCGCCTAAATCATAACTCAGAATCTAACTCGGAATCTACTGCGCCTACATCATAACTCGGAATCTACTGCGCCTACATCATAACTAGGAATCTAAATCGGAATCTACTGCGCCTACATCATAACTCGGAATCTAACTCGGAATCTACTGCGCCTAAATCATAACTCGGAATCTAACTCGGAATCTACTGCGCCTACATCATAACTCGGAATCTACTGCGCCTACATCATAACTCGGAATCTAACTCGGAATCTACTGCGCCTACATCATAACTCGGAATCTACTGCGCCTAAATCGTAACTCGGAATCTACTGCGCCTACATCATAACTCGGAATCAACTGCGCCTACATCATAACTCGGAATCTACTGCGCCTAAATCATAACTCGGAATCTAACTCGGAATCTACTGCGCCTACATCATAACTCGGAATCTACTGCGCCTACATCATAACTCGGAATCTAACTCGGAATCTACTGCGCCTATATCATAATTCGGAATCTAACTCGGAATCTACTGCGCCTACATCATAACTCGGAATCTAACTCGGAATCTACTGCACCTACATCATAACTCGGAATCTACTGTGCCTACATCATAACTCTGAATCTACTGCGCCTACATCATAACTCGGAATCTACTGCGCCTACATCATAACTCGGAATCAACTGCGCCTACATCATAACTTGGAATCTACTGCGCCTACATCATAACTCGGAATCTACTGCGCCTACATCATAACTCGGAATCTAACTCGGAATCTACTGCGCCTACATCATAAATCGGAATCTAACTCGGAATCTACTGTGCCAACATCATAACTCGGAATCTACTGCGCCTACATCATAAATCGGAATCTAACTCAGAATCTACTGCGCCTACATCATAACTCGGAATCAACTGCGCCTACATCATAACTTGGAATCTACTGCGCCTACATCATAACTCGGAATCTACTGCGCCTACATCATAACTCGGAATCTAACTCGGAATCTACTGCGCCTACATCATAACTCGGAATCTAACTCGGAATCTACTGTGCCTACATCATAACTCGGAATCTACTGCGCCTACATCATAACTCGGATGCTACTGCGCCTACATCATAACTCGGAATCTAACTCGGAATCTACTGCGCCTACATCATAACTCGGAATCTAACTTGGAATCTACTGCGCCTAAATCATAACTCAGAATCTAACTCGGAATCTACTGTGCCTACATCATAACTCGGAATCTACTGCGCCTACATCATAACTAGGAATCTAAATCGGAATCTACTGCGCCTACATCATAACTCGGAATCTAACTCGGAATCTACTGTGCCTAAATCATAACTCGGAATCTAACTCGGAATCTACTGCGCCTACATCATAACTCGGAATCTACTGCGCCTACATCAAAACTCGGAATCTAACTCGGAATCTACTGCGCCTACATCATAACTCGGAATCTACTGCGCCTACATCGTAACTCGGAATCTACTGCGCCTACATCATAACTCGGAATCTACTGCGCCTACATCATAACTCGGAATCTACTGCGCCTAAATCATAACTCGGAATCTAACTCGGAATCTACTGCGCCTACATCATAACTCGGAATCTACTGCGCCTACATCATAACTCGGAATCTAACTCGGAATCTACTGCGCCTACATCATAACTAGGAATCTACTGTGCCTACATCATAACTCGGAATCTAACTCGGTATCTACTGCGCGTACATCATAACTCGGAATCTACTGCGCCTATATCATAACTCGGAATCTAACTCGGAATCTACTGCGCCTACATCATAACTCGGAATCTAACTCGGAATCTACTGCACCTACATCATAACTCGGAATCTACTGTGCCTACATCATAACTCTGAATCTACTGCGCCTACATCATAACTCGGAATCTACTGCGCCTACATCATAACTCGGAATCAACTGCGCCTACATCATAACTCGGAATCTACTGCGCCTACATCATAACTCGGAATCTACTGCGCCTACATCATAAATCGGAATCTAACTCGGAATCTACTGCGCCTACATCATAACTCGGAATCTACTGCGCCTACATCATAACTCGGAATCTAACTCGGAATCTACTGCGCCTAAATCATAACTCAGAATCTAACTCGGAATCTACTGCGCCTACATCATAACTCGGAATCTACTGCGCCTACATCATAACTCGGAATCTAAATCGGAATCTACTGCGCCTGCATCATAACTCGGAATCTGACTCGGAATCTACTGCGCCTAAATCATAACTCGGAATCTAACTCGGAATCTACTGCGCCAACATCATAACTCGGAATCTACTGCGCCTACATCATAACTCGGAATCTAACTCGGAATCTACTGCGCCTACATCATAACTCGGAATCTACTGCGCCTACATCGTAACTCGGAATCTACTGCGCCTACATTTTAACTCGGAATCTACTGCGCCTAAATCATAACTCGGAATCTACTGCGCCTAAATCATAACTCGGAATCTAACTCGGAATCTACTGCGCGTACATCATAACTCGGAATCTACTGCGCCTACATCATAACTCGGAATCTAACTCGGAATCTACTGTGCCTACATCATAACTCGGAATCTTCTGCGCCTACATCATAACTCGGATGCTACTGCGCCTACATCATAACTCGGAATCTAACTCGGAATCTACTGCGCCTACATCATAACTCGGAATCTAACTTGGAATCTACTGCGCCTACATCATAACTCGGAATCTATCTCGGAATCTACTGCGCCTACATCATAACTCGGAATCTACTGCGCCTACATCATAACTAGGAATCTAAATCGGAATCTACTGCGCCTACATCATAACTCGGAATCTAACTTGGAATCTACTGCGCCTAAATCATAACTCAGAATCTAACTCGGAATCTACTGCGCCTACATCATAACTCGGAATCTACTGCGCCTACATCATAACTCGGAATCTAACTCGGAATCTACTGCGCCTACATCATAACTCGGAATCTAACTTGGAATCTACTGCGCCTAAATCATAACTCAGAATCTAACTCGGAATCTACTGTGCCTACATCATAACTCGGAATCTACTGCGCCTACATCATAACTAGGAATCTAAATCGGAATCTACTGCGCCTACATCATAACTCGGAATCTAACTCGGAATCTACTGCGCCTAAATCATAACTCGGAATCTAACTCGGAATCTACTGCGCCTACATCATAACTCGGAATCTACTGCGCCTACATCATAACTCGGAATCTAACTCGGAATCTACTGCGCCTACATCATAACTCGGAATCTACTGCGCCTACATCGTAACTCGGAATCTACTGCGCCTACATCATAACTCGGAATCTACTGCGCCTACATCATAACTCGGAATCTACTGCGCCTAAATCATAACTCGGAATCTAACTCGGAATCTACTGCGCCTACATCATAACTCGGAATCTACTGCGCCTACATCATAACTCGGAATCTAACTCGGAATCTACTGCGCCTACATCATAACTAGGAATCTACTGTGCCTACATCATAACTCGGAATCTAACTCGGTATCTACTGCGCGTACATCATAACTCGGAATCTACTGCGCCTATATCATAACTCGGAATCTAACTCGGAATCTACTGCGCCTACATCATAACTCGGAATCTAACTCGGAATCTACTGCGCCTACATCATAAATCGGAATCTAACTCGGAATCTACTGTGCCTACATCATAACTCGGAATCTACTGCGCCTACATCATAAATCGGAATCTAACTCAGAATCTACTGCGCCTACATCATAACTCGGAATCAACTGCGCCTACATCATAACTTGGAATCTACTGCGCCTACATCATAACTCGGAATCTACTGCGCCTACATCATAACTCGGAATCTAACTCGGAATCTACTGCGCCTACATCATAACTCGGAATCTAACTCGGAATCTACTGTGCCTACATCATAACTCGGAATCTACTGCGCCTACATCATAACTCGGATGCTACTGCGCCTACATCATAACTCGGAATCTAACTCGGAATCTACTGCGCCTACATCATAACTCGGAATCTAACTTGGAATCTACTGCGCCTAAATCATAACTCAGAATCTAACTCGGAATCTACTGTGCCTACATCATAACTCGGAATCTACTGCGCCTACATCATAACTAGGAATCTAAATCGGAATCTACTGCGCCTACATCATAACTCGGAATCTAACTCGGAATCTACTGCGCCTAAATCATAACTCAGAATCTAACTCGGAATCTACTGCGCCTACATCATAACTCGGAATCTACTGCGCCTACATCATAACTAGGAATCTAAATCGGAATCTACTGCGCCTACATCATAACTCGGAATCTAACTCGGAATCTACTGTGCCTACATCATAACTCGGAATCTAACTCGGAATCTACTGCGCCTACATCATAACTCGGAATCTACTGCGCCTACATCATAACTCGGAATCTAACTCGGAATCTACTGCGCCTACATCATAACTCGGAATCTACTGCGCCTACATCGTAACTCGGAATCTACTGCGCCTACATCATAACTCGGAATCAACTGCGCCTACATCATAACTCGGAATCTACTGCGCCTAAATCATAACTCGGAATCTAACTCGGAATCTACTGCGCCTACATCATAACTCGGAATCTACTGCGCCTACATCATAACTCGGAATCTAACTCGGAATCTACTGCGCCTATATCATAATTCGGAATCTAACTCGGAATCTACTGCGCCTACATCATAACTCGGAATCTAACTCGGAATCTACTGCACCTACATCATAACTCGGAATCTACTGTGCCTACATCATAACTCTGAATCTACTGCGCCTACATCATAACTCGGAATCTACTGCGCCTACATCATAACTCGGAATCAACTGCGCCTACATCATAACTTGGAATCTACTGCGCCTACATCATAACTCGGAATCTACTGCGCCTACATCATAACTCGGAATCTAACTCGGAATCTACTGCGCCTACATCATAAATCGGAATCTAACTCGGAATCTACTGTGCCTACATCATAACTCGGAATCTACTGCGCCTACATCATAAATCGGAATCTAACTCAGAATCTACTGCGCCTACATCATAACTCGGAATCAACTGCGCCTACATCATAACTTGGAATCTACTGCGCCTACATCATAACTCGGAATCTACTGCGCCTACATCATAACTCGGAATCTAACTCGGAATCTACTGCGCCTACATCATAACTCGGAATCTAACTCGGAATCTACTGTGCCTACATCATAACTCGGAATCTACTGCGCCTACATCATAACTCGGATGCTACTGCGCCTACATCATAACTCGGAATCTAACTCGGAATCTACTGCGCCTACATCATAACTCGGAATCTAACTTGGAATCTACTGCGCCTAAATCATAACTCAGAATCTAACTCGGAATCTACTGTGCCTACATCATAACTCGGAATCTACTGCGCCTACATCATAACTAGGAATCTAAATCGGAATCTACTGCGCCTACATCATAACTCGGAATCTAACTCGGAATCTACTGCGCCTAAATCATAACTCGGAATCTAACTCGGAATCTACTGCGCCTACATCATAACTCGGAATCTACTGCGCCTACATCATAACTCGGAATCTAACTCGGAATCTACTGCGCCTACATCATAACTCGGAATCTACTGCGCCTACATCGTAACTCGGAATCTACTGCGCCTACATCATAACTCGGAATCTACTGCGCCTACATCATAACTCGGAATCTACTGCGCCTAAATCATAACTCGGAATCTAACTCGGAATCTACTGCGCCTACATCATAACTCGGAATCTACTGCGCCTACATCATAACTCGGAATCTAACTCGGAATCTACTGCGCCTACATCATAACTAGGAATCTACTGTGCCTACATCATAACTCGGAATCTAACTCGGTATCTACTGCGCGTACATCATAACTCGGAATCTACTGCGCCTATATCATAACTCGGAATCTAACTCGGAATCTACTGCGCCTACATCATAACTCGGAATCTAACTCGGAATCTACTGCACCTACATCATAACTCGGAATCTACTGTGCCTACATCATAACTCTGAATCTACTGCGCCTACATCATAACTCGGAATCTACTGCGCCTACATCATAACTCGGAATCAACTGCGCCTACATCATAACTCGGAATCTACTGCGCCTACATCATAACTCGGAATCTACTGCGCCTACATCATAAATCGGAATCTAACTCGGAATCTACTGCGCCTACATCATAACTCGGAATCTACTGCGCCTACATCATAACTCGGAATCTAACTCGGAATCTACTGCGCCTAAATCATAACTCAGAATCTAACTCGGAATCTACTGCGCCTACATCATAACTCGGAATCTACTGCGCCTACATCATAACTCGGAATCTAAATCGGAATCTACTGCGCCTGCATCATAACTCGGAATCTGACTCGGAATCTACTGCGCCTAAATCATAACTCGGAATCTAACTCGGAATCTACTGCGCCAACATCATAACTCGGAATCTACTGCGCCTACATCATAACTCGGAATCTAACTCGGAATCTACTGCGCCTACATCATAACTCGGAATCTACTGCGCCTACATCGTAACTCGGAATCTACTGCGCCTACATTTTAACTCGGAATCTACTGCGCCTAAATCATAACTCGGAATCTACTGCGCCTAAATCATAACTCGGAATCTAACTCGGAATCTACTGCGCGTACATCATAACTCGGAATCTACTGCGCCTACATCATAACTCGGAATCTAACTCGGAATCTACTGTGCCTACATCATAACTCGGAATCTACTGCGCCTACATCATAACTCGGATGCTACTGCGCCTACATCATAACTCGGAATCTAACTCGGAATCTACTGCGCCTACATCATAACTCGGAATCTAACTTGGAATCTACTGCGCCTAAATCATAACTCAGAATCTAACTCGGAATCTACTGCGCCTACATCATAACTCGGAATCTACTGCGCCTACATCATAACTAGGAATCTAAATCGGAATCTACTGCGCCTACATCATAACTCGGAATCTAACTCGGAATCTACTGCGCCTAAATCATAACTCGGAATCTAACTCGGAATCTACTGCGCCTACATCATAACTCGGAATCTACTGCGCCTACATCATAACTCGGAATCTAACTCGGAATCTACTGCGCCTACATCATAACTCGGAATCTACTGCGCCTACATCGTAACTCGGAATCTACTGCGCCTACATCATAACTCGGAATCTACTGCGCCTACATCATAACTCGGAATCTACTGCGCCTAAATCATAACTCGGAATCTAACTCGGAATCTACTGCGCCTACATCATAACTCGGAATCTACTGCGCCTACATCATAACTCGGAATCTAACTCGGAATCTACTGCGCCTACATCATAACTAGGAATCTACTGTGCCTACATCATAACTCGGAATCTAACTTGGTATCTACTGCGCGTACATCATAACTCGGAATCTACTGCGCCTATATCATAACTCGGAATCTAACTCGGAATCTACTGCGCCTACATCATAACTCGGAATCTACTGCGCCTACATCATAACTCGGAATCAACTGCGCCTACATCATAACTCGGAATCTACTGCGCCTACATCATAACTCGGAATCTACTGCGCCTACATCATAAATCGGAATCTAACTCGGAATCTACTGCGCCTACATCATAACTCGGAATCTACTGCGCCTACATCATAACTCGGAATCTAACTTGGAATCTACTGCGCCTAAATCATAACTCAGAATCTAACTCGGAATCTACTGCGCCTACATCATAACTCGGAATCTACTGCGCCTACATCATAACTCGGAATCTAAATCGGAATCTACTGCGCCTGCATCATAACTCGGAATCTAACTCGGAATCTACTGTGCCTAAATCATAACTCGGAATCTAACTCGGAATCTACTGCGCCTACATCATAACTCGGAATCTACTGCGCCTACATCATAACTCGGAATCTAACTCGGAATCTACTGCGCCTACATCATAACTCGGAATCTACTGCGCCTACATCGTAACTCGGAATCTACTGCACCTACATTTTAACTCGGAATCTACTGCGCCTAAATCATAACTCGGAATCTACTGCGCCTAAATCATAACTCGGAATCTAACTCGGAATCTACTGCGCGTACATCATAACTCGGAATCTACTGCGCCTACATCATAACTCGGAATCTAACTCGGAATCTACTGCGCCTACATCATAACTCGGAATCTACTGTGCCTACATCATAACTCGGAATCTAACGCGGAATCTACTGCGCCTACATCATAACTCGGAATCTACTGTGCCTACATCATAACTCGGAATCTAACTCGGAATCTACTGCGCCTACATCATAACTCGGAATCTAACTCGGAATCTACTGCGCCTACATCATAACTCGGAAGCTACTGCGCCTACATCATAACTCGGAAGCTACTGCGCCTACATCATAACTCGGAATCTAACTCGGAATCTACTGCGCCTACATCATAACTCGAAATCTACTGCGCATACATCATAACTCGAAATCTATCTCGGAATCTGCTGCGCCTACATCACAACTCGGAAGCTACTGCGCCTACATCATAACTCGGAATCTAACTCGGAATCTACTGCGCCTACATCATAACTCGGAATCTACTGCGCCTACATCATAACTCGGAATCTAACTCGGAATCTACTGCGCCTACATCATAACTCGGAATCTAACTCGGAATCTACTGCGCCTACATCATAACTAGGAATCTACTGTGCCTACATCATAACTCGGAATCTAACTCGGAATCTACTGCGCCTACATCATAACTCGGAATCTACTGCGCCTACATCATAACTCGGAATCTAACTCGGAATCTACTGCGCCTACATCATAACTCGGAATCTACTGCGCCTACATCATAACTCGGAATCTAACTCGGAATCTACTGCGCCTACATCATAACTAGGAATCTACTGTGCCTACATCATAACTCGGAATCTAACTCGGTATCTACTGCGCGTACATCATAACTCGCAATCTACTGCGCCTATATCATAACTCGGAATCTAACTCGGAATCTACTGCGCCTACATCATAACTCGGAATCTAACTCGGAATCTACTGCACCTACATCATCACTCGGAATCTACTGTGCCTACATCATAACTCTGAATCTACTGCGCCTACATCATAACTCGGAATCTACTGCGCCTACATCATAACTCGGAATCTAACTCGGAATCTACTGCACCTACATCATCACTCGGAATCTACTGTGCCTACATCATAACTCTGAATCTACTGCGCCTACATCATAACTCGGAATCTACTGCGCCTACATCATAACTCGGAATCAACTGCGCCTACATCATAACTTGGAATCTACTGCACCTACATCATAACTCGGAATCTAACTCGGAATCTACTGCGCCTAAATCATAACTCGGAATCTAACTCGGAATCTACTGCGCCTACATCATAACTCGGAATCTAACTCGGAATCTACTGCACCTACATCATAACTCGGAATCTACTGTGCCTACATCATTACTCTGAATCTACTGCGCCTACATCATAACTCGGAATCTACTGCGCCTACATCATAACTCGGAATCAACTGCGCCTACATCATAACTTGGAATCTACTGCGCCTACATCATAACTCGGAATCTACTGCGCCTACATCATAAATCGGAATCTAACTCGGAATCTACTGCGCCTACATCATAACTCGGAATCTACTGCGCCTACATCATAACTCGGAATCTAACTTGGAATCTACTGCGCCTAAATCATAACTCAGAATCTAACTCGGAATCTACTGCGCCTACATCATAACTCGGAATCTACTGCGCCTACATCATAACTCGGAATCTAAATCGGAATCTACTGCGCCTGCATCATAACTCGGAATCTTACTCGGAATCTACTGCGCCTAAATCATAACTCGGAATCTAACTCGGAATCTACTGCGCCTACATCATAACTCGGAATCTACTGCGCCTACATCATAACTCGGAATCTAACTCGGAATCTACTGCGCCTACATCATAACTCGGAATCTACTGCGCCTACATCGTAACTCGGAATCTACTGCGCCTACATTTTAACTCGGAATCTACTGCGCCTAAATCATAACTCGGAATCTACTGCGCCTAAATCATAACTCGGAATCTAACTCGGAATCTACTGCGCGTACATCATAACTCGGAATCTACTGCGCCTACATCATAACTCGGAATCTAACTCGGAATCTACTGCGCCTACATCATAACTTGGAATCTACTTTGCCTACATCATAACTCGGAATCTAACGCGGAATCTACTGCGCCTACATCATAACTCGGAATCTACTGTGCCTACATCATAACTCGGAATCTAACTCGGAATCTACTGCGCCTACATCATAACTCGGAATCTAACTCGGAATCTACTGCGCCTACATCATAACTCGGAAGCTACTGCGCCTACATCATAACTCGGAAGCTACTGCGCCTACATCATAACTCGGAATCTAACTCGGAATCTACTGCGCCTACATCATAACTCGGAATCTACTGCGCATACATCATAACTCGAAATCTATCTCGGAATCTGCTGCGCCTACATCACAACTCGGAAGCTACTGCGCCTACATCATAACTCGGAATCTAACTCGGAATCTACTGCGCCTACATCATAACTCGGAATCTAACTCGGAATCTACTGCGCCTACATCATAACTAGGAATCTACTGTGCCTACATCATAACTCGGAATCTAACTCGGAATCTACTGCGCCTACATCATAACTCGGAATCTACTGCGCCTACATCATAACTCGGAATCTAACTCGGAATCTACTGCGCCTACATCATAACTCGGAATCTACTGCGCCTACATCATAACTCGGAATCTAACTCGGAATCTACTGCGCCTACATCATAACTAGGAATCTACTGTGCCTACATCATAACTCGGAATCTAACTCGGTATCTACTGCGCGTACATCATAACTCGGAATCTACTGCGCCTATATCATAACTCGGAATCTAACTCGGAATCTACTGCGCCTACATCATAACTCGGAATCTAACTCGGAATCTACTGCACCTACATCATAACTCGGAATCTACTGTGCCTACATCATAACTCTGAATCTACTGCGCCTACATCATAACTCGGAATCTACTGCGCCTACATCATAACTCGGAATCAACTGCGCCTACATCATAACTTGGAATCTACTGCACCTACATCATAACTCGGAATCTACTGCGCCTACATCATAACTCGGAATCTAACTCGGAATCTACTGCGCCTACATCATAACTCGGAATCTAACTCGGAATCTACTGTGCCTACATCATAACTCGGAATCTACTGCGCCTACATCATAACTCGGATGCTACTGCGCCTACATCATAACTCGGAATCTAACTCGGAATCTACTGCGCCTACATCATAACTCGGAATCTAACTTGGAATCTACTGCGCCTAAATCATAACTCAGAATCTAACTCGGAATCTACTGCGCCTACATCATAACTCGGAATCTACTGCGCCTACATCATAACTAGGAATCTAAATCGGAATCTACTGCGCCTACATCATAACTCGGAATCTAACTCGGAATCTACTGCGCCTAAATCATAACTCGGAATCTAACTCGGAATCTACTGCGCCTACATCATAACTCGGAATCTACTGCGCCTACATCATAACTCGGAATCTAACTCGGAATCTACTGCGCCTACATCATAACTCGGAATCTACTGCGCCTACATCGTAACTCGGAATCTACTGCGCCTACATCATAACTCGGAATCTACTGCGCCTACATCATAACTCGGAATCTACTGCGCCTAAATCATAACTCGGAATCTAACTCGGAATCTACTGCGCCTACATCATAACTCGGAATCTACTGCGCCTACATCATAACTCGGAATCTAACTCGGAATCTACTGCGCCTATATCATAATTCGGAATCTAACTCGGAATCTACTGCGCCTACATCATAACTCGGAATCTAACTCGGAATCTACTGCACCTACATCATAACTCGGAATCTACTGTGCCTACATCATAACTCTGAATCTACTGCGCCTACATCATAACTCGGAATCTACTGCGCCTACATCATAACTCGGAATCAACTGCGCCTACATCATAACTTGGAATCTACTGCGCCTACATCATAACTCGGAATCTACTGCGCCTACATCATAACTCGGAATCTAACTCGGAATCTACTGCGCCTACATCATAAATCGGAATCTAACTCGGAATCTACTGTGCCTACATCATAACTCGGAATCTACTGCGCCTACATCATAAATCGGAATCTAACTCTGAATCTACTGCGCCTACATCATAACTCGGAATCAACTGCGCCTACATCATAACTTGGAATCTACTGCGCCTACATCATAACTCGGAATCTACTGCGCCTACATCATAACTCGGAATCTAACTCGGAATCTACTGCGCCTACATCATAACTCGGAATCTAACTCGGAATCTACTGTGCCTACATCATAACTCGGAATCTACTGCGCCTACATCATAACTCGGATGCTACTGCGCCTACATCATAACTCGGAATCTAACTCGGAATCTACTGCGCCTACATCATAACTCGGAATCTAACTTGGAATCTACTGCGCCTAAATCATAACTCAGAATCTAACTCGGAATCTACTGTGCCTACATCATAACTCGGAATCTACTGCGCCTACATCATAACTAGGAATCTAAATCGGAATCTACTGCGCCTACATCATAACTCGGAATCTAACTCGGAATCTACTGCGCCTAAATCATAACTCGGAATCTAACTCGGAATCTACTGCGCCTACATCATAACTCGGAATCTACTGCGCCTACATCATAACTCGGAATCTAACTCGGAATCTACTGCGCCTACATCATAACTCGGAATCTACTGCGCCTACATCGTAACTCGGAATCTACTGCGCCTACATCATAACTCGGAATCTACTGCGCCTACATCATAACTCGGAATCTACTGCGCCTAAATCATAACTCGGAATCTAACTCGGAATCTACTGCGCCTACATCATAACTCGGAATCTACTGCGCCTACATCATAACTCGGAATCTAACTCGGAATCTACTGCGCCTACATCATAACTAGGAATCTACTGTGCCTACATCATAACTCGGAATCTAACTCGGTATCTACTGCGCGTACATCATAACTCGGAATCTACTGCGCCTATATCATAACTCGGAATCTAACTCGGAATCTACTGCGCCTACATCATAACTCGGAATCTAACTCGGAATCTACTGCACCTACATCATAACTCGGAATCTACTGTGCCTACATCATAACTCTGAATCTACTGCGCCTACATCATAACTCGGAATCTACTGCGCCTACATCATAACTCGGAATCAACTGCGCCTACATCATAACTCGGAATCTACTGCGCCTACATCATAACTCGGAATCTACTGCGCCTACATCATAAATCGGAATCTAACTCGGAATCTACTGCGCCTACATCATAACTCGGAATCTACTGCGCCTACATCATAACTCGGAATCTAACTCGGAATCTACTGCGCCTAAATCATAACTCAGAATCTAACTCGGAATCTACTGCGCCTACATCATAACTCGGAATCTACTGCGCCTACATCATAACTCGGAATCTAAATCGGAATCTACTGCGCCTGCATCATAACTCGGAATCTGACTCGGAATCTACTGCGCCTAAATCATAACTCGGAATCTAACTCGGAATCTACTGCGCCTACATCATAACTCGGAATCTACTGCGCCTACATCATAACTCGGAATCTAACTCGGAATCTACTGCGCCTACATCATAACTCGGAATCTACTGCGCCTACATCGTAACTCGGAATCTACTGCGCCTACATTTTAACTCGGAATCTACTGCGCCTAAATCATAACTCGGAATCTACTGCGCCTAAATCATAACTCGGAATCTAACTCGGAATCTACTGCGCGTACATCATAACTCGGAATCTACTGCGCCTACATCATAACTCGGAATCTAACTCGGAATCTACTGTGCCTACATCATAACTCGGAATCTACTGCGCCTACATCATAACTCGGATGCTACTGCGCCTACATCATAACTCGGAATCTAACTCGGAATCTACTGCGCCTACATCATAACTCGGAATCTAACTTGGAATCTACTGCGCCTAAATCATAACTCAGAATCTAACTCGGAATCTACTGCGCCTACATCATAACTCGGAATCTACTGCGCCTACATCATAACTAGGAATCTAAATCGGAATCTACTGCGCCTACATCATAACTCGGAATCTAACTCGGAATCTACTGCGCCTAAATCATAACTCGGAATCTAACTCGGAATCTACTGCGCCTACATCATAACTCGGAATCTACTGCGCCTACATCATAACTCGGAATCTAACTCGGAATCTACTGCGCCTACATCATAACTCGGAATCTACTGCGCCTACATCGTAACTCGGAATCTACTGCGCCTACATCATAACTCGGAATCTACTGCGCCTACATCATAACTCGGAATCTACTGCGCCTAAATCATAACTCGGAATCTAACTCGGAATCTACTGCGCCTACATCATAACTCGGAATCTACTGCGCCTACATCATAACTCGGAATCTAACTCGGAATCTACTGCGCCTACATCATAACTAGGAATCTACTGTGCCTACATCATAACTCGGAATCTAACTTGGTATCTACTGCGCGTACATCATAACTCGGAATCTACTGCGCCTATATCATAACTCGGAATCTAACTCGGAATCTACTGCGCCTACATCATAACTCGGAATCTACTGCGCCTACATCATAACTCGGAATCAACTGCGCCTACATCATAACTCGGAATCTACTGCGCCTACATCATAACTCGGAATCTACTGCGCCTACATCATAAATCGGAATCTAACTCGGAATCTACTGCGCCTACATCATAACTCGGAATCTACTGCGCCTACATCATAACTCGGAATCTAACTCGGAATCTACTGCGCCTACATCATAACTCGGAATCTACTGCGCCTACATCATAACTCGGAATCTAAATCGGAATCTACTGCGCCTGCATCATAACTCGGAATCTAACTCGGAATCTACTGCGCCTAAATCATAACTCGGAATCTAACTCGGAATCTACTGCGCCTACATCATAACTCGGAATCTACTGCGCCTACATCATAACTCGGAATCTAACTCGGAATCTACTGCGCCTACATCATAACTCGGAATCTACTGCGCCTACATCGTAACTCGGAATCTACTGCACCTACATTTTAACTCGGAATCTACTGCGCCTAAATCATAACTCGGAATCTACTGCGCCTAAATCATAACTCGGAATCTAACTCGGAATCTACTGCGCGTACATCATAACTCGGAATCTACTGCGCCTACATCATAACTCGGAATCTAACTCGGAATCTACTGCGCCTACATCATAACTCGGAATCTACTGTGCCTACATCATAACTCGGAATCTAACGCGGAATCTACTGCGCCTACATCATAACTCGGAATCTACTGTGCCTACATCATAACTCGGAATCTAACTCGGAATCTACTGCGCCTACATCATAACTCGGAATCTAACTCGGAATCTACTGCGCCTACATCATAACTCGGAAGCTACTGCGCCTACATCATAACTCGGAAGCTACTGCGCCTACATCATAACTCGGAATCTAACTCGGAATCTACTGCGCCTACATCATAACTCGAAATCTACTGCGCATACATCATAACTCGAAATCTATCTCGGAATCTGCTGCGCCTACATCACAACTCGGAAGCTACTGCGCCTACATCATAACTCAGAATCTAACTCGGAATCTACTGCGCCTACATCATAACTCGGAATCTACTGCGCCTACATCATAACTCGGAATCTAACTCGGAATCTACTGCGCCTACATCATAACTCGGAATCTAACTCGGAATCTACTGCGCCTACATCATAACTAGGAATCTACTGTGCCTACATCATAACTCGGAATCTAACTCGGAATCTACTGCGCCTACATCATAACTCGGAATCTACTGCGCCTACATCATAACTCGGAATCTAACTCGGAATCTACTGCGCCTACATCATAACTCGGAATCTACTGCGCCTACATCATAACTCGGAATCTAACTCGGAATCTACTGCGCCTACATCATAACTAGGAATCTACTGTGCCTACATCATAACTCGGAATCTAACTCGGTATCTACTGCGCGTACATCATAACTCGCAATCTACTGCGCCTATATCATAACTCGGAATCTAACTCGGAATCTACTGCGCCTACATCATAACTCGGAATCTAACTCGGAATCTACTGCACCTACATCATCACTCGGAATCTACTGTGCCTACATCATAACTCTGAATCTACTGCGCCTACATCATAACTCGGAATCTACTGCGCCTACATCATAACTCGGAATCTAACTCGGAATCTACTGCACCTACATCATCACTCGGAATCTACTGTGCCTACATCATAACTCTGAATCTACTGCGCCTACATCATAACTCGGAATCTACTGCGCCTACATCATAACTCGGAATCAACTGCGCCTACATCATAACTTGGAATCTACTGCACCTACATCATAACTCGGAATCTACTGCGCCTACATCATAACTCGGAATCTAACTCGGAATCTACTGTGCCTACATCATAACTCGGAATCTACTGCGCCTACATCATAACTCGGATGCTACTGCGCCTACATCATAACTCGGAATCTAACTCGGAATCTACTGCGCCTACATCATAACTCGGAATCTAACTTGGAATCTACTGCGCCTAAATCATAACTCAGAATCTAACTCGGAATCTACTGCGCCTACATCATAACTCGGAATCTACTGCGCCTACATCATAACTAGGAATCTAAATCGGAATCTACTGCGCCTACATCATAACTCGGAATCTAACTCGGAATCTACTGCGCCTAAATCATAACTCGGAATCTAACTCGGAATCTACTGCGCCTACATCATAACTCGGAATCTACTGCGCCTACATCATAACTCGGAATCTAACTCGGAATCTACTGCGCCTACATCATAACTCGGAATCTACTGCGCCTACATCGTAACTCGGAATCTACTGCGCCTACATCATAACTCGGAATCTACTGCGCCTACATCATAACTCGGAATCTACTGCGCCTAAATCATAACTCGGAATCTAACTCGGAATCTACTGCGCCTACATCATAACTCGGAATCTACTGCGCCTACATCATAACTCGGAATCTAACTCGGAATCTACTGCGCCTACATCATAACTCGGAATCTACTGTGCCTACATCATAACTCGGAATCTAACGCGGAATCTACTGCGCCTACATCATAACTCGGAATCTACTGTGCCTACATCATAACTCGGAATCTAACTCGGAATCTACTGCGCCTACATCATAACTCGGAATCTAACTCGGAATCTACTGCGCCTACATCATAACTCGGAATCTACTGCGCCTACATCATAACTCGGAAGCTACTGCGCCTACATCATAACTCGGAATCTAACTCGGAATCTACTGCGCCTACATCATAACTCGGAATCTACTGCGCCTACATCATAACTCGGAATCTAACTCGGAATCTGCTGCGCCTACATCACAACTCGGAAGCTACTGCGCCTACATCATAACTCGGAATCTAACTCGGAATCTACTGCGCCTACATCATAACTCGGAATCTACTGCGCCTACATCATAACTCGGAATCTAACTCGGAATCTACTGCGCCTACATCATAACTCGGAATCTAACTCGGAATCTACTGCGCCTACATCATAACTAGGAATCTACTGTGCCTACATCATAACTCGGAATCTAACTCGGAATCTACTGCGCCTACATCATAACTCGGAATCTACTGCGCCTACATCATAACTCGGAATCTAACTCGGAATCTACTGCGCCTACATCATAACTCGGAATCTACTGCGCCTACATCATAACTCGGAATCTAACTCGGAATCTACTGCGCCTACATCATAACTAGGAATCTACTGTGCCTACATCATAACTCGGAATCTAACTCGGTATCTACTGCGCGTACATCATAACTCGCAATCTACTGCGCCTATATCATAACTCGGAATCTAACTCGGAATCTACTGCGCCTACATCATAACTCGGAATCTAACTCGGAATCTACTGCACCTACATCATCACTCGGAATCTACTGTGCCTACATCATAACTCTGAATCTACTGCGCCTACATCATAACTCGGAATCTACTGCGCCTACATCATAACTCGGAATCTAACTCGGAATCTACTGCACCTACATCATCACTCGGAATCTACTGTGCCTACATCATAACTCTGAATCTACTGCGCCTACATCATAACTCGGAATCTACTGCGCCTACATCATAACTCGGAATCAACTGCGCCTACATCATAACTTGGAATCTACTGCACCTACATCATAACTCGGAATCTACTGCGCCTACATCATAACTCGGAATCTAACTCGGAATCTACTGTGCCTACATCATAACTCGGAATCTACTGCGCCTACATCATAACTCGGATGCTACTGCGCCTACATCATAACTCGGAATCTAACTCGGAATCTACTGCGCCTACATCATAACTCGGAATCTAACTTGGAATCTACTGCGCCTAAATCATAACTCAGAATCTAACTCGGAATCTACTGCGCCTACATCATAACTCGGAATCTACTGCGCCTACATCATAACTAGGAATCTAAATCGGAATCTACTGCGCCTACATCATAACTCGGAATCTAACTCGGAATCTACTGCGCCTAAATCATAACTCGGAATCTAACTCGGAATCTACTGCGCCTACATCATAACTCGGAATCTACTGCGCCTACATCATAACTCGGAATCTAACTCGGAATCTACTGCGCCTACATCATAACTCGGAATCTACTGCGCCTACATCGTAACTCGGAATCTACTGCGCCTACATCATAACTCGGAATCTACTGCGCCTACATCATAACTCGGAATCTACTGCGCCTAAATCATAACTCGGAATCTAACTCGGAATCTACTGCGCCTACATCATAACTCGGAATCTACTGCGCCTACATCATAACTCGGAATCTAACTCGGAATCTACTGCGCCTACATCATAACTCGGAATCTACTGTGCCTACATCATAACTCGGAATCTAACGCGGAATCTACTGCGCCTACATCATAACTCGGAATCTACTGTGCCTACATCATAACTCGGAATCTAACTCGGAATCTACTGCGCCTACATCATAACTCGGAATCTAACTCGGAATCTACTGCGCCTACATCATAACTCGGAATCTACTGCGCCTACATCATAACTAGGAAGCTACTGCGCCTACATCATAACTCGGAATCTAACTCGGTATCTACTGCGCGTACATCATAACTCGGAATCTACTGCGCCTATATCATAACTCGGAATCTAACTCGGAATCAACTGCGCCTACATCATAACTCGGAATCTAACTCGGAATCTACTGCACCTACATCATAACTCGGAATCTACTGTGCCTACATCATAACTCGGAATCTACTGCGCCTACATCATAACTCGGAATCTACTGCGCCTACATCATAACTCGGAATCAACTGCGCCTACATCATAACTTGGAATCTACTGCACCTACATCATAACTCGGAATCTACTGCGCCTACATCATAACTCGGAATCTAACTCGGAATCTACTGCGCCTACATCATAACTCGGAATCTAACTCGGAATCTACTGTGCCTACATCATAACTCGGAATCTACTGCGCCTACATCATAACTCGGATGCTACTGCGCCTACATCATAACTCGGAATCTAACTCGGAATCTACTGCGCCTACATCATAACTCGGAATCTAACTTGGAATCTACTGCGCCTAAATCATAACTCAGAATCTAACTCGGAATCTACTGCGCCTACATCATAACTCGGAATCTACTGCGCCTACATCATAACTAGGAATCTAAATCGGAATCTACTGCGCCTACATCATAACTCGGAATCTAACTCGGAATCTACTGCGCCTAAATCATAACTCGGAATCTAACTCGGAATCTACTGCGCCTACATCATAACTCGGAATCTACTGCGCCTACATCATAACTCGGAATCTAACTCGGAATCTACTGCGCCTACATCATAACTCGGAATCTACTGCGCCTACATCGTAACTCGGAATCTACTGCGCCTACATCATAACTCGGAATCTACTGCGCCTACATCATAACTCGGAATCTACTGCGCCTAAATCATAACTCGGAATCTAACTCGGAATCTACTGCGCCTACATCATAACTCGGAATCTACTGCGCCTACATCATAACTCGGAATCTAACTCGGAATCTACTGCGCCTACATCATAACTCGGAATCTACTGTGCCTACATCATAACTCGGAATCTAACGCGGAATCTACTGCGCCTACATCATAACTCGGAATCTACTGTGCCTACATCATAACTCGGAATCTAACTCGGAATCTACTGCGCCTACATCATAACTCGGAATCTAACTCGGAATCTACTGCACCTACATCATAACTCGGAATCTACTGCGCCTACATCATAACTCGGAAGCTACTGCGCCTACATCATAACTTGGAATCTAACTCGGAATCTACTGCGCCTACATCATAACTCGGAATCTACTGCGCCTACATCATAACTCGAAATCTATCTCGGAATCTGCTGCGCCTACATCACAACTCGGAAGCTACTGCGCCTACATCATAACTCGGAATCTAACTCGGAATCTACTGCGCCTACATCATAACTCGGAATCTACTGCGCCTACATCATAACTCGGAATCTAACTCGGAATCTACTGCGCCTACATCATAACTCGGAATCTACTGCGCCTACACCATAACTCGGAATCTAACTCGGAATCTACTGCGCCTACATCATAACTCGGAATCTACTGCGCCTACATCATAACTCGGAATCTAACTCGGAATCTACTGCGCCTACATCATAACTAGGAATCTACTGTGCCTACATCATAACTCGGAATCTAACTCGGTATCTACTGCGCGTACATCATAACTCGGAATCTACTGCGCCTATATCATAACTCGGAATCTAACTCGGAATCTACTGCACCTACATCATAACTCGGAATCTACTGTGCCTACATCATAACTCTGAATCTACTGCGCCTACATCATAACTCGGAATCAACTGCGCCTACATCATAACTTGGAATCTACTGCGCCTACATCATAACTCGGAATCTACTGCGCCTACATCATAACTCGGAATCTAACTCGGAATCTACTGCGCCTACATCATAACTCGGAATCTAACTCGGAATCTACTGTGCCTACATCATAACTCGGAATCTACTGCGCCTACATCATAACTCGGAATCTACTGCGCCTACATCATAGTCGGAATCTAACTCGGAATCTACTGCGCCTACATCATAACTCGGAATCTACTGCGCCTACATCATAACTCGGAATCTAACTTGGAATCTACTGCGCCTAAATCATAACTCAGAATCTAACTCGGAATCTACTGCGCCTACATCATAACTCGGAATCTACTGCGCCTACATCATAGCTCGGAATCTAAATCGGAATCTACTGTGCCTACATCATAACTCGGAATCTAACTCGGAATCTACTGCGCCTAAATCATAACTCGGAATCTAACTCGGAATCTACTGCGCCTACATCATAACTCGGAATCTACTGCGCCTACATCATAACTCGGAATCTAACTCGGAATCTACTGCGCCTACATCATAACTCGGAATCTACTGTGCCTACATCATAACTCGGAATCTACTGCGCCTACATCATAACTAGGAATCTAACTCGGAATCTACTGCGCCTACATCATAACTCGGAATCTACTGCGCCTACATCATAACTCGGAATCTAACTTGGAATCTACTGCACCTAAATCATAACTCAGAATCTAACTCGGAATCTACTGCGCCTACATCATAACTCGGAATCTACTGCGCCTACATCATAACTCGGAATCTAAATCGGAATCTACTGCGCCTACATCATAACTCGGAATCTAACTCGGAATCTACTGCGCCTAAATCATAACTCGGAATCTAACTCGGAATCTACTGCGCCTACATCATAACTCGGAATCTAACTCGGAATCTACTGCGCCTACATCATAACTCGGAAACTACTGTGCCTACATCATAACTCGGAATCTCACGCGGAATCTACTGCGCCTACATCATAACTCGGAATCTACTGTGCCTACATCATAACTCGGAATCTAACTCGGAATCTACTGCGCCTACATCATAACTCGGAATCTAACTCAGAATCTACTGCGCCTACATCATAACTCGGAATCTACTGCGCCTACATCATAACTCGGATGCTACTGCGCCTACATCATAAATCGGAATCTAACTCGGAATCTACTGCGCCTACATCATAACTCGGAATCTACTGCGCCTACATCATAACTCGGAATCTATCTCGGAATCTACTGCGCCTACATCATAACTCGGAATCTACTGCGCCTACATCATAACTCGGAATCTAACTCGGAATCTACTGCGCCTACATCATAACTCGGAATCTAACTCGGAATCTACTGCACCTACATCATAACTCGGAATCTACTGCGCCTACATCATAACTCGGAAGCTACTGCGCCTACATCATAACTTGGAATCTAACTCGGAATCTACTGCGCCTACATCATAACTCGGAATCTACTGCGCCTACATCATAACTCGAAATCTATCTCGGAATCTGCTGCGCCTACATCACAACTCGGAAGCTACTGCGCCTACATCATAACTCGGAATCTAACTCGGAATCTACTGCGCCTACATCATAACTCGGAATCTACTGCGCCTACATCATAACTCGGAATCTAACTCGGAATCTACTGCGCCTACATCATAACTCGGAATCTAACTCGGAATCTACTGCGCCTACATCATAACTAGGAATCTACTGTGCCTACATCATAACTCGGAATCTAACTCGGAATCTACTGCGCCTACATCATAACTCGGAATCTACTGCGCCTACACCATAACTCGGAATCTAACTCGGAATCTACTGCGCCTACATCATAACTCGGAATCTACTGCGCCTACATCATAACTCGGAATCTAACTCGGAATCTACTGCGCCTACATCATAACTAGGAATCTACTGTGCCTACATCATAACTCGGAATCTAACTCGGTATCTACTGCGCGTACATCATAACTCGGAATCTACTGCGCCTATATCATAACTCGGAATCTAACTCGGAATCTACTGCACCTACATCATAACTCGGAATCTACTGTGCCTACATCATAACTCTGAATCTACTGCGCCTACATCATAACTCGGAATCAACTGCGCCTACATCATAACTTGGAATCTACTGCGCCTACATCATAACTCGGAATCTACTGCGCCTACATCATAACTCGGAATCTAACTCGGAATCTACTGCGCCTACATCATAACTCGGAATCTAACTCGGAATCTACTGTGCCTACATCATAACTCGGAATCTACTGCGCCTACATCATAACTCGGAATCTACTGCGCCTACATCATAGTCGGAATCTAACTCGGAATCTACTGCGCCTACATCATAACTCGGAATCTACTGCGCCTACATCATAACTCGGAATCTAACTTGGAATCTACTGCGCCTAAATCATAACTCAGAATCTAACTCGGAATCTACTGCGCCTACATCATAACTCGGAATCTACTGCGCCTACATCATAGCTCGGAATCTAAATCGGAATCTACTGCGCCTACATCATAACTCGGAATCTAACTCGGAATCTACTGCGCCTAAATCATAACTCGGAATCTAACTCGGAATCTACTGCGCCTACATCATAACTCGGAATCTACTGCGCCTACATCATAACTCGGAATCTAACTCGGAATCTACTGCGCCTACATCATAACTCGGAATCTACTGTGCCTACATCATAACTCGGAATCTACTGCGCCTACATCATAACTAGGAATCTAACTCGGAATCTACTGCGCCTACATCATAACTCGGAATCTACTGCGCCTACATCATAACTCGGAATCTAACTTGGAATCTACTGCACCTAAATCATAACTCAGAATCTAACTCGGAATCTACTGCGCCTACATCATAACTCGGAATCTACTGCGCCTACATCATAACTCGGAATCTAAATCGGAATCTACTGCGCCTACATCATAACTCGGAATCTAACTCGGAATCTACTGCGCCTAAATCATAACTCGGAATCTAACTCGGAATCTACTGCGCCTACATCATAACTCGGAATCTAACTCGGAATCTACTGCGCCTACATCATAACTCGGAAACTACTGTGCCTACATCATAACTCGGAATCTCACGCGGAATCTACTGCGCCTACATCATAACTCGGAATCTACTGTGCCTACATCATAACTCGGAATCTAACTCGGAATCTACTGCGCCTACATCATAACTCGGAATCTAACTCAGAATCTACTGCGCCTACATCATAACTCGGAATCTACGGCGCCTACATCATAACTCGGATGCTACTGCGCCTACATCATAAATCGGAATCTAACTCGGAATCTACTGCGCCTACATCATAACTCGGAATCTACTGCGCCTACATCATAACTCGGAATCTATCTCGGAATCTACTGCGCCTACATCATAACTCGGAATCTACTGCGCCTACATCATAACTCGGAATCTAACTCGGAATCTACTGCGCCTACATCATAACTCGGAATCTACTGCGCCTACATCATAACTCGGAATCTAACTCGGAATCTACTGCGCCTACATCATAACTCGGAATCTACTGCGCCTACATCATAACTCGGAATCTAACTCGGAATCTACTGCGCCTACATCATAACTCGGAATCTACTGCGCCTACATCATAACTCGGAATCTAACTCGGAATCTACTGCGCCTACATCATAACTCGGAATCTACTGCGCCTACATCGTAACTCGGAATCTACTGCGCCTACATCATAACTCGGAATCTACTGCGCCTACATCATAACTCGGAATCTACTGTGCCTACATCATAACTCGGAATCTAACTCGGAATCTACTGCGCCTACATCATAACTCGGAATCTACTGCGCCTACATCATAACTCGGAATCTAACTCGGAATCTACTGCGCCTACATCATAACTCGGAATCTAACTCGGAATCTACTGCGCCTACATCATAACTCGGAATCTACTGCGCCTACATCATAACTCGGAATCTAACTCGGAATCTACTGCGCCTACATCATAACTCGGAATCTACTGCGCCTACATCATAACTCGGAATCTAACTCGGAATCTACTGCGCCTACATCATAACTCGGAATCTACTGCGCCTACATCATAGCTCGGAATCTAAATCGGAATCTACTGCGCCTACATCATAACTCGGAATCTAACTCGGAATCTACTGCGCCTAAATCATAACTCAGAATCTAACTCGGAATCTACTGCGCCTACATCATAACTCGGAATCTACTGCGCCTACATCATAGCTCGGAATCTAAATCGGAATCTACTGCGCCTACATCATAACTCGGAATCTAACTCGGAATCTACTGCGCCTAAATCATAACTCGGAATCTAACTCGGAATCTACTGCGCCTACATCATAACTCGGAATCTACTGCGCCTACATCATAACTCGGAATCTAACTCGGAATCTACTGCGCCTACATCATAACTCGGAATCTACTGTGCCTACATCATAACTCGGAATCTAACGCGGAATCTACTGCGCCTACATCATAACTCGGAATCTACTGTGCCTACATCATAACTCGGAATCTAACTCGGAATCTACTGCGCCTACATCATAACTCGGAATCTAACTCGGAATCTACTGCGCCTACATCATAACTCGGAATCTACTGCGCCTACATCATAACTCGGATGCTACTGCGCCTACATCATAACTCGGAATCTAACTCGGAATCTACTGCGCCTACATCATAACTCGGAATCTACTGCGCCTACATCATAACTCGGAATCTATCTCGGAATCTACTGCGCCTACATCATAACTCGGAATCTAACTCGGAATCTACTGCGCCTACATCATAACTCGGAATCTACTGCGCCTACATCATAACTCGGAATCTAACTCGGAATCTACTGCGCCTACATCAGAACTCGGAATCTAACTCGGAATCTACTGCGCCTACATCATAACTCGGTATCTACTGCGCCTATATCATAACTCGGAATCTACTGCGCCTACATCATAACTCGGAATCTAACTCGGAATCTACTGCGCCTACATCATAACTCGGAATCTAACTCGGAATCTACTGCGCCTACATCATAACTAGGAATCTACTGTGTCTACATCATAACTCGGAATCTAACTCGGAATCTACTGCGCCTACATCATAACTCGGAATCTACTGCGCCTACATCATACCTCGGAATCTAACTCGGAATCTACTGCGCCTACATCATAACTCGGAATCTACTGCGCCTACATCATAACTCGGAATCTAACTCGGAATCTACTGCGCCTACATCATAACTAGGAATCTACTGTGCCTACATCATAACTCGGAATCTAACTCGGTATCTACTGCGCGTACATCATAACTCGGAATCTACTGCGCCTATATCATAACTCGGAATCTAACTCGGAATCTACTGCGCCTACATCATAACTCGGAATCTAACTCGGAATCTACTGCACCTACATCATAACTCGGAATCTACTGTGCCTACATCATAACTCTGAATCTACTGCGCCTACATCATAACTCGGAATCTACTGCGCCTACATCATAACTCGGAATCAACTGCGCCTACATCATAACTTGGAATCTACTGCGCCTACATCATAACTCGGAATCTACTGCGCCTACATCATAACTCGGAATCTAACTCGGAATCTACTGCGCCTACATCATAACTCGGAATCTAACTCGGAATCTACTGTGCCTACATCATAACTCGGAATCTACTGCGCCTACATCATAACTCGGAATTTTCTGCGCCTACATCATAACTAGGAATCTAACTCGGAATCTACTGCGCCTACATCATAACTCGGAATCTACTGCGCCTACATCATAACTCGGAATCTAACTTGGAATCTACTGCGCCTAAATCATAACTCAGAATCTAACTCGGAATCTACTGCGCCTACATCATAACTCGGAATCTACTGCGCCTACATCATAACTCGGAATCTAAATCGGAATCTACTGCGCCTACATCATAACTCGGAATCTAACTCGGAATCTACTGCGCCTAAATCATAACTCGGAATCTAACTCGGAATCTACTGCGCCTACATCATAACTCGGAATCTAACTCGGAATCTACTGCGCCTACATCATAACTCGGAATCTACTGTGCCTACATCATAACTCGGAATCTCACGCGGAATCTACTGCGCCTACATCATAACTCGGAATCTACTGTGCCTACATCATAACTCGGAATCTAACTCGGAATCTACTGCGCCTACATCATAACTCGGAATCTAACTCAGAATCTACTGCGCCTACATCATAACTCGGAATCTACTGCGCCTACATCATAACTCGGATGCTACTGCGCCTACATCATAAATCGGAATCTAACTCGGAATCTACTGCGCCTACATCATAACTCGGAATCTACTGCGCCTACATCATAACTCGGAATCTAACTAGGAATCTACTGTGCCTACATCATAACTCGGAATCTAACTCGGTATCTACTGCGCGTACATCATAACTCGGAATCTACTGCGCCTATATCATAACTCGGAATCTAACTCGGAATCTACTGCGCCTACATCATAACTCGGAATCTAACTCGGAATCTACTGCACCTACATCATAACTCGGAATCTACTGTGCCTACATCATAACTCTGAATCTACTGCGCCTACATCATAACTCGGAATCTACTGCGCCTACATCATAACTCGGAATCAACTGCGCCTACATCATAACTTGGAATCTACTGCGCCTACATCATAACTCGGAATCTACTGCGCCTACATCATAACTCGGAATCTAACTCGGAATCTACTGCGCCTACATCATAACTCGGAATCTAACTCGGAATCTACTGTGCCTACATCATAACTCGGAATCTACTGCGCCTACATCATAACTCGGAATCTACTGCGCCTACATCATAACTAGGAATCTAACTCGGAATCTACTGCGCCTACATCATAACTCGGAATCTACTGCGCCTACATCATAACTCGGAATCTAACTTGGAATCTACTGCGCCTAAATCATAACTCAGAATCTAACTCGGAATCTACTGCGCCTACATCATAACTCGGAATCTACTGCGCCTACATCATAACTCGGAATCTAAATCGGAATCTACTGCGCCTACATCATAACTCGGAATCTAACTCGGAATCTACTGCGCCTAAATCATAACTCGGAATCTAACTCGGAATCTACTGCGCCTACATCATAACTCGGAATCTAACTCGGAATCTACTGCGCCTACATCATAACTCGGAATCTACTGTGCCTACATCATAACTCGGAATCTCACGCGGAATCTACTGCGCCTACATCATAACTCGGAATCTACTGTGCCTACATCATAACTCGGAATCTAACTCGGAATCTACTGCGCCTACATCATAACTCGGAATCTAACTCAGAATCTACTGCGCCTACATCATAACTCGGAATCTACTGCGCCTACATCATAACTCGGATGCTACTGCGCCTACATCATAAATCGGAATCTAACTCGGAATCTACTGCGCCTACATCATAACTCGGAATCTACTGCGCCTACATCATAACTCGGAATCTATCTCGGAATCTACTGCGCCTACATCATAACTCGGAATCTACTGCGCCTACATCATAACTCGGAATCTAACTCGGAATCTACTGCGCCTACATCATAACTCGGAATCTACTGCGCCTACATCATAACTCGGAATCTAACTCGGAATCTACTGCGCCTACATCATAACTCGGAATCTACTGCGCCTACATCATAACTCGGAATCTAACTCGGAATCTACTGCGCCTACATCATAACTCGGAATCTACTGCGCCTACATCATAACTCGGAATCTAACTCGGAATCTACTGCGCCTACATCATAACTCGGAATCTACTGCGCCTACATCGTAACTCGGAATCTACTGCGCCTACATCATAACTCGGAATCTACTGCGCCTACATCATAACTCGGAATCTAACTCGGAATCTACTGCGCCTACATCATAACTCGGAATCTACTGCGCCTACATCATAACTCGGAATCTAACTCGGAATCTACTGCGCCTACATCATAACTCGGAATCTACTGCGCCTACATCATAACTCGGAATCTAACTCGGAATCTACTGCGCCTACATCATAACTCGGAATCTACTGCGCCTACATCATAACTCGGAATCTAACTCGGAATCTACTGCGCCTACATCATAACTAGGAATCTACTGTGCCTACATCAGAACTCGGAATCTAACTCGGTATCTACTGCGCGTACATCATAACTCGGAATCTACTGCGCCTATATCATAACTCGGAATCTAACTCGGAATCTACTGCGCCTACATCATAACTCGGAATCTAACTCGGAATCTACTGCACCTACATCATAACTCGGAATCTACTGTGCCTACATCATAACTCTGAATCTACTGCGCCTACATCATAACTCGGAATCAACTGCGCCTACAACATAACTTGGAATCTACTGCGCCTACATCATAACTCGGAATCTACTGCGCCTACATCATAACTCGGAATCTAACTCGGAATCTACTGCGCCTACATCATAACTCGGAATCTAACTCGGAATCTACTGTGCCTACATCAAAACTCGGAATCTACTGCGCCTACATCATAACTCGGAATCTACTGCGCCTACATCATAAATCGGAATCTAACTCGGAATCTACTGCGCCTACATCATAACTCGGAATCTACTGCGCCTACATCATAACTCGGAATCTAACTTGGAATCTACTGCTCCTAAATCATAACTCAGAATCTAACTCGGAATCTACTGCGCCTACATCATAACTCGGAATCTACTGCGCCTACATCATAACTCGGAATCTAAATCGGAATCTACTGCGCCTACATCATAACTCGGAATCTAACTCGGAATCTACTGCGCCTAAATCATAACTCGGAATCTAACTCGGAATCTACTGCGCCTACATCATAACTCGGAATCTACTGCGCCTACATCGTAACTCGGAATCTACTGCGCCTACATCATAACTCGGAATCTACTGTGCCTACATCATAACTCGGAATCTAACTCGGAATCTACTGCGCCTACATCATAACTCGGAATCTACTGCGCCTACATCATAACTCGGAATCTAACTCGGAATCTACTGCGCCTACATCATAACTCGGAATCTAACTCGGAATCTACTGCGCCTACATCATAACTCGGAATCTACTGCGCCTACATCATAACTCGGAATCTAACTCGGAATCTACTGCGCCTACATCATAACTCGGAATCTACTGCGCCTACATCATAACTCGGAATCTACTGCGCCTACATCATAACTCGGAATCTAACTCGGAATCTACTGCGCCTACATCATAACTAGGAATCTACTGTGCCTACATCATAACTCGGAATCTAACTCGGTATCTACTGCGCGTACATCATAACTCGGAATCTACTGCGCCTATATCATAACTCGGAATCTAACTCGGAATCTACTGCGCCTACATCATAACTCGGAATCTAACTCGGAATCTACTGCACCTACATCATAACTCGGAATCTACTGTGCCTACATCATAACTCTGAATCTACTGCGCCTACATCATAACTCGGAATCAACTGCGCCTACAACATAACTTGGAATCTACTGCGCCTACATCATAACTCGGAATCTACTGCGCCTACATCATAACTCGGAATCTAACTCGGAATCTACTGCGCCTACATCATAACTCGGAATCTAACTCGGAATCTACTGTGCCTACATCAAAACTCGGAATCTACTGCGCCTACATCATAACTCGGAATCTACTGCGCCTACATCATAAATCGGAATCTAACTCGGAATCTACTGCGCCTACATCATAACTCGGAATCTACTGCGCCTACATCATAACTCGGAATCTAACTTGGAATCTACTGCGCCTAAATCATAACTCAGAATCTAACTCGGAATCTACTGCGCCTACATCATAACTCGGAATCTACTGCGCCTACATCATAACTCGGAATCTAAATCGGAATCTACTGCGCCTACATCTTAACTCGGAATCTAACTCGGAATCTACTGCGCCTAAATCATAACTCGGAATCTAACTCGGAATCTACTGCGCCTACATCATAACTCGGAATCTACTGCGCCTACATCATAACTCGGAATCTAACTCGGAATCTACTGCGCCTATATCATAACTCGGAATCTACTGTGCCTACATCATAACTCGGAATCTAACGCGGAATCTACTGCGCCTACATAATAACTCGGAATCTACTGCGCCTACATCATAACTCGGATGCTACTGCGCCTACATCATAACTCGGAATCTAACTTGGAATCTACTGCGCCTAAATCATAACTCAGAATCTAACTCGGAATCTACTGCGCCTACATCATAACTCGGAATCTACTGCGCCTACATCATAACTCGGAATCTAAATCGGAATCTACTGCGCCTACATCATAACTCGGAATCTAACTCGGAATCTACTGCGCCTAAATCATAACTCGGAATCTAACTCGGAATCTACTGCGCCTACATCATAACTCGGAATCTACTGCGCCTACATCATAACTCGGAATCTAACTCGGAATCTACTGCGCCTACATCATAACTCGGAATCTACTGTGCCTACATCATAACTCGGAATCTAACGCGGAATCTACTGCGCCTACATCATAACTCGGAACCTACTGTGCCTACATCATAACTCGGAATCTAACTCGGAATCTACTGCGCCTACATCATAACTCGGAATCTAACTCGGAATCTACTGCGCCTACATCATAACTCGGAATCTACTGCGCCTACATCATAACTCGGATGCTACTGCGCCTACATCATAACTCGGAATCTAACTCGGAATCTACTGCGCCTACATCATAACTCGGAATCTACTGCGCCTACATCATAACTCGGAATCTATCTCGGAATCTACTGCGCCTACATCATAACTCGGAATCTACTGCGCCTACATCATAACTCGGAATCTAACTCGGAATCTACTGCGCCTACATCATAACTCGGAATCTACTGCGCCTACATCATAACTCGGAATCTAACTCGGAATCTACTGCGCCTACATCAGAACTCGGAATCTAACTCGGAATCTACTGCGCCTACATCATAACTCGGAATCTAACTCGGAATCTACTGCGCCTACATCATAACTCGGAATCTACTGCGCCTACATCGTAACTCGGAATCTACTGCGCCTACATCATAACTCGGAATCTACTGCGCCTACATCATAACTCGGAATCTACTGTGCCTACATCATAACTCGGAATCTAACTCGGAATCTACTGCGCCAACATCATAACTAGGAATCTACTGTGCCTACATCATAACTCGGAATCTAACTCGGAATCTACTGCGCCTACATCATAACTCGGAATCTACTGCGCCTATATCATAACTCGGAATCTAACTCGGAATCTACTGCGCCTACATCATAACTCGGAATCTAACTCGGAATCTACTGCACCTACATCATAACTCGGAATCTACTGTGCCTACATCATAACTCTGAATCTACTGCGCCTACATCATAACTCGGAATCTACTGCGCCTACATCATAACTCGGAATCAACTGCGCCTACATCATAACTTGGAATCTACTGCGCCTACATCATAACTCGGAATCTACTGCGCCTACATCATAACTCGGAATCTAACTCGGAATCTACTGCGCCTACATCATAACTCGGAATCTACTGCGCCTACATCATAACTCGGAATCTACTGCGCCTACATCATAACTAGGAATCTAACTCGGAATCTACTGCGCCTACATCATAACTCGGAATCTACTGCGCCTACATCATAACTCGGAATCTAACTTGGAATCTACTGCGCCTAAATCATAACTCAGAATCTAACTCGGAATCTACTGCGCCTACATCATAACTCGGAATCTACTGCGCCTACATCATAACTCGGAATCTAAATCGGAATCTACTGCGCCTACATCATAACTCGGAATCTAACTCGGAATCTACTGTGCCTACATCATAACTCGGAATCTAACGCGGAATCTACTGCGCCTACATCATAACTCGGAACCTACTGTGCCTACATCATAACTCGGAATCTAACTAGGAATCTACTGTGCCTACATCATAACTCGGAATCTAACTCGGTATCTACTGCGCGTACATCATAACTCGGAATCTACTGCGCCTATATCATAACTCGGAATCTAACTCGGAATCTACTGCACCTACATCATAACTCGGAATCTACTGTGCCTACATCATAACTCTGAATCTACTGCGCCTACATCATAACTCGGAATCTACTGCGCCTACATCATAACTCGGAATCAACTGCGCCTACATCATAACTTGGAATCTACTGCGCCTACATCATAACTCGGAATCTACTGCGCCTACATCATAACTCGGAATCTAACTCGGAATCTACTGCGCCTACATCATAACTCGGAATCTAACTCGGAATCTACTGTGCCTACATCATAACTCGGAATCTACTGCGCCTACATCATAACTCGGAATCTACTGCGCCTACATCATAGTAGGAATCTAACTCGGAATCTACTGCGCCTACATCATAACTCGGAATCTACTGCGCCTACATCATAACTCGGAATCTAACTTGGAATCTACTGCGCCTAAATCATAACTCAGAATCTAACTCGGAATCTACTGCGCCTACATCATAACTCGGAATCTACTGCGCCTACATCATAGCTCGGAATCTAAATCGGAATCTACTGCGCCTACATCATAACTCGGAATCTAACTCGGAATCTACTGCGCCTAAATCATAACTCGGAATCTAACTCGGAATCTACTGCGCCTACATCATAACTCGGAATCTACTGCGCCTACATCATAACTCGGAATCTAACTCGGAATCTACTGCGCCTACATCATAACTCGGAATCTACTGTGCCTACATCATAACTCGGAATCTACTGCGCCTACATCATAACTAGGAATCTAACTCGGAATCTACTGCGCCTACATCATAACTCGGAATCTACTGCGCCTACATCATAACTCGGAATCTAACTTGGAATCTACTGCGCCTAAATCATAACTCAGAATCTAACTCGGAATCTACTGCGCCTACATCATAACTCGGAATCTACTGCGCCTACATCATAACTCGGAATCTAAATCGGAATCTACTGCGCCTACATCATAACTCGGAATCTAACTCGGAATCTACTGCGCCTAAATCATAACTCGGAATCTAACTCGGAATCTACTGCGCCTACATCATAACTCGGAATCTAACTCGGAATCTACTGCGCCTACATCATAACTCGGAATCTACTGTGCCTACATCATAACTCGGAATCTCACGCGGAATCTACTGCGCCTACATCATAACTCGGAATCTACTGTGCCTCCATCATAACTCGGAATCTAACTCGGAATCTACTGCGCCTACATCATAACTCGGAATCTAACTCAGAATCTACTGCGCCTACATCATAACTCGGAATCTACTGCGCCTACATCATAACTCGGATGCTACTGCGCCTACATCATAAATCGGAATCTAACTCGGAATCTACTGCGCCTACATCATAACTCGGAATCTACTGCGCCTACATCATAACTCGGAATCTATCTCGGAATCTACTGCGCCTACATCATAACTCGGAATCTACTGCGCCTACATCATAACTCGGAATCTAACTCGGAATCTACTGCGCCTACATCATAACTCGGAATCTACTGCGCCTACATCATAACTCGGAATCTAACTCGGAATCTACTGCGCCTACATCATAACTCGGAATCTACTGCGCCTACATCATAACTCGGAATCTAACTCGGAATCTACTGCGCCTACATCATAACTCGGAATCTACTGCGCCTACATCATAACTCGGAATCTAACTCGGAATCTACTGCGCCTACATCATAACTCGGAATCTACTGCGCCTACATCGTAACTCGGAATCTACTGCGCCTACATCATAACTCGGAATCTACTGCGCCTACATCATAACTCGGACTCTACTGTGCCTACATCATAACTCGGAATCTAACTCGGAATCTACTGCGCCTACATCATAACTCGGAATCTACTGCGCCTACATCATAACTCGGAATCTAACTCGGAATCTACTGCGCCTACATCATAAGTCGGAATCTAACTCGGAATCTACTGCGCCTACATCATAACTCGGAATCTACTGCGCCTACATCATAACTCGGAATCTAACTCGGAATCTACTGCGCCTACATCATAACTCGGAATCTACTGCGCCTACATCATAACTCGGAATCTAACTCGGAATCTACTGCGCCTACATCATAACTCGGAATCTACTGCGCCTACATCATAGCTCGGAATCTAAATCGGAATCTACTGCGCCTACATCATAACTCGGAATCTAACTCGGAATCTACTGCGCCTAAATCATAACTCAGAATCTAACTCGGAATCTACTGCGCCTACATCATAACTCGGAATCTACTGCGCCTACATCATAGCTCGGAATCTAAATCGGAATCTACTGCGCCTACATCATAACTCGGAATCTAACTCGGAATCTACTGCGCCTAAATCATAACTCGGAATCTAACTCGGAATCTACTGCGCCTACATCATAACTCGGAATCTACTGCGCCTACATCATAACTCGGAATCTAACTCGGAATCTACTGCGCCTACATCATAACTCGGAATCTACTGTGCCTACATCATAACTCGGAATCTAACGCGGAATCTACTGCGCCTACATCATAACTCGGAATCTACTGTGCCTACATCATAACTCGGAATCTAACTCGGAATCTACTGCGCCTACATCATAACTCGGAATCTAACTCGGAATCTACTGCGCCTACATCATAACTCGGAATCTACTGCGCCTACATCATAACTCGGATGCTACTGCGCCTACATCATAACTCGGAATCTAACTCGGAATCTACTGCGCCTACATCATAACTCGGAATCTACTGCGCCTACATCATAACTCGGAATCTATCTCGGAATCTACTGCGCCTACATCATAACTCGGAATCTAACTCGGAATCTACTGCGCCTACATCATAACTCGGAATCTACTGCGCCTACATCATAACTCGGAATCTAACTCGGAATCTACTGCGCCTACATCAGAACTCGGAATCTAACTCGGAATCTACTGCGCCTACATCATAACTCGGAATCTACTGCGCCTACATCATAACTCGGAATCTAACTCGGAATCTACTGCGCCTACATCATAACTCGGAATCTAACTCGGAATCTACTGCGCCTACATCATAACTAGGAATCTACTGTGTCTACATCATAACTTGGAATCTACTGCGCCTACATCATAACTCGGAATCTACTGCGCCTACATCATAACTCGGAATCTAACTCGGAATCTACTGCGCCTACATCATAACTCGGAATCTAACTCGGAATCTACTGTGCCTACATCATAACTCGGAATCTACTGCGCCTACATCATAACTCGGAATCTACTGCGCCTACATCATAGTAGGAATCTAACTCGGAATCTACTGCGCCTACATCATAACTCGGAATCTACTGCGCCTACATCATAACTCGGAATCTAACTTGGAATCTACTGCGCCTAAATCATAACTCAGAATCTAACTCGGAATCTACTGCGCCTACATCATAACTCGGAATCTACTGCGCCTACATCATAGCTCGGAATCTAAATCGGAATCTACTGCGCCTACATCATAACTCGGAATCTAACTCGGAATCTACTGCGCCTAAATCATAACTCGGAATCTAACTCGGAATCTACTGCGCCTACATCATAACTCGGAATCTACTGCGCCTACATCATAACTCGGAATCTAACTCGGAATCTACTGCGCCTACATCATAACTCGGAATCTACTGTGCCTACATCATAACTCGGAATCTACTGCGCCTACATCATAACTAGGAATCTAACTCGGAATCTACTGCGCCTACATCATAACTCGGAATCTACTGCGCCTACATCATAACTCGGAATCTAACTTGGAATCTACTGCGCCTAAATCATAACTCAGAATCTAACTCGGAATCTACTGCGCCTACATCATAACTCGGAATCTACTGCGCCTACATCATAACTCGGAATCTAAATCGGAATCTACTGCGCCTACATCATAACTCGGAATCTAACTCGGAATCTACTGCGCCTAAATCATAACTCGGAATCTAACTCGGAATCTACTGCGCCTACATCATAACTCGGAATCTAACTCGGAATCTACTGCGCCTACATCATAACTCGGAATCTACTGTGCCTACATCATAACTCGGAATCTCACGCGGAATCTACTGCGCCTACATCATAACTCGGAATCTACTGTGCCTCCATCATAACTCGGAATCTAACTCGGAATCTACTGCGCCTACATCATAACTCGGAATCTAACTCAGAATCTACTGCGCCTACATCATAACTCGGAATCTACTGCGCCTACATCATAACTCGGATGCTACTGCGCCTACATCATAAATCGGAATCTAACTCGGAATCTACTGCGCCTACATCATAACTCGGAATCTACTGCGCCTACATCATAACTCGGAATCTATCTCGGAATCTACTGCGCCTACATCATAACTCGGAATCTACTGCGCCTACATCATAACTCGGAATCTAACTCGGAATCTACTGCGCCTACATCATAACTCGGAATCTACTGCGCCTACATCATAACTCGGAATCTAACTCGGAATCTACTGCGCCTACATCATAACTCGGAATCTACTGCGCCTACATCATAACTCGGAATCTAACTCGGAATCTACTGCGCCTACATCATAACTCGGAATCTACTGCGCCTACATCATAACTCGGAATCTAACTCGGAATCTACTGCGCCTACATCATAACTCGGAATCTACTGCGCCTACATCGTAACTCGGAATCTACTGCGCCTACATCATAACTCGGAATCTACTGCGCCTACATCATAACTCGGACTCTACTGTGCCTACATCATAACTCGGAATCTAACTCGGAATCTACTGCGCCTACATCATAACTCGGAATCTACTGCGCCTACATCATAACTCGGAATCTAACTCGGAATCTACTGCGCCTACATCATAACTCGGAATCTAACTCGGAATCTACTGCGCCTACATCATAACTCGGAATCTACTGCGCCTACATCATAACTCGGAATCTAACTCGGAATCTACTGCGCCTACATCATAACTCGGAATCTACTGCGCCTACATCATAACTCGGAATCTAACTCGGAATCTACTGCGCCTACATCATAACTCGGAATCTACTGCGCCTACATCATAGCTCGGAATCTAAATCGGAATCTACTGCGCCTACATCATAACTCGGAATCTAACTCGGAATCTACTGCGCCTAAATCATAACTCAGAATCTAACTCGGAATCTACTGCGCCTACATCATAACTCGGAATCTACTGCGCCTACATCATAGCTCGGAATCTAAATCGGAATCTACTGCGCCTACATCATAACTCGGAATCTAACTCGGAATCTACTGCGCCTAAATCATAACTCGGAATCTAACTCGGAATCTACTGCGCCTACATCATAACTCGGAATCTACTGCGCCTACATCATAACTCGGAATCTAACTCGGAATCTACTGCGCCTACATCATAACTCGGAATCTACTGTGCCTACATCATAACTCGGAATCTAACGCGGAATCTACTGCGCCTACATCATAACTCGGAATCTACTGTGCCTACATCATAACTCGGAATCTAACTCGGAATCTACTGCGCCTACATCATAACTCGGAATCTAACTCGGAATCTACTGCGCCTACATCATAACTCGGAATCTACTGCGCCTACATCATAACTCGGATGCTACTGCGCCTACATCATAACTCGGAATCTAACTCGGAATCTACTGCGCCTACATCATAACTCGGAATCTACTGCGCCTACATCATAACTCGGAATCTATCTCGGAATCTACTGCGCCTACATCATAACTCGGAATCTAACTCGGAATCTACTGCGCCTACATCATAACTCGGAATCTACTGCGCCTACATCATAACTCGGAATCTAACTCGGAATCTACTGCGCCTACATCAGAACTCGGAATCTAACTCGGAATCTACTGCGCCTACATCATAACTCGGAATCTACTGCGCCTACATCATAACTCGGAATCTAACTCGGAATCTACTGCGCCTACATCATAACTCGGAATCTAACTCGGAATCTACTGCGCCTACATCATAACTAGGAATCTACTGTGTCTACATCATAACTCGGAATCTAACTCGGAATCTACTGCGCCTACATCATAACTCGGAATCTACTGCGCCTACATCATAACTCGGAATCTAACTCGGAATCTACTGCGCCTACATCATAACTCGGAATCTACTGCGCCTACATCATAACTCGGAATCTAACTCGGAATCTACTGCGCCTACATCATAACTAGGAATCTACTGTGCCTACATCATAACTCGGAATCTAACTCGGTATCTACTGCGCGTACATCATAACTCGGAATCTACTGCGCCTATATCATAACTCGGAATCTAACTCGGAATCTACTGCGCCTACATCATAACTCGGAATCTAACTCGGAATCTACTGCACCTACATCATAACTCGGAATCTACTGTGCCTACATCATAACTCTGAATCTACTGCGCCTACATCATAACTCGGAATCTACTGCGCCTACATCATAACTCGGAATCAACTGCGCCTACATCATAACTTGGAATCTACTGCGCCTACATCATAACTCGGAATCTACTGCGCCTACATCATAACTCGGAATCTAACTCGGAATCTACTGCGCCTACATCATAACTCGGAATCTAACTCGGAATCTACTGTGCCTACATCATAACTCGGAATCTACTGCGCCTACATCATAACTCGGAATCTACTGCGCCTACATCATAACTAGGAATCTAACTCGGAATCTACTGCGCCTACATCATAACTCGGAATCTACTGCGCCTACATCATAACTCGGAATCTAACTTGGAATCTACTGCGCCTAAATCATAACTCAGAATCTAACTCGGAATCTACTGCGCCTACATCATAACTCGGAATCTACTGCGCCTACATCATAACTCGGAATCTAAATCGGAATCTACTGCGCCTACATCATAACTCGGAATCTAACTCGGAATCTACTGCGCCTAAATCATAACTCGGAATCTAACTCGGAATCTACTGCGCCTACATCATAACTCGGAATCTAACTCGGAATCTACTGCGCCTACATCATAACTCGGAATCTACTGTGCCTACATCATAACTCGGAATCTCACGCGGAATCTACTGCGCCTACATCATAACTCGGAATCTACTGTGCCTACATCATAACTCGGAATCTAACTCGGAATTTACTGCGCCTACATCATAACTCGGAATCTAACTCAGAATCTACTGCGCCTACATCATAACTCGGAATCTACTGCGCCTACATCATAACTCGGATGCTACTGCGCCTACATCATAAATCGGAATCTAACTCGGAATCTACTGCGCCTACATCATAACTCGGAATCTACTGCGCCTACATCATAACTCGGAATCTATCTCGGAATCTACTGCGCCTACATCATAACTCGGAATCTACTGCGCCTACATCATAACTCGGAATCTAACTCGGAATCTACTGCGCCTACATCATAACTCGGAATCTACTGCGCCTACATCATAACTCGGAATCTAACTCGGAATCTACTGCGCCTACATCATAACTCGGAATCTACTGCGCCTACATCATAACTCGGAATCTAACTCGGAATCTACTGCGCCTACATCATAACTCGGAATCTACTGCGCCTACATCATAACTCGGAATCTAACTCGGAATCTACTGCGCCTACATCATAACTCGGAATCTACTGCGCCTACATCGTAACTCGGAATCTACTGCGCCTACATCATAACTCGGAATCTACTGCGCCTACATCATAACTCGGAATCTACTGTGCCTACATCATAACTCGGAATCTAACTCGGAATCTACTGCGCCTACATCATAACTCGGAATCTACTGCGCCTACATCATAACTCGGAATCTAACTCGGAATCTACTGCGCCTACATCATAACTCGGAATCTAACTCGGAATCTACTGCGCCTACATCATAACTCGGAATCTACTGCGCCTACATCATAACTCGGAATCTAACTCGGAATCTACTGCGCCTACATCATAACTCGGAATCTACTGCGCCTACATCATAACTCGGAATCTAACTCGGAATCTACTGCGCCTACATCATAACTCGGAATCTACTGCGCCTACATCATAACTCGGAATCTAACTCGGAATCTACTGCGCCTACATCATAACTAGGAATCTACTGTGCCTACATCAGAACTCGGAATCTAACTCGGTATCTACTGCGCGTACATCATAACTCGGAATCTACTGCGCCTATATCATAACTCGGAATCTAACTCGGAATCTACTGCGCCTACATCATAACTCGGAATCTAACTCGGAATCTACTGCACCTACATCATAACTCGGAATCTACTGTGCCTACATCATAACTCTGAATCTACTGCGCCTACATCATAACTCGGAATCAACTGCGCCTACAACATAACTTGGAATCTACTGCGCCTACATCATAACTCGGAATCTACTGCGCCTACATCATAACTCGGAATCTAACTCGGAATCTACTGCGCCTACATCATAACTCGGAATCTAACTCGGAATCTACTGTGCCTACATCAAAACTCGGAATCTACTGCGCCTACATCATAACTCGGAATCTACTGCGCCTACATCATAAATCGGAATCTAACTCGGAATCTACTGCGCCTACATCATAACTCGGAATCTACTGCGCCTACATCATAACTCGGAATCTAACTTGGAATCTACTGCGCCTAAATCATAACTCAGAATCTAACTCGGAATCTACTGCGCCTACATCATAACTCGGAATCTACTGCGCCTACATCATAACTCGGAATCTAAATCGGAATCTACTGCGCCTACATCATAACTCGGAATCTAACTCGGAATCTACTGCGCCTAAATCATAACTCGGAATCTAACTCGGAATCTACTGCGCCTACATCATAACTCGGAATCTACTGCGCCTACATCGTAACTCGGAATCTACTGCGCCTACATCATAACTCGGAAGCTACTGTGCCTACATCATAACTCGGAATCTAACTCGGAATCTACTGCGCCTACATCATAACTCGGAATCTACTGCGCCTACATCATAACTCGGAATCTAACTCGGAATCTACTGCGCCTACATCATAACTCGGAATCTAACTCGGAATCTACTGCGCCTACATCATAACTCGGAATCTACTGCGCCTACATCATAACTCGGAATCTAACTCGGAATCTACTGCGCCTACATCATAACTCGGAATCTACTGCGCCTACATCATAACTCGGAATCTAACTCGGAATCTACTGCGCCTACATCATAACTCGGAATCTACTGCGCCTACATCATAACTCGGAATCTAACTCGGAATCTACTGCGCCTACATCATAACTAGGAATCTACTGTGCCTACATCATAACTCGGAATCTAACTCGGTATCTACTGCGCGTACATCATAACTCGGAATCTACTGCGCCTATATCATAACTCGGAATCTAACTCGGAATCTACTGCGCCTACATCATAACTCGGAATCTAACTCGGAATCTACTGCACCTACATCATAACTCGGAATCTACTGTGCCTACATCATAACTCTGAATCTACTGCGCCTACATCATAACTCGGAATCAACTGCGCCTACAACATAACTTGGAATCTACTGCGCCTACATCATAACTCGGAATCTACTGCGCCTACATCATAACTCGGAATCTAACTCGGAATCTACTGCGCCTACATCATAACTCGGAATCTAACTCGGAATCTACTGTGCCTACATCAAAACTCGGAATCTACTGCGCCTACATCATAACTCGGAATCTACTGCGCCTACATCATAAATCGGAATCTAACTCGGAATCTACTGCGCCTACATCATAACTCGGAATCTACTGCGCCTACATCATAACTCGGAATCTAACTTGGAATCTACTGCGCCTAAATCATAACTCAGAATCTAACTCGGAATCTACTGCGCCTACATCATAACTCGGAATCTACTGCGCCTACATCATAACTCGGAATCTAAATCGGAATCTACTGCGCCTACATCTTAACTCGGAATCTAACTCGGAATCTACTGTGCCTACATAATAACTCGGAATCTAACTCGGAATCTACTGCGCCTACATCATAACTCGGAATCTACTGCGCATACATCATAACTCGGAATCTAACTCGGAATCTACTGCGCCTATATCATAACTCGGAATCTACTGTGCCTACATCATAACTCGGAATCTAACGCGGAATCTACTGCGCCTACATCATAACTCGGAATCTACTGCGCCTACATCATAACTCGGATGCTACTGCGCCTACATCATAACTCGGAATCTAACTCGGAATCTACTGCGCCTACATCATAACTCGGAATCTACTGCGCCTACATCATAACTCGGATGCTACTGCGCCTACATCATAACTCGGAATCTAACTCGGAATCTACTGCGCCTACATCATAACTCGGAATCTACTGCGCCTACATCATAACTCGGAATCTAACTCGGAATCTACTGCGCCTATATCATAACTCGGAATCTACTGTGCCTACATCATAACTCAGAATCTAACTCGGAATCTACTGCGCCTACATCATAACTCGGAATCTACTGCGCCTACATCATAACTCGGAATCTAAATCGGAATCTACTGCGCCTACATCATAACTCGGAATCTAACTCGGAATCTACTGCGCCTACATCATAACTCGGAATCTACTGCGCCTACATCATAACTCGGATGCTACTGCGCCTACATCATAACTCGGAATCTAACTCGGAATCTACTGCGCCTACATCATAACTCGGAATCTACTGCGCCTACATCATAACTCGGAATCTATCTCGGAATCTACTGCGCCTACATCATAACTCGGAATCTACTGCGCCTACATCATAACTCGGAATCTAACTCGGAATCTACTGCGCCTACATCATAACTCGGAATCTACTGCGCCTACATCATAACTCGGAATCTAACTCGGAATCTACTGCGCCTACATCAGAACTCGGAATCTAACTCGGAATCTACTGCGCCTACATCATAACTCGGAATCTAACTCGGAATCTACTGCGCCTACATCATAACTCGGAATCTACTGCGCCTACATCGTAACTCGGAATCTACTGCGCCTACATCATAACTCGGAATCTACTGCGCCTACATCATAACTCGGAATCTACTGTGCCTACATCATAACTCGGAATCTAACTCGGAATCTACTGCGCCAACATCATAACTAGGAATCTACTGTGCCTACATCATAACTCGGAATCTAACTCGGAATCTACTGCGCCTACATCATAACTCGGAATCTACTGCGCCTACATCATAACTCGGATGCTACTGCGCCTACATCATAACTCGGAATCTAACTCGGAATCTACTGCGCCTACATCATAACTCGGAATCTACTGCGCCTACATCATAACTCGGAATCTAACTCGGAATCTACTGCGCCTATATCATAACTCGGAATCTACTGTGCCTACATCATAACTCAGAATCTAACTCGGAATCTACTGCGCCTACATCATAACTCGGAATCTACTGCGCCTACATCATAACTCGGAATCTAAATCGGAATCTACTGAGCCTACATCATAACTCGGAATCTAACTCGGAATCTACTGCGCCTACATCATAACTCGGAATCTACTGCGCCTACATCATAACTCGGATGCTACTGCGCCTACATCATAACTCGGAATCTAACTCGGAATCTACTGCGCCTACATCATAACTCGGAATCTACTGCGCCTACATCATAACTCGGAATCTATCTCGGAATCTACTGCGCCTACATCATAACTCGGAATCTACTGCGCCTACATCATAACTCGGAATCTAACTCGGAATCTACTGCGCCTACATCATAACTCGGAATCTACTGCGCCTACATCATAACTCGGAATCTAACTCGGAATCTACTGCGCCTACATCAGAACTCGGAATCTAACTCGGAATCTACTGCGCCTACATCATAACTCGGAATCTAACTCGGAATCTACTGCGCCTATATCATAACTCGGAATCTACTGTGCCTACATCATAACTCGGAATCTAACGCGGAATCTACTGCGCCTACATCATAACTCGGAATCTACTGCGCCTACATCATAACTCGGATGCTACTGCGCCTACATCATAACTCGGAATCTAACTCGGAATCTACTGCGCCTACATCATAACTCGGAATCTACTGCGCCTACATCATAACTCGGATGCTACTGCGCCTACATCATAACTCGGAATCTAACTCGGAATCTACTGCGCCTACATCATAACTCGGAATCTACTGCGCCTACATCATAACTCGGAATCTAACTCGGAATGTACTGCGCCTATATCATAACTCGGAATCTACTGTGCCTACATCATAACTCAGAATCTAACTCGGAATCTACTGCGCCTACATCATAACTCGGAATCTACTGCGCCTACATCATAACTCGGAATCTAAATCGGAATCTACTGCGCCTACATCATAACTCGGAATCTAACTCGGAATCTACTGCGCCTACATCATAACTCGGAATCTACTGCGCCTACATCATAACTCGGATGCTACTGCGCCTACATCATAACTCGGAATCTAACTCGGAATCTACTGCGCCTACATCATAACTCGGAATCTACTGCGCCTACATCATAACTCGGAATCTATCTCGGAATCTACTGCGCCTACATCATAACTCGGAATCTACTGCGCCTACATCATAACTCGGAATCTAACTCGGAATCTACTGCGCCTACATCATAACTCGGAATCTACTGCGCCTACATCATAACTCGGAATCTAACTCGGAATCTACTGCGCCTACATCAGAACTCGGAATCTAACTCGGAATCTACTGCGCCTACATCATAACTCGGAATCTAACTCGGAATCTACTGCGCCTACATCATAACTCGGAATCTACTGCGCCTACATCGTAACTCGGAATCTACTGCGCCTACATCATAACTCGGAATCTACTGCGCCTACATCATAACTCGGAATCTACTGTGCCTACATCATAACTCGGAATCTAACTCGGAATCTACTGCGCCAACATCATAACTAGGAATCTACTGTGCCTACATCATAACTCGGAATCTAACTCGGAATCTACTGCGCCTACATCATAACTCGGAATCTACTGCGCCTACATCATAACTCGGATGCTACTGCGCCTACATCATAACTCGGAATCTAACTCGGAATCTACTGCGCCTACATCATAACTCGGAATCTACTGCGCCTACATCATAACTCGGAATCTAACTCGGAATCTACTGCGCCTATATCATAACTCGGAATCTACTGTGCCTACATCATAACTCAGAATCTAACTCGGAATCTACTGCGCCTACATCATAACTCGGAATCTACTGCGCCTACATCATAACTCGGAATCTAAATCGGAATCTACTGAGCCTACATCATAACTCGGAATCTAACTCGGAATCTACTGCGCCTACATCATAACTCGGAATCTACTGCGCCTACATCATAACTCGGATGCTACTGCGCCTACATCATAACTCGGAATCTAACTCGGAATCTACTGCGCCTACATCATAACTCGGAATCTACTGCGCCTACATCATAACTCGGAATCTATCTCGGAATCTACTGCGCCTACATCATAACTCGGAATCTACTGCGCCTACATCATAACTCGGAATCTAACTCGGAATCTACTGCGCCTACATCATAACTCGGAATCTACTGCGCCTACATCATAACTCGGAATCTAACTCGGAATCTACTGCGCCTACATCAGAACTCGGAATCTAACTCGGAATCTACTGCGCCTACATCATAACTCGGAATCTAACTCGGAATCTACTGCGCCTACATCATAACTCGGAATCTACTGCGCCTACATCGTAACTCGGAATCTACTGCGCCTACATCATAACTCGGAATCTACTGCGCCTACATCATAACTCGGAATCTACTGTGCCTACATCATAACTCGGAATCTAACTCGGAATCTACTGCGCCAACATCATAACTAGGAATCTACTGTGCCTACATCATAACTCGGAATCTAACTCGGAATCTACTGCGCCTACATCATAACTCGGAATCTACTGCGCCTATATCATAACTCGGAATCTAACTCGGAATCTACTGCGTCTACATCATAACTCGGAATCTAACTCGGAATCTACTGCACCTACATCATAACTCGGAATCTACTGTGCCTACATCATAACTCTGAATCTACTGCGCCTACATCATAACTCGGAATCTACTGCGCCTACATCATAACTCGGAATCAACTGCGCCTACATCATAACTTGGAATCTACTGCGCCTACATCATAACTCGGAATCTACTGCGCCTACATCATAACTCGGAATCTAACTCGGAATCTACTGCGCCTACATCATAACTCGGAATCTAACTCGGAATCTACTGTGCCTACATCATAACTCGGAATCTACTGCGCCTACATCATAACTCGGAATCTACTGCGCCTACATCATAACTAGGAATCTAACTCGGAATCTACTGCGCCTACATCATAACTCGGAATCTACTGCACCTACATCATAACTCGGAATCTAACTTGGAATCTACTGCGCCTAAATCATAACTCAGAATCTAACTCGGAATCTACTGCGCCTACATCATAACTCGGAATCTACTGCGCCTACATCATAACTCGGAATCTAAATCGGAATCTACTGCGCCTACATCATAACTCGGAATCTAACTCGGAATCTACTGTGCCTACATCATAACTCGGAATCTAACGCGGAATCTACTGCGCCTACATCATAACTCGGAACCTACTGTGCCTACATCATAACTCGGAATCTAACTCGGAATCTACTGCGCCTACATCATAACTCGGAATCTAACTCGGAATCTACTGCGCCTACATCATAACTCGGAATCTACTGCGCCTACATCATAACTCGGATGCTACTGCGCCTACATCATAACTCGGAATCTAACTCGGAATCTACTGCGCCTACATCATAACTCGGAATCTACTGCGCCTACATCATAACTCGGAATCTATCTCGGAATCTACTGCGCCTACATCATAACTCGGAATCTACTGCGCCTACATCATAACTCGGAATCTAACTCGGAATCTACTGCGCCTACATCATAACTCGGAATCTACTGCGCCTACATCATAACTCGGAATCTAACTCGGAATCTACTGCACCTACATCAGAACTCGGAATCTAACTCGGAATCTACTGCGCCTACATCATAACTCGGAATCTAACTCGGAATCTACTGCGCCTACATCATAACTCGGAATCTACTGCGCCTACATCGTAACTCGGAATCTACTGCGCCTACATCATAACTCGGAATCTACTGCGCCTACATCATAACTCGGAATCTACTGTGCCTACATCATAACTCGGAATCTAACTCGGAATCTACTGCGCCAACATCATAACTAGGAATCTACTGTGCCTACATCATAACTCGGAATCTAACTCGGAATCTACTGCGCCTACATCATAACTCGGAATCTACTGCGCCTATATCATAACTCGGAATCTAACTCGGAATCTACTGCGCCTACATCATAACTCGGAATCTAACTCGGAATCTACTGCACCTACATCATAACTCGGAATCTACTGTGCCTACATCATAACTCTGAATCTACTGCGCCTACATCATAACTCGGAATCTACTGCGCCTACATCATAACTCGGAATCAACTGCGCCTACATCATAACTTGGAATCTACTGCGCCTACATCATAACTCGGAATCTACTGCGCCTACATCATAACTCGGAATCTAACTCGGAATCTACTGCGCCTACATCATAACTCGGAATCTAACTCGGAATCGACTGTGCCTACATCATAACTCGGAATCTACTGCGCCTACATCATAACTCGGAATCTACTGCGCCTACATCATAACTAGGAATCTAACTCGGAATCTACTGCGCCTACATCATAACTAGGAATCTACTGTGCCTACATCATAACTCGGAATCTAACTTGGAATCTACTGCGCCTAAATCATAACTCAGAATCTAACTCGGAATCTACTGCGCCTACATCATAACTCGGAATCTACTGCGCCTACATCATAACTCGGAATCTAAATCGGAATCTACTGCGCCTACATCATAACTCGGAATCTAACTCGGAATCTACTGCGCCTAAATCATAACTCGGAATCTAACTCGGAATCTACTGCGCCTACATCATAACTCGGAATCTAACTCGGAATCTACTGCGCCTACATCATAACTCGGAATCTACTGTGCCTACATCATAACTCGGAATCTCACGCGGAATCTACTGCGCCTACATCATAACTCGGAATCTACTGTGCCTACATCATAACTCGGAATCTAACTCGGAATCTACTGCGCCTACATCATAACTCGGAATCTAACTCAGAATCTACTGCGCCTACATCATAACTCGGAATCTACTGCGCCTACATCATAACTCGGATGCTACTGCGCCTACATCATAACTCGGAATCTAACTCGGAATCTACTGCGCCTACATCATAACTCGGAATCTAATGCGCCTACATCATAACTCGGAATCTATCTCGGAATCTACTGCGCCTACATCATAACTCGGAATCTACTTCGCCTACATCATAACTCGGAATCTAACTCGGAATCTACTGCGCCTACATCATAACTCGGAATCTACTGCGCCTACATCATAACTCGGAATCTAACTCGGAATCTACTGCGCCTACATCAGAACTCGGAATCTAACTCGGAATCTACTGCGCCTACATCATAACTCGGAATCTACTGCGCCTACATCATAACTCGGAATCTAACTCGGAATCTACTGCGCCTACATCATAACTCGGAATCTACTGCGCCTACATCATAACTCGGAATCTAACTCGGAATCTACTGCGCCTACATCATAACTCGGAATCTACTGCGCCTACATCGTAACTCGGAATCTACTGCGCCTACATCATAACTCGGAATCTACTGCGCCTACATCATAACTCAGAATCTACTGTGCCTACATCATAACTCGGAATCTAACTCGGAATCTACTGCGCCTACATCATAACTCGGAATCTACTGCGCCTACATCGTAACTCGGAATCTACTGCGCCTATATCATAACTCGGAATCTACTGCGCCTACATCATAACTAGGAATCTACTGTGCCTACATCATATCTCGGAATCTAACTCGGAATCTACTGCGCCTACATCATAACTCGGAATCTACTGCGCCTACATCATAACTCGGAATCTAACTCGGAATCTACTGCGCCTACATCATAACTCGGAATCTAACTCGGAATCTACTGCGCCTACATCATAACTCGGAATCTACTTCGCCTACATCATAACTCGGAATCTAACTCGGAATCTACTGCGCCTACATCATAACTCGGAATCTACTGCGCCTACATCATAACTCGGAATCTAACTCGGAATCTACTGCGCCTACATCATAACTCGGAATCTACTGCGCCTACATCATAACTCAGAATCTAACTCGGAATCTACTGCGCCTACATCATAACTAGGAATCTACTGTGCCTACATCATAACTCGGAATCTAACTCGGTATCTACTGCGCGTACATCATAACTCGGAATCTACTGCGCCTATATCATAACTCGGAATCTAACTCGGAATCTACTGCGCCTACATCATAACTCGGAATCTAACTCGGAATCTACTGCACCTACATCATAACTCGGAATCTACTGTGCCTACATCATAACTCTGAATCTACTGCGCCTACATCATAACTCGGAATCAACTGCGCCTACAACATAACTTGGAATCTACTGCGCCTACATCATAACTCGGAATCTACTGCGCCTACATCATAACTCGGAATCTAACTCGGAATCTACTGCGCCTACATCATAACTCGGAATCTAACTCGGAATCTACTGTGCCTACATCAAAACTCGGAATCTACTGCGCCTACATCATAACTCGGAATCTACTGCGCCTACATCATTAATCGGAATCTAACTCGGAATCTACTGCGCCTACATCATAACTCGGAATATACTGCGCCTACATCATAACTCAGAATCTAACTTGGAATCTACTGCGCCTAAATCATAACTCAGAATCTAACTCGGAATCTACTGCGCCTACATCATAACTCGGAATCTACTGCGCCTACATCATAACTCGGAATCTAAATCGGAATCTACTGCGCCTACATCATAACTCGGAATCTAACTCGGAATCTACTGCTCCTAAATCATAACTCGGAATCTAACTCGGAATCTACTGCGCCAACATCATAACTCGGAATCTACTGCGCCTACATCATAACTCGGAATCTAACTCGGAATCTACTGCGCCTATATCATAACTCGGAATCTACTGTGCCTACATCATAACTCGGAATCTAACGCGGAATCTACTGCGCCTACATCATAACTCGGAATCTACTGCGCCTACATCATAACTCGGATGCTACTGCGCCTACATCATAACTCGGAATCTAACTTGGAATCTACTGCGCCTAAATCATAACTCAGAATCTAACTCGGAATCTACTGCGCCTACATCATAACTCGGAATCTACTGCGCCTACATCATAACTCGGAATCTAAATCGGAATCTACTGCGCCTACATCATAACTCGGAATCTAACTCGGAATCTACTGCGCCTAAATCATAACTCGGAATCTAACTCGGAATCTACTGCGCCTACATCATAACTCGGAATCTACTGCGCCTACATCATAACTCGGAATCTAACTCGGAATCTACAGCGCCTACATCATAACTCGGAATCTACTGTGCCTACATCATAACTCGGAATCTAACGCGGAATCTACTGCGCCTACATCATAACTTGGAACCTACTGTGCCTACATCATAACTCGGAATCTAACTCGGAATCTACTGCGCCTACATCATAACTCGGAATCTAACTCGGAATCTACTGCGCCTACATCATAACTCGGAATCTACTGCGCCTACATCATAACTCGGATGCTACTGCGCCTACATCATAACTCGGAATCTAACTCGGAATCTACTGCGCCTACATCATAACTCGGAATCTACTGCGCCTACATCATAACTCGGAATCTATCTCGGAATCTACTGCGCCTACATCATAACTCGGAATCTACTGCGCCTACATCATAACTCGGAATCTAACTCGGAATCTACTGCGCCTACATCATAACTCGGAATCTACTGCGCCTACATCATAACTCGGAATCTAACTCGGAATCTACTGCGCCTACATCAGAACTCGGAATCTAACTCGGAATCTACTGCGCCTACATCATAACTCGGAATCTAACTCGGAATCTACTGCGCCTACATCATAACTCGGAATCTACTGCGCCTACATCGTAACTCGGAATCTACTGCGCCTACATCATAACTCGGAATCTACTGCGCCTACATCATAACTCGGAATCTACTGTGCCTACATCATAACTCGGAATCTAACTCGGAATCTACTGCGCCTACATCATAACTCGGAATCTACTGCGCCTACATCGTAACTCGGAATCTACTGCGCCTACATCATAACTCGGAATCTACTGCGCCTACATCATAACTCGGAATCTACTGTGCCTACATCATAACTCGGAATCTAACTCGGAATCTACTGCGCCTACATCATAACTCGGAATCTACTGCGCCTACATCATAACTCGGAATCTAACTCGGAATCTACTGCGCCTACATCATAACTCGGAATCTAAATCGGAATCTACTGCGCCTACATCATAACTCGGAATCTACTGCGCCTACATCATAACTCGGAATCTAACTCGGAATCTACTGCGCCTACATCATAACTCGGAATCTACTGCGCCTACATCATAACTCGGAATCTAACTCGGAATCTACTGCGCCTACATCATAGCTCGGAATCTACTGTGCCTACATCATAACTCGGAATCTAACGCGGAATCTACTGCGCCTACATCATAACTAGGAATCTACTGTGCCTACATCATAACTCGGAATCTAACTCGGAATCTACTGCGCCTACATCATAACTCGGAATCTAACTCGGAATCTACTGCGCCTACATCATAACTCGGAATCTACTGTGCCTACATCATAACTCGGATGCTACTGCGCCTACATCATAACTCGGAATCTAACTCGGAATCTACTGCGCCTACATCATAAACTCGGAATCTACTGCGCCTACATCATAACTCGGAATCTATCTCGGAATCTACTGCGCCTACATCATAACTCGGAATCTACTGCGCCTACATCATAACTCGGAATCTAACTCGGAATCTACTGCGCCTACATCATAACTCGGAATCTACTGCGCCTACATCATAACTCGGAATCTAACTCGGAATCTACTGCGCCTACATCAGAACTCGGAATCTAACTCGGAATCTACTGCGCCTACATCATAACTCGGAATCTACTGCGCCTACATCATAACTCGGAATCTAACTCGGAATCTACTGCGCCTACATCATAACTCGGAATCTACTGCGCCTACATCATAACTCGGAATCTAACTCGGAATCTACTGCGCCTACATCATAACTCGGAATCTACTGCGCCTACATCGTAACTCGGAATCTACTGCGCCTACATCATAACTCGGAATCTACTGCGCCTACATCATAACTCGGAATCCACTGTGCCTACATCATAACTCGGAATCTAACTCGGAATCTACTGCGCCTACATCATAACTCGGAATCTACTGCGCCTACATCGTAACTCGGAATCTACTGCGCCTACATCATAACTCGGAATCTACTGCGCCTACATCATAACTCAGAATCTACTGTGCCTACATCATAACTCGGAATCTAACTCGGAATCTACTGCGCCTACATCATAACTCGGAATCTACTGCGCCTACATCATAACTCGGAATCTAACTCGGAATCTACTGCGCCTACATCATAACTCGGAATCTAACTCGGAATCTACTGTGCCTACATCATAACTCGGAATCTACTGCGCCTACATCATAACTCGGAATCTAACTCGGAATCTACTGCGCCTACATCATAACTCGGAATCTACTGCGCCTACATCATAACTCGGAATCTAACTCGGAATCTACTGCGCCTACATCATAACTCGGAATCTACTGCGCCTACATCATAACTCGGAATCTAACTCGGAATCTACTGCGCCTACATCATAACTAGGAATCTACTGTGCCTACATCATAACTTGGAATCTAACTCGGTATCTACTGCGCGTATATCATAACTCGAAATCTACTGCGCCTATATCATAACTCGGAATCTAACTCGGAATCTACTGCGCCTACATCATAACTCGGAATCTAACTCGGAATCTACTGCACCTACATCATAACTCGGAATCTACTGTGCCTACATCATAACTCGGAATCTAACTCGGAATCTACTGCACCTACATCATAACTCGGAATCTACTGTGCCTACATCATAACTCTGAATCTACTGCGCCTACATCATAACTCGGAATCTACTGCGCCTACATCATAACTCGGAATCAACTGCGCCTACATCATAACTTGGAATCTACTGCGCCTACATCATAACTAGGAATCAACTGCGCCTACATCATAACTCGGAATCTAACTCGGAATCTACTGCGCCTACATCATAACTCGGAATCTAACTCGGAATCTACTGTGCCTACATAATAACTCGGAATCTACTGCGCCTACATCATAACTCGGAATCTACTGCGCCTACATCATAACTCGGAATCTAACTCGGAATCTACTGCGCCTACATCATAACTCGGAATCTACTGCGCCTACATCATAACTCTGAATCTAACTTGGAATCTACTGCGCCTAAATCATAACTCAGAATCTAACTCGGAATCTACTGCGCCTACATCATAACTCGGAATCTACTGCGCCTACATCATAACTCGGAATCTAAATCGGAATCTACTTCGCCTACATCATAACTCGGAATCTAACTCGGAATCTACTGCGCCTAAATCATAACTCGGAATCTAACTCGGAATCTACTGCGCCTACATCATAACTCGGAATCTACTGCGCCTACATCATAACTCGGAATCTAACTCGGAATCTACTGCGCCTACATCATAACTCGGAATCTACTGCGCCTACATCATAACTCGGAATCTGACTCGGAATCTACTGCGCCTACATCATAACTCGGAATCTACTGCGCCTACATCGTAACTCGGAATCTACTGCGCCTACATCATAACTCGGAATCTACTGCGCCTACATCATAACTCGGAATCCACTGTGCCTACATCATAACTCGGAATCTAACTCGGAATCTACTGCGCCTACATCATAACTCGGAATCTACTGCGCCTACATCGTAACTCGGAATCTACTGCGCCTACATCATAACTCGGAATCTACTGCGCCTACATCATAACTCAGAATCTACTGTGCCTACATCATAACTCGGAATCTAACTCGGAATCTACTGCGCCTACATCATAACTCGGAATCTAACTCGGAATCTACTGCGCCTACATCATAACTCGGAATCTAACTCGGAATCTACTGTGCCTACATCATAACTCGGAATCTACTGCGCCTACATCATAACTCGGAATCTAACTCGGAATCTACTGCGCCTACATCATAACTCGGAATCTACTGCGCCTACATCATAACTCGGAATCTAACTCGGAATCTACTGCGCCTACATCATAACTCGGAATCTACTGCGCCTACATCATAACTCGGAATCTAACTCGGAATCTACTGCGCCTACATCATAACTAGGAATCTACTGTGCCTACATCATAACTTGGAATCTAACTCGGTATCTACTGCGCGTATATCATAACTCGAAATCTACTGCGCCTATATCATAACTCGGAATCTAACTCGGAATCTACTGCGCCTACATCATAACTCGGAATCTAACTCGGAATCTACTGCACCTACATCATAACTCGGAATCTACTGTGCCTACATCATAACTCTGAATCTACTGCGCCTACATCATAACTCGGAATCTACTGCGCCTACATCATAACTCGGAATCAACTGCGCCTACATCATAACTTGGAATCTACTGCGCCTACATCATAACTCGGAATCAACTGCGCCTACATCATAACTCGGAATCTAACTCGGAATCTACTGCGCCTACATCATAACTCGGAATCTAACTCGGAATCTACTGTGCCTACATAATAACTCGGAATCTACTGCGCCTACATCATAACTCGGAATCTACTGCGCCTACATCATAACTCGGAATCTAACTCGGAATCTACTGCGCCTACATCATAACTCGGAATCTACTGCGCCTACATCATAACTCTGAATCTAACTTGGAATCTACTGCGCCTAAATCATAACTCAGAATCTAACTCGGAATCTACTGCGCCTACATCATAACTCGGAATCTACTGCGCCTACATCATAACTCGGAATCTAAATCGGAATCTACTGCGCCTACATCATAACTCGGAATCTAACTCGGAATCTACTGCGCCTAAATCATAACTCGGAATCTAACTCGGAATCTACTGCGCCTACATCATAACTCGGAATCTACTGCGCCTACATCATAACTCGGAATCTAACTCGGAATCTACTGCGCCTACATCATAACTCGGAATCTACTGTGCCTACATCATAACTCGGAATCTAACGCGGAATCTACTGCGCCTACATCATAACTCGGAATCTACTGTGCCTACATCATAACTCGGAATCTAACTCGGAATCTACTGCGCCTACATCATAACTCGGAATCTAACTCGGAATCTACTGCGCCTACATCATAACTCGGAATCTACTGCGCCTACATCATAACTCGGAATCTATCTCGGAATCTACTGCGCCTACATCATAACTCGGAATCTACTGCGCCTAAATCATAACTCGGAATCTAACTCGGAATCTACTGCGCCTACATCATAACTCGGAATCTACTGCGCCTACATCATAACTCGGAATCTAACTCGGAATCTACTGCGCCTACATCAGAACTCGGAATCTAACTCGGAATCTACTGCGCCTACATCATAACTTGGAATCTACTGCGGCTACATCATAACTCCGAATCTAACTCGGAATCTACTGCGCCCACATCATAACTCGGAATATACTGCGCCTACATCACGACTCGGAATCTAACTCGGAATCTACTGCGCCTACATCATAACTCGGAATCTACTCCGCCTACATCGTAACTCGGAATCTACTGCGCCTACATCATAACTCGGAATCTACTGCGCCTACATCATAACTCGGAATCTACTGCGCCTACATCATAACTCGGAATCTAACTCGGAATCTACTGCGCCTACATCATAACTCGGAATCTACTGCGCCTACATCATAACTCGGAATCTAACTCGGAATCTACTGCGCCTACATCATAACTCGGAATCTAACTCGGAATCTACTGCGCCTACATCATAACTCGGAATCTACTGCGCCTACATCATAACTCGAAATCTATCTCGGAATCTACTGCGCCTACATCATAACTCGGAAGCTACTGCGCCTACATCATAACTCGGAATCTAACTCAGAATCTACTGCGCCTACATCATAACTCGGAATCTACTGCGCCTACATCATAACTCGGAATCTACTGCGCCTACATCATAACTCGGAATCAACTGCGCCTACATCATAACTTGGAATCTACTGCGCCTACATCATAACTAGGAATCAACTGCGCCTACATCATAACTCGGAATCTAACTCGGAATCTACTGCGCCTACATCATAACTCGGAATCTAACTCGGAATCTACTGTGCCTACATAATAACTCGGAATCTACTGCGCCTACATCATAACTCGGAATCTACTGCGCCTACATCATAACTCGGAATCTAACTCGGAATCTACTGCGCCTACATCATAACTCGGAATCTACTGCGCCTACATCATAACTCTGAATCTAACTTGGAATCTACTGCGCCTAAATCATAACTCAGAATCTAACTCGGAATCTACTGCGCCTACATCATAACTCGGAATCTACTGCGCCTACATCATAACTCGGAATCTAAATCGGAATCTACTGCGCCTACATCATAACTCGGAATCTAACTCGGAATCTACTGCGCCTACATCATAACTCGGAATCTAACTCGGAATCTACTGCGCCTACATCATAACTCGGAATCTACTGCGCCTACATCATAACTCGGAATCTAACTCGGAATCTACTGCGCCTACATCATAACTCGGAATCTACTGCGCCTACATCATAACTCGGAATCTAACTCGGAATCTACTGCGCCTACATCATAACTCGGAATCTACTGCGCCTACATCATAACTCGGAATCTACTGCGCCTACATCATAACTCGGAATCTAAATCGGAATCTACTGCGCCTACATCATAACTCGGAATCTAACTCGGAATCTACTGCGCCTAAATCATAACTCGGAATCTAACTCGGAATCTACTGCGCCTACATCATAACTCGGAATCTACTGCGCCTACATCATAACTCGGAATCTAACTCGGAATCTACTGCGCCTACATCATAACTCGGAATCTACTGTGCCTACATCATAACTCGGAATCTAACGCGGAATCTACTGCGCCTACATCATAACTCGGAATCTACTGTGCCTACATCATAACTCGGAATCTAACTCGGAATCTACTGCGCCTACATCATAACTCGGAATCTAACTCGGAATCTACTGCGCCTACATCATAACTCGGAATCTACTGCGCCTACATCATAACTCGGAATCTATCTCGGAATCTACTGCGCCTACATCATAACTCGGAATCTACTGCGCCTACATCATAACTCGGAATCTAACTCGGAATCTACTGCGCCTACATCATAACTCGGAATCTACTGCGCCTACATCATAACTCGGAATCTAACTCGGAATCTACTGCGCCTACATCAGAACTCGGAATCTAACTCGGAATCTACTGCGCCTACATCATAACTTGGAATCTACTGCGGCTACATCATAACTCCGAATCTAACTCGGAATCTACTGCGCCCACATCATAACTCGGAATATACTGCGCCTACATCACGACTCGGAATCTAACTCGGAATCTACTGCGCCTACATCATAACTCGGAATCTACTCCGCCTACATCGTAACTCGGAATCTACTGCGCCTACATCATAACTCGGAATCTACTGCGCCTACATCATAACTCGGAATCTACTGCGCCTACATCATAACTCGGAATCTAACTCGGAATCTACTGCGCCTACATCATAACTCGGAATCTACTGCGCCTACATCATAACTCGGAATCTAACTCGGAATCTACTGCGCCTACATCATAACTCGGAATCTAACTCGGAATCTACTGCGCCTACATCATAACTCGGAATCTACTGCGCCTACATCATAACTCGGAAGCTACTGCGCCTACATCATAACTCGGAATCTAACTCAGAATCTACTGCGCCTACATCATAACTCGGAATCTACTGCGCCTACATCATAACTCGGAATCTACTGCGCCTACATCATAACTCGGAATCAACTGCGCCTACATCATAACTTGGAATCTACTGCGCCTACATCATAACTAGGAATCAACTGCGCCTACATCATAACTCGGAATCTAACTCGGAATCTACTGCGCCTACATCATAACTCGGAATCTAACTCGGAATCTACTGTGCCTACATAATAACTCGGAATCTACTGCGCCTACATCATAACTCGGAATCTACTGCGCCTACATCATAACTCGGAATCTATCTCGGAATCTACTGCGCCTACATCATAACTCGGAATCTACTGCGCCTACATCATAACTCGGAATCTAACTCGGAATCTACTGCGCCTACATCATAACTCGGAATCTACTGCGCCTACATCATAACTCGGAATCTAACTCGGAATCTACTGCGCCTACATCAGAACTCGGAATCTAACTCGGAATCTACTGCGCCTACATCATAACTTGGAATCTACTGCGGCTACATCATAACTCCGAATCTAACTCGGAATCTACTGCGCCCACATCATAACTCGGAATATACTGCGCCTACATCACGACTCGGAATCTAACTCGGAATCTACTGCGCCTACATCATAACTCGGAATCTACTCCGCCTACATCGTAACTCGGAATCTACTGCGCCTACATCATAACTCGGAATCTACTGCGCCTACATCATAACTCGGAATCTACTGCGCCTACATCATAACTCGGAATCTAACTCGGAATCTACTGCGCCTACATCATAACTCGGAATCTACTGCGCCTACATCATAACTCGGAATCTAACTCGGAATCTACTGCGCCTACATCATAACTCGGAATCTAACTCGGAATCTACTGCGCCTACATCATAACTCGGAATCTACTGCGCCTACATCATAACTCGGAAGCTACTGCGCCTACATCATAACTCGGAATCTAACTCAGAATCTACTGCGCCTACATCATAACTCGGAATCTACTGCGCCTACATCATAACTCGGAATCTACTGCGCCTACATCATAACTCGGAATCAACTGCGCCTACATCATAACTTGGAATCTACTGCGCCTACATCATAACTAGGAATCAACTGCGCCTACATCATAACTCGGAATCTAACTCGGAATCTACTGCGCCTACATCATAACTCGGAATCTAACTCGGAATCTACTGTGCCTACATAATAACTCGGAATCTACTGCGCCTACATCATAACTCGGAATCTACTGCGCCTACATCATAACTCGGAATCTAACTCGGAATCTACTGCGCCTACATCATAACTCGGAATCTACTGCGCCTACATCATAACTCTGAATCTAACTTGGAATCTACTGCGCCTAAATCATAACTCAGAATCTAACTCGGAATCTACTGCGCCTACATCATAACTCGGAATCTACTGCGCCTACATCATAACTCGGAATCTAAATCGGAATCTACTGCGCCTACATCATAACTCGGAATCTAACTCGGAATCTACTGCGCCTAAATCATAACTCGGAATCTAACTCGGAATCTACTGCGCCTACATCATAACTCGGAATCTACTGCGCCTACATCATAACTCGGAATCTAACTCGGAATCTACTGCGCCTACATCATAACTCGGAATCTACTGCGCCTACATCGTAACTAGGAATCTACTGCGCCTACATCATAACTCGGAATCTAACTCGGAATCTACTGCGCCTACATCATAACTCGGAATCTAAATCGGAATCTACTGCGCCTACATCATAACTCGGAATCTACTGCGCCTACATCATAACTCGGAATCTAACTCGGAATCTACTGCGCCTACATCATAACTCGGAATCTACTGCGCCTACATCATAACTCGGAATCTAACTCGGAATCTACTGCGCCTACATCATAACTCGGAATCTACTGTGCCTACATCATAACTCGGAATCTAACGCGGAATCTACTGCGCCTACATCATAACTCGGAATCTACTGTGCCTACATCATAACTCGGAATCTAACTCAGAATCTACTGCGCCTACATCATAACTCGGAATCTAACTCGGAATCTACTGCGCCTACATCATAACTCGGAATCTACTGCGCCTACATCATAACTCGGATGCTACTGCGCCTACATCATAACTCGGAATCTAACTCGGAATCTACTGCGCCTACATCATAAACTCGGAATCTACTGCGCCTACATCATAACTCGGAATCTATCTCGGAATCTACTGCGCCTACATCATAACTCGGAATCTACTGCGCCTACATCATAACTCGGAATCTAACTCGGAATCTACTGCGCCTACATCATAACTCGGAATCTACTGCGCCTACATCATAACTCGGAATCTAACTCGGAATCTACTGCGCCTACATCATAACTCGGAATCTACTGCGCCTACATCATAACTCGGAATCTAACTCGGAATCTACTGCGCCTACATCATAACTCGGAATCTACTGCGCCTACATCGTAACTCGGAATCTACTGCGCCTACATCATAACTCGGAATCTACTGCGCCTACATCATAACTCGGAATCCACTGTGCCTACATCATAACTCGGAATCTAACTCGGAATCTACTGCGCCTACATCATAACTCGGAATCTACTGCGCCTACATCGTAACTCGGAATCTACTGCGCCTACATCATAACTCGGAATCTACTGCGCCTACATCATAACTCAGAATCTACTGTGCCTACATCATAACTCGGAATCTAACTCGGAATCTACTGCGCCTACATCATAACTCGGAATCTAACTCGGAATCTACTGCGCCTACATCATAACTCGGAATCTAACTCGGAATCTACTGTGCCTACATCATAACTCGGAATCTACTGCGCCTACATCATAACTCGGAATCTAACTCGGAATCTACTGCGCCTACATCATAACTCGGAATCTACTGCGCCTACATCATAACTCGGAATCTAACTCGGAATCTACTGCGCCTACATCATAACTCGGAATCTACTGCGCCTACATCATAACTCGGAATCTAACTCGGAATCTACTGCGCCTACATCATAACTAGGAATCTACTGTGCCTACATCATAACTTGGAATCTAACTCGGTATCTACTGCGCGTATATCATAACTCGAAATCTACTGCGCCTATATCATAACTCGGAATCTAACTCGGAATCTACTGCACCTACATCATAACTCGAAATCTACTGTGCCTACATCATAACTCTGAATCTACTGCGCCTACATCATAACTCGGAATCTACTGCGCCTACATCATAACTCGGAATCAACTGCGCCTACATCATAACTTGGAATCTACTGCGCCTACATCATAACTCGGAATCAACTGCGCCTACATCATAACTCGGAATCTAACTCGGAATCTACTGCGCCTACATCATAACTCGGAATCTAACTCGGAATCTACTGTGCCTACATAATAACTCGGAATCTACTGCGCCTACATCATAACTCGGAATCTACTGCGCCTACATCATAACTCGGAATCTAACTCGGAATCTACTGCGCCTACATCATAACTCGGAATCTACTGCGCCTACATCATAACTCTGAATCTAACTTGGAATCTACTGCGCCTAAATCATAACTCAGAATCTAACTCGGAATCTACTGCGCCTACATCATAACTCGGAATCTACTGCGCCTACATCATAACTCGGAATCTAAATCGGAATCTACTGCGCCTACATCATAACTCGGAATCTAACTCGGAATCTACTGCGCCTAAATCATAACTCGGAATCTAACTCGGAATCTACTGCGCCTACATCATAACTCGGAATCTACTGCGCCTACATCATAACTCGGAATCTAACTCGGAATCTACTGCGCCTACATCATAACTCGGAATCTACTGTGCCTACATCATAACTCGGAATCTAACGCGGAATCTACTGCGCCTACATCATAACTCGGAATCTACTGTGCCTACATCATAACTCGGAATCTAACTCGGAATCTACTGCGCCTACATCATAACTCGGAATCTAACTCGGAATCTACTGCGCCTACATCATAACTCGGAATCTACTGCGCCTACATCATAACTCGGAATCTACTGCGCCTACATCATAACTCGGAATCTAACTCGGAATCTACTGCGCCTACATCATAACTCGGAATCTACTGCGCCTACATCATAACTCGGAATCTATCTCGGAATCTACTGCGCCTACATCATAACTCGGAATCTACTGCGCCTACATCATAACTCGGAATCTAACTCGGAATCTACTGCGCCTACATCATAACTCGGAATCTACTGCGCCTACATCATAACTCGGAATCTAACTCGGAATCTACTGCGCCTACATCATAACTCGGAATCTACTGCGCCTACATCATAACTCGGAATCTAACTCGGAATCTACTGCGCCTACATCATAACTCGGAATCTACTGCGCCTACATCATAACTCGGATGCTACTGCGCCTACATCATAACTCGGAATCTAACTCGGAATCTACTGCGCCTACATCATAAACTCGGAATCTACTGCGCCTACATCATAACTCGGAATCTATCTCGGAATCTACTGCGCCTACATCATAACTCGGAATCTACTGCGCCTACATCATAACTCGGAATCTAACTCGGAATCTACTGCGCCTACATCATAACTCGGAATCTACTGCGCCTACATCATAACTCGGAATCTAACTCGGAATCTACTGCGCCTACATCATAACTCGGAATCTACTGCGCCTACATCATAACTCGGAATCTAACTCGGAATCTACTGCGCCTACATCATAACTCGGAATCTACTGCGCCTACATCGTAACTCGGAATCTACTGCGCCTACATCATAACTCGGAATCTACTGCGCCTACATCATAACTCGGAATCCACTGTGCCTACATCATAACTCGGAATCTAACTCGGAATCTACTGCGCCTACATCATAACTCGGAATCTACTGCGCCTACATCGTAACTCGGAATCTACTGCGCCTACATCATAACTCGGAATCTACTGCGCCTACATCATAACTCAGAATCTACTGTGCCTACATCATAACTCGGAATCTAACTCGGAATCTACTGCGCCTACATCATAACTCGGAATCTAACTCGGAATCTACTGCGCCTACATCATAACTCGGAATCTAACTCGGAATCTACTGTGCCTACATCATAACTCGGAATCTACTGCGCCTACATCATAACTCGGAATCTAACTCGGAATCTACTGCGCCTACATCATAACTCGGAATCTACTGCGCCTACATCATAACTCGGAATCTAACTCGGAATCTACTGCGCCTACATCATAACTCGGAATCTACTGCGCCTACATCATAACTCGGAATCTAACTCGGAATCTACTGCGCCTACATCATAACTAGGAATCTACTGTGCCTACATCATAACTTGGAATCTAACTCGGTATCTACTGCGCGTATATCATAACTCGAAATCTACTGCGCCTATATCATAACTCGGAATCTAACTCGGAATCTACTGCACCTACATCATAACTCGAAATCTACTGTGCCTACATCATAACTCTGAATCTACTGCGCCTACATCATAACTCGGAATCTACTGCGCCTACATCATAACTCGGAATCAACTGCGCCTACATCATAACTTGGAATCTACTGCGCCTACATCATAACTCGGAATCAACTGCGCCTACATCATAACTCGGAATCTAACTCGGAATCTACTGCGCCTACATCATAACTCGGAATCTAACTCGGAATCTACTGTGCCTACATAATAACTCGGAATCTACTGCGCCTACATCATAACTCGGAATCTACTGCGCCTACATCATAACTCGGAATCTAACTCGGAATCTACTGCGCCTACATCATAACTCGGAATCTACTGCGCCTACATCATAACTCTGAATCTAACTTGGAATCTACTGCGCCTAAATCATAACTCAGAATCTAACTCGGAATCTACTGCGCCTACATCATAACTCGGAATCTACTGCGCCTACATCATAACTCGGAATCTAAATCGGAATCTACTGCGCCTACATCATAACTCGGAATCTAACTCGGAATCTACTGCGCCTAAATCATAACTCGGAATCTAACTCGGAATCTACTGCGCCTACATCATAACTCGGAATCTACTGCGCCTACATCATAACTCGGAATCTAACTCGGAATCTACTGCGCCTACATCATAACTCGGAATCTACTGTGCCTACATCATAACTCGGAATCTAACGCGGAATCTACTGCGCCTACATCATAACTCGGAATCTACTGTGCCTACATCATAACTCGGAATCTAACTCGGAATCTACTGCGCCTACATCATAACTCGGAATCTAACTCGGAATCTACTGCGCCTACATCATAACTCGGAATCTACTGCGCCTACATCATAACTCGGAATCTACTGCGCCTACATCATAACTCGGAATCTAACTCGGAATCTACTGCGCCTACATCATAACTCGGAATCTACTGCGCCTACATCATAACTCGGAATCTATCTCGGAATCTACTGCGCCTACATCATAACTCGGAATCTACTGCGCCTACATCATAACTCGGAATCTAACTCGGAATCTACTGCGCCTACATCATAACTCGGAATCTACTGCGCCTACATCATAACTCGGAATCTAACTCGGAATCTACTGCGCCTACATCAGAACACGGAATCTAACTCGGAATCTACTGCGCCTACATCATAACTTGGAATCTACTGCGGCTACATCATAACTCCGAATTTAACTCGGAATCTACTGCGCCCACATCATAACTCGGAATATACTGCGCCTACATCATGACTCGGAATCTAACTCGGAATCTACTGCGCCTACATCATAACTCGGAATCTACTCCGCCTACATCGTAACTCGGAATCTACTGCGCCTACATCATAACTCGGAATCTACTGCGCCTACATCATAACTCGGAATCTACTGCGCCTACATCATAACTCGGAATCTAACTCGGAATCTACTGCGCCTACATCATAACTCGGAATCTACTGCGCCTACATCATAACTCGGAATCTAACTCGGAATCTACTGCGCCTACATCATAACTCGGAATCTAACTCGGAATCTACTGCGCCTACATCATAACTCGGAATCTACTGCGCCTACATCATAACTCGAAATCTATCTCGGAATCTACTGCGCCTACATCATAACTCGGAAGCTACTGCGCCTACATCATAACTCGGAATATAACTCAGAATCTACTGCGCCTACATCATAACTCGGAATCTACTGCGCCTACATCATAACTCGGAATCTACTGCGCCTACATCATAACTCGGAATCTAAATCGGAATCTACTGCGCCAACATCATAACTCGGAATCTAACTCGGAATCTACTGCGCCTAAATCATAACTCGGAATCTAACTCGGAATCTACTGCGCCTACATCATAACTCGGAATCTACTGCGCCTACATCATAACTCGGAATCTAACTCGGAATCTACTGCGCCTACATCATAACTCGGAATCTACTGCGCCTACATCGTAACTAGGAATCTACTGCGCCTACATCATAACTCGGAATCTAACTCGGAATCTACTGCGCCTACATCATAACTCGGAATCTAAATCGGAATCTACTGCGCCTACATCATAACTCGGAATCTACTGCGCCTACATCATAACTCGGAATCTAACTCGGAATCTACTGCGCCTACATCATAACTCGGAATCTACTGCGCCTACATCATAACTCGGAATCTAACTCGGAATCTACTGCGCCTACATCATAACTCGGAATCTACTGTGCCTACATCATAACTCGGAATCTAACGCGGAATCTACTGCGCCTACATCATAACTCGGAATCTACTGTGCCTACATCATAACTCGGAATCTAACTCAGAATCTACTGCGCCTACATCATAACTCGGAATCTAACTCGGAATCTACTGCGCCTACATCATAACTCGGAATCTACTGCGCCTACATCATAACTCGGATGCTACTGCGCCTACATCATAACTCGGAATCTAACTCGGAATCTACTGCGCCTACATCATAAACTCGGAATCTACTGCGCCTACATCATAACTCGGAATCTATCTCGGAATCTACTGCGCCTACATCATAACTCGGAATCTACTGCGCCTACATCATAACTCGGAATCTAACTCGGAATCTACTGCGCCTACATCATAACTCGGAATCTACTGCGCCTACATCATAACTCGGAATCTAACTCGGAATCTACTGCGCCTACATCATAACTCGGAATCTACTGCGCCTACATCGTAACTCGGAATCTACTGCGCCTACATCATAACTCGGAATCTACTGCGCCTACATCATAACTCGGAATCCACTGTGCCTACATCATAACTCGGAATCTAACTCGGAATCTACTGCGCCTACATCATAACTCGGAATCTACTGCGCCTACATCGTAACTCGGAATCTACTGCGCCTACATCATAACTCGGAATCTACTGCGCCTACATCATAACTCAGAATCTACTGTGCCTACATCATAACTCGGAATCTAACTCGGAATCTACTGCGCCTACATCATAACTCGGAATCTAACTCGGAATCTACTGCGCCTACATCATAACTCGGAATCTAACTCGGAATCTACTGTGCCTACATCATAACTCGGAATCTACTGCGCCTACATCATAACTCGGAATCTAACTCGGAATCTACTGCGCCTACATCATAACTCGGAATCTACTGCGCCTACATCATAACTCGGAATCTAACTCGGAATCTACTGCGCCTACATCATAACTCGGAATCTACTGCGCCTACATCATAACTCGGAATCTAACTCGGAATCTACTGCGCCTACATCATAACTAGGAATCTACTGTGCCTACATCATAACTTGGAATCTAACTCGGTATCTACTGCGCGTATATCATAACTCGAAATCTACTGCGCCTATATCATAACTCGGAATCTAACTCGGAATCTACTGCGCCTACATCATAACTCGGAATCTAACTCGGAATCTACTGCACCTACATCATAACTCGAAATCTACTGTGCCTACATCATAACTCTGAATCTACTGCGCCTACATCATAACTCGGAATCTACTGCGCCTACATCATAACTCGGAATCAACTGCGCCTACATCATAACTTGGAATCTACTGCGCCTACATCATAACTCGGAATCAACTGCGCCTACATCATAACTCGGAATCTAACTCGGAATCTACTGCGCCTACATCATAACTCGGAATCTAACTCGGAATCTACTGTGCCTACATAATAACTCGGAATCTACTGCGCCTACATCATAACTCGGAATCTACTGCGCCTACATCATAACTCGGAATCTAACTCGGAATCTACTGCGCCTACATCATAACTCGGAATCTACTGCGCCTACATCATAACTCTGAATCTAACTTGGAATCTACTGCGCCTAAATCATAACTCAGAATCTAACTCGGAATCTACTGCGCCTACATCATAACTCGGAATCTACTGCGCCTACATCATAACTCGGAATCTAAATCGGAATCTACTGCGCCTACATCATAACTCGGAATCTAACTCGGAATCTACTGCGCCTACATCATAACTCGGAATCTACTGCGCCTACATCATAACTCGGAATCTAACTCGGAATCTACTGCGCCTACATCATAACTCGGAATCTACTGTGCCTACATCATAACTCGGAATCTAACGCGGAATCTACTGCGCCTACATCATAACTCGGAATCTACTGTGCCTACATCATAACTCGGAATCTAACTCGGAATCTACTGCGCCTACATCATAACTCGGAATCTAACTCGGAATCTACTGCGCCTACATCATAACTCGGAATCTACTGCGCCTACATCATAACTCGGAATCTACTGCGCCTACATCATAACTCGGAATCTAACTCGGAATCTACTGCGCCTACATCATAACTCGGAATCTACTGCGCCTACATCATAACTCGGAATCTATCTCGGAATCTACTGCGCCTACATCATAACTCGGAATCTACTGCGCCTACATCATAACTCGGAATCTAACTCGGAATCTACTGCGCCTACATCATAACTCGGAATCTACTGCGCCTACATCATAACTCGGAATCTAACTCGGAATCTACTGCGCCTACATCAGAACACGGAATCTAACTCGGAATCTACTGCGCCTACATCATAACTTGGAATCTACTGCGGCTACATCATAACTCCGAATTTAACTCGGAATCTACTGCGCCCACATCATAACTCGGAATATACTGCGCCTACATCATGACTCGGAATCTAACTCGGAATCTACTGCGCCTACATCATAACTCGGAATCTACTCCGCCTACATCGTAACTCGGAATCTACTGCGCCTACATCATAACTCGGAATCTACTGCGCCTACATCATAACTCGGAATCTACTGCGCCTACATCATAACTCGGAATCTAACTCGGAATCTACTGCGCCTACATCATAACTCGGAATCTACTGCGCCTACATCATAACTCGGAATCTAACTCGGAATCTACTGCGCCTACATCATAACTCGGAATCTAACTCGGAATCTACTGCGCCTACATCATAACTCGGAATCTACTGCGCCTACATCATAACTCGAAATCTATCTCGGAATCTACTGCGCCTACATCATAACTCGGAAGCTACTGCGCCTACATCATAACTCGGAATATAACTCAGAATCTACTGCGCCTACATCATAACTCGGAATCTACTGCGCCTACATCATAACTCGGAATCTACTGCGCCTACATCATAACTCGGAATCTAAATCGGAATCTACTGCGCCTACATCATAACTCGGAATCTAACTCGGAATCTACTGCGCCTAAATCATAACTCGGAATCTAACTCGGAATCTACTGCGCCTACATCATAACTCGGAATCTACTGCGCCTACATCATAACTCGGAATCTAACTCGGAATCTACTGCGCCTACATCATAACTCGGAATCTACTGCGCCTACATCGTAACTAGGAATCTACTGCGCCTACATCATAACTCGGAATCTAACTCGGAATCTACTGCGCCTACATCATAACTCGGAATCTAAATCGGAATCTACTGCGCCTACATCATAACTCGGAATCTACTGCGCCTACATCATAACTCGGAATCTAACTCGGAATCTACTGCGCCTACATCATAACTCGGAATCTACTGCGCCTACATCATAACTCGGAATCTAACTCGGAATCTACTGCGCCTACATCATAACTCGGAATCTACTGTGCCTACATCATAACTCGGAATCTAACGCGGAATCTACTGCGCCTACATCATAACTCGGAATCTACTGTGCCTACATCATAACTCGGAATCTAACTCAGAATCTACTGCGCCTACATCATAACTCGGAATCTAACTCGGAATCTACTGCGCCTACATCATAACTCGGAATCTACTGCGCCTACATCATAACTCGGATGCTACTGCGCCTACATCATAACTCGGAATCTAACTCGGAATCTACTGCGCCTACATCATAAACTCGGAATCTACTGCGCCTACATCATAACTCGGAATCTATCTCGGAATCTACTGCGCCTACATCATAACTCGGAATCTACTGCGCCTACATCATAACTCGGAATCTAACTCGGAATCTACTGCGCCTACATCATAACTCGGAATCTACTGCGCCTACATCATAACTCGGAATCTAACTCGGAATCTACTGCGCCTACATCATAACTCGGAATCTACTGCGCCTACATCATAACTCGGAATCTAACTCGGAATCTACTGCGCCTACATCATAACTCGGAATCTACTGCGCCTACATCGTAACTCGGAATCTACTGCGCCTACATCATAACTCGGAATCTACTGCGCCTACATCATAACTCGGAATCCACTGTGCCTACATCATAACTCGGAATCTAACTCGGAATCTACTGCGCCTACATCATAACTCGGAATCTACTGCGCCTACATCGTAACTCGGAATCTACTGCGCCTACATCATAACTCGGAATCTACTGCGCCTACATCATAACTCAGAATCTACTGTGCCTACATCATAACTCGGAATCTAACTCGGAATCTACTGCGCCTACATCATAACTCGGAATCTAACTCGGAATCTACTGCGCCTACATCATAACTCGGAATCTAACTCGGAATCTACTGTGCCTACATCATAACTCGGAATCTACTGCGCCTACATCATAACTCGGAATCTAACTCGGAATCTACTGCGCCTACATCATAACTCGGAATCTACTGCGCCTACATCATAACTCGGAATCTAACTCGGAATCTACTGCGCCTACATCATAACTCGGAATCTACTGCGCCTACATCATAACTCGGAATCTAACTCGGAATCTACTGCGCCTACATCATAACTAGGAATCTACTGTGCCTACATCATAACTTGGAATCTAACTCGGTATCTACTGCGCGTATATCATAACTCGAAATCTACTGCGCCTATATCATAACTCGGAATCTAACTCGGAATCTACTGCGCCTACATCATAACTCGGAATCTAACTCGGAATCTACTGCACCTACATCATAACTCGAAATCTACTGTGCCTACATCATAACTCTGAATCTACTGCGCCTACATCATAACTCGGAATCTACTGCGCCTACATCATAACTCGGAATCAACTGCGCCTACATCATAACTTGGAATCTACTGCGCCTACATCATAACTCGGAATCAACTGCGCCTACATCATAACTCGGAATCTAACTCGGAATCTACTGCGCCTACATCATAACTCGGAATCTAACTCGGAATCTACTGTGCCTACATAATAACTCGGAATCTACTGCGCCTACATCATAACTCGGAATCTACTGCGCCTACATCATAACTCGGAATCTAACTCGGAATCTACTGCGCCTACATCATAACTCGGAATCTACTGCGCCTACATCATAACTCTGAATCTAACTTGGAATCTACTGCGCCTAAATCATAACTCAGAATCTAACTCGGAATCTACTGCGCCTACATCATAACTCGGAATCTACTGCGCCTACATCATAACTCGGAATCTAAATCGGAATCTACTGCGCCTACATCATAACTCGGAATCTAACTCGGAATCTACTGCGCCTAAATCATAACTCGGAATCTAACTCGGAATCTACTGCGCCTACATCATAACTCGGAATCTACTGCGCCTACATCATAACTCGGAATCTAACTCGGAATCTACTGCGCCTACATCATAACTCGGAATCTACTGTGCCTACATCATAACTCGGAATCTAACGCGGAATCTACTGCGCCTACATCATAACTCGGAATCTACTGTGCCTACATCATAACTCGGAATCTAACTCGGAATCTACTGCGCCTACATCATAACTCGGAATCTAACTCGGAATCTACTGCGCCTACATCATAACTCGGAATCTACTGCGCCTACATCATAACTCGGAATCTACTGCGCCTACATCATAACTCGGAATCTAACTCGGAATCTACTGCGCCTACATCATAACTCGGAATCTACTGCGCCTACATCATAACTCGGAATCTATCTCGGAATCTACTGCGCCTACATCATAACTCGGAATCTACTGCGCCTACATCATAACTCGGAATCTAACTCGGAATCTACTGCGCCTACATCATAACTCGGAATCTACTGCGCCTACATCATAACTCGGAATCTAACTCGGAATCTACTGCGCCTACATCAGAACACGGAATCTAACTCGGAATCTACTGCGCCTACATCATAACTTGGAATCTACTGCGGCTACATCATAACTCCGAATCTAACTCGGAATCTACTGCGCCCACATCATAACTCGGAATATACTGCGCCTACATCATGACTCGGAATCTAACTCGGAATCTACTGCGCCTACATCATAACTCGGAATCTACTCCGCCTACATCGTAACTCGGAATCTACTGCGCCTACATCATAACTCGGAATCTACTGCGCCTACATCATAACTCGGAATCTACTGCGCCTACATCATAACTCGGAATCTAACTCGGAATCTACTGCGCCTACATCATAACTCGGAATCTACTGCGCCTACATCATAACTCGGAATCTAACTCGGAATCTTCTGCGCCTACATCATAACTCGGAATCTAACTCGGAATCTACTGCGCCTACATCATAACTCGGAATCTACTGCGCCTACATCATAACTCGAAATCTATCTCGGAATCTACTGCGCCTACATCATAACTCGGAAGCTACTGCGCCTACATCATAACTCGGAATCTAACTCAGAATCTACTGCGCCTACATCATAACTCGGAATCTACTGCGCCTACATCATAACTCGGAATCTAACTCGGAATCTACTGCGCCTACATCAGAACTCGGAATCTAACTCGGAAACTACTGCGCCTACATCATAACTCGGAATCTACTGCGCCTACATCATAACTCGGAATCTAACTCGGAATCTACTGCGCCTACATCATAACTCGGAATCTACTGCGCCTATATCATAACTCGGAATCTAACTCGGAATCTACTGCGCCTACATCAGAACTCGGAATCTACTGCGCCTACATCATAACTCGGAATCTAACTCGGAATCTACTGCGCCTACATCATAACTAGGAATCTACTGTGCCTACATCATAACTCGGAATCTAACTCGGTATCTACTGCGCGTACATCATAACTCGGAATCTACTGCGCCTACATCATAACTCGGAATCTAACTCGGAATCTACTGCGCCTACATCGTAACTCGGAATCTAACTCGGAATCTACTGCGCCTACATCATAACTCGGAATCAACTGCGCCTACATCATAACTTGGAATCTACTGCGCCTACATCATAACTCGGAATCTACTGCGATTACATCATAACTCGGAATCTAACTCGGAATCTACTGCGCCTACATCATAACTCGGAATCTAACTCGGAATCTAATGTGCCTACATCATAACTCGGAATTTACTGCGCCTACATCATAACTCGGAATCTAACTCGGAATCTACTGCGCCTACATCATAACTCGGAATCTACTGCGCCTACATCATAACTCGGAATCTAACTTGGAATCTACTGCGCCTAAATCATAACTCAGAATCTAACTCGGAATCTACTGCGCCTACATCATAACTCGGAATCTACTGCGCCTACATCATAACTCGGAATCTAACTAGGAATCTACTGCGCCTACATCATAACTCGGAATCTAACTCGGAATCTACTGCGCCTACACCATAACTTGGAATCTAACTCGGAATCTACTGCGCCTACATCATAACTCGGAATCTACTGCGCCTACATCATAACTCGGAATCTAACTCGGAATCTACTGCGCCTACATCATAACTCGGAATCTACTGCGCCTACATCATAACTCGGAATCTACTGCGCCTACATCATAACTCGGAATCTAACTCGGAATCTACTGCGCCTACATCATAACTCGGAATCTACTGCGCCTACATCGTAACTCGGAATCCACTGCGCCTACATCATAACTCGGAATCTACTGTGCCTACATCATAACTCGGAATCTAACTCGGAATCTACTGCGCCTACATCATAACTCGGAATCTACTGCGCCTACATCGTAACTCGGAATCTACTGCGCCTACATCATAACTCGGAATCTACTGCGCCTACATCATAACTCGGAATCTACTGTGCCTACATCATAACTCGGAATCTAACTCGGAATCTACTGCGCCTACATCATAACTCGGAATCTACTGCGCCTACATCATAACTCGGAATCTAACTCGGAATCTACTGTGCCTACATCATAACTCGGAATCTAACTCGGAATCTACTGTGCCTACATCATAACTCGGAATCTACTGCGCCTACATCATAACTCGGAATCTAACTCGGAATCTACTGCGCCTACATCATAACTCGGAATCTACTGCGCCTACATCATAACTCGGAATCTAACTCGGAATCTACTGCGCCTACATCATAACTAGGAATCTACTGTGCCTACATCATAACTCGGAATCTAACTCGGTATCTACTGCGCGTACATCATAACTCGGAATCTACTGCGCCTATATCATAACTCGGAATCTAACTCGGAATCTACTGCGCCTACATCATAACTCGGAATCTAACTCGGAATCTACTGCACCTACATCATAACTCGGAATCTACTGCGCCTACATCATAACTCTGAATCTACTGCGCCTACATCATAACTCGGAATCTACTGCGCCTACATCATAACTCGGAATCAACTGCGCCTACATCATAACTTGGAATCTACTGCGCCTACATCATAACTCGGAATCTACTGCGCCTACATCATAACTCGGAATCTAACTCGGAATCTACTGCGCCTACATCATAACTCGGAATCTAACTCGGAATCTACTGTGCCTACATAATAACTCGGAATCTACTGCGCCTACATCATAACTCGGAATCTACTGCGCCTACATCATAACTCGGAATCTAACTCGGAATCTACTGCGCCTACATCATAACTCGGAATCTACTGCGCCTAAATCATAACTCAGAATCTAACTCGGAATCTACTGCGCCTAAATCATAACTCGGAATCTACTGCGCCTACATCATAACTCGGAATCTAAATCGGAATCTACTGCGCCTACATCATAACTCGGAATCTAACTCGGAATCTACTGTGCCTAAATCATAACTCGGAATCTAACTCGGAATCTACTGCGCCTACATCATAACTCGGAATCTACTGCGCCTACATCATAACTCGGAATCTAACTCGGAATCTACTGCGCCTACATCATAACTCGGAATCTACTGTGCCTACATCATAACTCGGAATCTAACGCGGAATCTACTGCGCCTACATCATAACTCGGAATCTACTGTGCCTACATCATAACTCGGAATCTAACTCGGAATCTACTGCGCCTACATCATAACTCGGAATCTAACTCGGAATCTACTGCGCCTACATCATAACTCGGAATCTACTGCGCCTACATCATAACTCGGAATCTACTGCGCCTACATCATAACTCGGAATCTAACTCGGAATCTACTGCGCCTACATCATAACTCGGAATCTACTGCGCCTACATCATAACTCGAAATCTATCTCGGAATCTACTGCGCCTACATCATAACTCGGAATCTACTGCGCCTACATCATATCTCGGAATCTAACTCGGAATCTACTGCGCCTACATCATAACTCGGAATCTACTGCGCCTACATCATAACTCGGAATCTAACTCGGAATCTACTGCGCCTACATCAGAACTCGGAATCTAACTCGGAATCTACTGCGCCTACATCATAACTTGGAATCTACTGCGGCTACATCATAACTCGGAATCTAACTCGGAATCTACTGCGCCCACATCATAACTCGGAATCTACTGCGCCTACATCATGACTCGGAATCTAACTCGGAATCTACTGCGCCTACATCATAACTCGGAATCTACTGCGCCTACATCGTAACTCGGAATCTACTGCGCCTACATCATAACTCGGAATCTACTGCGCCTACATCATAACTCGGAATCTACTGTGCCTACATCATAACTCGGAATCTAACTCGGAATCTACTGCGCCTACATCATAACTCGGAATCTACTGCGCCTACATCATAACTCGGAATCTAACTCGGAATCTACTGCGCCTACATCATAACTCGGAATCTAACTCGGAATCTACTGCGCCTACATCATAACTCGGAATCTACTGCGCCTACATCATAACTCGAAATCTATCTCGGAATCTACTGCGCCTACATCATAACTCGGAAGCTACTGCGCCTACATCATAACTCGGAATCTAACTCAGAATCTACTGCGCCTACATCATAACTCGGAATCTACTGCGCCTACATCATAACTCGGAATCTAACTCGGAATCTACTGCGCCTACATCATAACTCGGAATCTAACTCGGAATCTACTGCGCCTACATCATAACTCGGAATCTACTGCGCCTACATCATAACTCGGAATCTAACTTGGAATCTACTGCGCCTACATCATAACTCGGAATCTACTGCGCCTATATCATAACTCGGAATCTAACTCGGAATCTACTGCGCCTACATCAGAACTCGGAATCTACTGCGCCTACATCATAACTCGGAATCTAACTCGGAATCTACTGCGCCTACATCATAACTAGGAATCTACTGTGCCTACATCATAACTCGGAATCTAACTCGGTATCTACTGCGCGTACATCATAACTCGGAATCTACTGCGCCTACATCATAACTCGGAATCTAACTCGGAATCTACTGCGCCTACATCGTAACTCGGAATCTAACTCGGAATCTACTGCGCCTACATCATAACTCGGAATCTACTGTGCCTACATCATAACTCGGAATCTACTGCGCCTACATCATAACTCGGAATCAACTGCGCCTACATCATAACTTGGAATCTACTGCGCCTACATCATAACTCGGAATCTACTGCGATTACATCATAACTCGGAATCTAACTCGGAATCTACTGCGCCTACATCATAACTCGGAATCTAACTCGGAATCTACTGCGCCTACATCATAACTCGGAATCTACTGCGCCTACATCATAACTCGGAATCTACTGTGCCTACATCATAACTCGGAATCTAACTCGGAATCTACTGCGCCTACATCATAACTTGGAATCTACTGCGCCTACATCATAACTCGGAATCTAACTCGGAATCTACTGCGCCTACATCATAACTCGGAATCTAACTCGGAATCTACTGCGCCTACATCATAACTCGGAATCTACTGCGCCTACATCATAACTCGAAATCTATCTCGGAATCTACTGCGCCTACATCATAACTCGGAAGCTACTGCGCCTACATCATAACTCGGAATCTAACTCAGAATCTACTGCGCCTACATCATAACTCGGAATCTACTGCGCCTACATCATAACTCGGAATCTAACTCGGAATCTACTGCGCCTACATCAGAACTCGGAATCTAACTCGGAATCTACTGCGCCTACATCATAACTCGGAATCTACTGCGCCTACATCATAACTCGGAATCTAACTCGGAATCTACTGCGCCTACATCATAACTCGGAATCTACTGCGCCTATATCATAACTCGGAATCTAACTCGGAATCTACTGCGCATACATCAGAACTCGGAATCTAATGCGCCTACATCATAACTCGGAATCTAACTCGGAATCTACTGCGCCTACATCATAACTAGGAATCTACTGTGCCTACATCATAACTCGGAATCTAACTCGGTATCTACTGCGCGTACATCATAACTCGGAATCTACTGCGCCTACATCATAACTCGGAATCTAACTTGGAATCTACTGCGCCTACATCGTAACTCGGAATCTAACTCGGAATCTACTGCGCCTACATCATAACTCGGAATCTACTGTGCCTACATCATAACTCGGAATCTACTGCGCCTACATCATAACTCGGAATCAACTGCGCCTACATCATAACTTGGAATCTACTGCGCCTACATCATAACTCGGAATCTACTGCGATTACATCATAACTCGGAATCTAACTCGGAATCTACTGCGCCTACATCATAACTCGGAATCTAACTCGGAATCTAATGTGCCTACATCATAACTCGGAATCTACTGCGCCTACATCATAACTCGGAATCTACTGCGCCTACATCATAACTCGGAATCTAACTCGGAATCTACTGCGCCTACATCATAACTCGGAATCTACTGCGCCTACATCATAACTCGGAATCTAACTTGGAATCTACTGCGCCTACACCATAACTCGGAATCTTACTCGGAATCTACTGCGCCTACATCATAACTCGGAATCTACTGCTCCTACATCATAACTCGGAATCTACTGCGCCTACATCATAACTCGGAATCTACTGCGCTTACATCATAACTCGGAATCTAACTCGGTATCTACTGCGCCTACATCATAACTCGGAATCTACTGCGCCTACATCATAACTCGGAATCTAACTCGGAATCTACTGCGACTACATCATAACTCGGAATCTACTGCGCCTACATCATAACTCGGAATCTAACTCGGAATCTACTGCGCCTACATCATAACTCGGAATCTACTGCGCCTACATCATAACTCGGAATCTAACTCGGAATCTACTGCGCCTACATAATAACTCGGAATCTACTGCGCCTACATCATAACTCGGAATTTACTGCGCCTGCATCTTGACTCGGAATCTACTGCGCCTACATCATAACTCGGTATCTACTGCGCCTACATCATAACTCGGAATCTACTGCGCATACATCATAACTCGGAATCTACTGCGCCTACATCATAACTCGGAATCTAACTCGGAATCTACTGCGCCTACATCATAACTCGGAATCTACTGCGCCTACATCATAACTAGGAATCTAACTAGGAATCTACTGCGCCTACATCATAACTCGGAATCTACTGCGCCTACATCATAACTCGGAATCTTCTGCGCCTACATCATAACTCGGAATCTAACTCGGAATCTACTGCGCCTACATCATAACTCGGAATCTACTGCGCCTACATTTTAACTCGGAATCTACTGCGCCTACATCATAACTTGGAATCTAACTCGGAATTTACTGTGCCTACATCATAACTCGGAATCTACTGCGCCTACATCATAACTCGGAATCTAACTCGGAATCTACTGTGCCTACATCATAACTCGGAATCTACTGCGCCTACATCATAACTCGGAATCTACTGCGCCTAAATCATAACTCGGAATCTAACTCAGAATCTACTGCTCCTACATCATAACTCGGAATCCAACTCGGAATCTACTGCGCCTACATCATAACTCGGATTCTACTGTGCCTACATCATAACTCGGAATCTAACGGGGAATCTACTGCGCCTACATCATAACTCGGAATCTAACTCGGAATCTACTGCGCCTACATCATAACTCGGAATCTAACTCGGAATCTACTGCGCCTACATCATAACTCGGAATCTACTGCGCCTACATCATAACTCGAAATCTATCTCGGAATCTACTGCGCCTACATCATAACTCGGAAGCTACTGCGCCTACATCATAACTCGGAATCTAACTCAGAATCTACTGCGCCTACATCATAACTCGGAATCTACTGCGCCTACATCATAACTCGGAATCTAACTCGGAATCTACTGCGCCTACATCATAACTCGGAATCTAACTCGGAATCTACTGCGCCTACATCATAACTCGGAATCTACTGCGCCTACATAATAACTCGGAATCTAACTCGGAATCTACTGCGCCTACATCATAACTCGGAATCTACTGCGCCTACATCATAACTCGGAATCTAACTCGGAATCTACTGCGCCTACATCAGAACTCGGAATCTACTGCGCCTACATCATAACTCGGAATCTAACTCGGAATCTACTGCGCCTACATCATAACTAGGAATCTACTGTGCCTACATCATAACTGGGAATCCAACTCGGTATCTACTGCGCGTACATCATAACTCGGAATCTACTGCGCCTACATCATAACTCGGAATCTAACTCGGAATCTACTGCGCCTACATCATAACTCGGAATCTAACTCGGAATCTACTGCGCCTACATCATAACTCGGAATCTACTGTGCCTACATCATAACTCGGAATCTACTGCGCCTACATCGTAACTCGGAATCAACTGCGCCTACATCATAACTTGGAATCTACTGCGCCTACATCATAACTCGGAATCTACTGCGATTACATCATAACTCGGAATCTAACTCGGAATCTACTGCGCCTACATCATAACTCGGAATCTAACTCGGAATCTAATGTGCCTACATCATAACTCGGAATCTACTGCGCCTACATCATAACTCGGAATCTACTGCGCCTACATCATAACTCGGAATCTAACTCGGAATCTTCTGCGCCTACATCATAACTCGGAATCAACTGCGCCTACATCATAACTCGGAATCTAACTTGGAATCTACTGCGCCTAAATCATAACTCAGAATCTAACTCGGAATCTACTGCGCCTACATCATAACTCGGAATCTACTGCGCCTACATCATAACTCGGAATCTAACTCGGAATCTACTGCGCCTACATCATAACTCGGAATCTAACTCGGAATCTACTGCGCCTACACCATAACTTGGAATCTAACTCGGATTCTACTGCGCCTACATCATAACTCGGAATCTACTGCGCCTACATCATAACTCCGAATCTAACTCGGAATCTACTGCGCCTACATCATAACTCGGAATCTACTGCGCCTACATCATAACTCGGAATCTAACTCGGAATCTACTGCGCCTACATCATAACTCGGAATCTAACTCGGAATCTACTGTGCCTACATCATAACTCGGAATCTACTGCGCCTACATCATAACTCGGAATCTAACTCGGAATCTACTGCGCCTACATCGTAACTCGGAATCTACTGCGCCTACATCATAACTCGGAATCTACTGCGCCTACATCATAACTCGGAATCTACTGTGCCTACATCATAACTCGGAATCTAACTCGGAATCTACTGCGCCTACATCATAACTCGGAATCTACTGCGCCTACATCATAACTCGGAATCTAACTCGGAATCTACTGTGCCTACATCATAACTCGGAATCTAACTCGGAATCTACTGTGCCTACATCATAACTCGGAATCTACTGCGCCTACATCATAACTCGGAATCTAACTCGGAATCTACTGCGCCTACATCATAACTCGGAATCTACTGCGCCTACATCATAACTCGGAATCTAACTCGGAATCTACTGCGCCTACATCATAACTCGGAATCTACTGCGCCTACATCGTAACTCGGAATCTAACTCGGAATCTACTGCGCCTACATCATAACTAGGAATCTACTGTGCCTACATCATAACTCGGAATCTAACTCGGTATCTACTGCGCGTACATCATAACTCGGAATCTACTGCGCCTATATCATAACTCGGAATCTAACTCGGAATCTACTGCGCCTACATCATAACTCGGAATCTAACTCTGAATCTACTGCGCCTACATCATAACTCGGAATCTACTGCGCCTACATCATAACTCGGAATCAACTGCGCCTACATCATAACTTGGAATCTACTGCGCCTACATCATAACTCGGAATCTACTGCGCCTACATCATAACTCGGAATCTAACTCGGAATCTACTGCGCCTACATCATAACTCGGAATCTAACTCGGAATCTACTGTGCCTACATAATAACTCGGAATCTACTGCGCCTACATCATAACTCGGAATCTACTGCGCCTACATCATAACTCGGAATCTAACTCGGAATCTACTGCGCCTACATCATAACTCGGAATCTACTGCGCCTAAATCATAACTCAGAATCTAACTCGGAATCTACTGCGCCTACATCATAACTCGGAATCTACTGCGCCTACATCATAACTCGGAATCTAAATCGGAATCTACTGCGCCTACATCATAACTCGGAATCTAACTCGGAATCTACTGTGCCTAAATCATAACTCGGAATCTAACTCGGAATCTACTGCGCCTACATCATAACTCGGAATCTACTGCGCCTACATCATAACTCGGAATCTAACTCGGAATCTACTGCGCCTACATCATAACTCGGAATCTACTGTGCCTACATCATAACTCGGAATCTAACGCGGAATCTACTGCGCCTACATCATAACTCGGAATCTACTGTGCCTACATCATAACTCGGAATCTAACTCGGAATCTACTGCGCCTACATCATAACTCGGAATCTAACTCGGAATCTACTGCGCCTACATCATAACTCGGAATCTACTGCGCCTACATCATAACTCGGAATCTACTGCGCCTACATCATAACTCGGAATCTAACTCGGAATCTACTGCGCCTACATCATAACTCGGAATCTACTGCGCCTACATCATAACTCGAAATCTATCTCGGAATCTACTGCGCCTACATCATAACTCGGAATCTACTGCGCCTACATCATAACTCGGAATCTAACTCGGAATCTACTGCGCCTACATCATAACTCGGAATCTACTGCGCCTACATCATAACTCGGAATCTAACTCGGAATCTACTGCGCCTACATCAGAACTCGGAATCTAACTCGGAATCTACTGCGCCTACATCATAACTTGGAATCTACTGCGGCTACATCATAACTCGGAATCTAACTCGGAATCTACTGAGCCCACATCATAACTCGGAATCTACTGCGCCTACATCATGACTCGGAATCTAACTCGGAATCTACTGCGCCTACATCATAACTCGGAATCTACTGCGCCTACATCGTAACTCGGAATCTACTGCGCCTACATCATAACTCGGAATCTACTGCGCCTACATCATAACTCGGAATCTACTGTGCCTACATCATAACTCGGAATCTAACTCGGAATCTACTGCGCCCACATCATAACTCGGAATCTACTGCGCCTACATCATAACTCGGAATCTAACTCGGAATCTACTGCGCCTACATCATAACTCGGAATCTAACTCGGAATCTACTGCGCCTACATCATAACTCGGAATCTACTGCGCCTACATCATAACTCGAAATCTATCTCGGAATCTACTGCGCCTACATCATAACTCGGAAGCTACTGCGCCTACATCATAACTCGGAATCTAACTCGGAATCTACTGCGCCTACATCATAACTCGGAATCTAACTCGGAATCTACTGCGCCTACATCATAACTCGGAATCTACTGCGCCTACATCATAACTCGAAATCTATCTCGGAATCTACTGCGCCTACATCATAACTCGGAAGCTACTGCGCCTACATCATAACTCGGAATCTAACTCAGAATCTACTGCGCCTACATCATAACTCGGAATCTACTGCGCCTACATCATAACTCGGAATCTAACTCGGAATCTACTGCGCCTACATCATAACTCGGAATCTAACTCGGAATCTACTGCGCCTACATCATAACTCGGAATCTACTGCGCCTACATAATAACTCGGAATCTAACTCGGAATCTACTGCGCCTACATCATAACTCGGAATCTACTGCGCCTACATCATAACTCGGAATCTAACTCGGAATCTACTGCGCCTACATCAGAACTCGGAATCTACTGCGCCTACATCATAACTCGGAATCTAACTCGGAATCTACTGCGCCTACATCATAACTAGGAATCTACTGTGCCTACATCATAACTGGGAATCCAACTCGGTATCTACTGCGCGTACATCATAACTCGGAATCTACTGCGCCTACATCATAACTCGGAATCTAACTCGGAATCTACTGCGCCTACATCGTAACTCGGAATCTAACTCGGAATCTACTGCGCCTACATCATAACTCGGAATCTACTGTGCCTACATCATAACTCGGAATCTACTGCGCCTACATCGTAACTCGGAATCAACTGCGCCTACATCATAACTTGGAATCTACTGCGCCTACATCATAACTCGGAATCTACTGCGATTACATCATAACTCGGAATCTAACTCGGAATCTACTGCGCCTACATCATAACTCGGAATCTAACTCGGAATCTAATGTGCCTACATCATAACTCGGAATCTACTGCGCCTACATCATAACTCGGAATCTACTGCGCCTACATCATAACTCGGAATCTAACTCGGAATCTTCTGCGCCTACATCATAACTCGGAATCAACTGCGCCTACATCATAACTCGGAATCTAACTTGGAATCTACTGCGCCTAAATCATAACTCAGAATCTAACTCGGAATCTACTGCGCCTACATCATAACTCGGAATCTACTGCGCCTACATCATAACTCGGAATCTAACTCGGAATCTACTGCGCCTACATCATAACTCGGAATCTAACTCGGAATCTACTGCGCCTACACCATAACTTGGAATCTAACTCGGATTCTACTGCGCCTACATCATAACTCGGAATCTACTGCGCCTACATCATAACTCCGAATCTAACTCGGAATCTACTGCGCCTACATCATAACTCGGAATCTACTGCGCCTACATCATAACTCGGAATCTAACTCGGAATCTACTGCGCCTACATCATAACTCGGAATCTAACTCGGAATCTACTGTGCCTACATCATAACTCGGAATCTACTGCGCCTACATCATAACTCGGAATCTAACTCGGAATCTACTGCGCCTACATCGTAACTCGGAATCTACTGCGCCTACATCATAACTCGGAATCTACTGCGCCTACATCATAACTCGGAATCTACTGTGCCTACATCATAACTCGGAATCTAACTCGGAATCTACTGCGCCTACATCATAACTCGGAATCTACTGCGCCTACATCATAACTCGGAATCTAACTCGGAATCTACTGTGCCTACATCATAACTCGGAATCTAACTCGGAATCTACTGTGCCTACATCATAACTCGGAATCTACTGCGCCTACATCATAACTCGGAATCTAACTCGGAATCTACTGCGCCTACATCATAACTCGGAATCTACTGCGCCTACATCATAACTCGGAATCTAACTCGGAATCTACTGCGCCTACATCATAACTCGGAATCTACTGCGCCTACATCGTAACTCGGAATCTAACTCGGAATCTACTGCGCCTACATCATAACTAGGAATCTACTGTGCCTACATCATAACTCGGAATCTAACTCGGTATCTACTGCGCGTACATCATAACTCGGAATCTACTGCGCCTATATCATAACTCGGAATCTAACTCGGAATCTACTGCGCCTACATCATAACTCGGAATCTAACTCTGAATCTACTGCGCCTACATCATAACTCGGAATCTACTGCGCCTACATCATAACTCGGAATCAACTGCGCCTACATCATAACTTGGAATCTACTGCGCCTACATCATAACTCGGAATCTACTGCGCCTACATCATAACTCGGAATCTAACTCGGAATCTACTGCGCCTACATCATAACTCGGAATCTAACTCGGAATCTACTGTGCCTACATAATAACTCGGAATCTACTGCGCCTACATCATAACTCGGAATCTACTGCGCCTACATCATAACTCGGAATCTAACTCGGAATCTACTGCGCCTACATCATAACTCGGAATCTACTGCGCCTAAATCATAACTCAGAATCTAACTCGGAATCTACTGCGCCTACATCATAACTCGGAATCTACTGCGCCTACATCATAACTCGGAATCTAAATCGGAATCTACTGCGCCTACATCATAACTCGGAATCTAACTCGGAATCTACTGTGCCTAAATCATAACTCGGAATCTAACTCGGAATCTACTGCGCCTACATCATAACTCGGAATCTACTGCGCCTACATCATAACTCGGAATCTAACTCGGAATCTACTGCGCCTACATCATAACTCGGAATCTACTGTGCCTACATCATAACTCGGAATCTAACGCGGAATCTACTGCGCCTACATCATAACTCGGAATCTACTGTGCCTACATCATAACTCGGAATCTAACTCGGAATCTACTGCGCCTACATCATAACTCGGAATCTAACTCGGAATCTACTGCGCCTACATCATAACTCGGAATCTACTGCGCCTACATCATAACTCGGAATCTACTGCGCCTACATCATAACTCGGAATCTAACTCGGAATCTACTGCGCCTACATCATAACTCGGAATCTACTGCGCCTACATCATAACTCGAAATCTATCTCGGAATCTACTGCGCCTACATCATAACTCGGAATCTACTGCGCCTACATCATAACTCGGAATCTAACTCGGAATCTACTGCGCCTACATCATAACTCGGAATCTACTGCGCCTACATCATAACTCGGAATCTAACTCGGAATCTACTGCGCCTACATCAGAACTCGGAATCTAACTCGGAATCTACTGCGCCTACATCATAACTTGGAATCTACTGCGGCTACATCATAACTCGGAATCTAACTCGGAATCTACTGAGCCCACATCATAACTCGGAATCTACTGCGCCTACATCATGACTCGGAATCTAACTCGGAATCTACTGCGCCTACATCATAACTCGGAATCTACTGCGCCTACATCGTAACTCGGAATCTACTGCGCCTACATCATAACTCGGAATCTACTGCGCCTACATCATAACTCGGAATCTACTGTGCCTACATCATAACTCGGAATCTAACTCGGAATCTACTGCGCCTACATCATAACTCGGAATCTACTGCGCCTACATCATAACTCGGAATCTAACTCGGAATCTACTGCGCCTACATCATAACTCGGAATCTAACTCGGAATCTACTGCGCCTACATCATAACTCGGAATCTACTGCGCCTACATCATAACTCGAAATCTATCTCGGAATCTACTGCGCCTACATCATAACTCGGAAGCTACTGCGCCTACATCATAACTCGGAATCTAACTCAGAATCTACTGCGCCTACATCATAACTCGGAATCTACTGCGCCTACATCATAACTCGGAATCTAACTCGGAATCTACTGCGCCTACATCATAACTCGGAATCTAACTCGGAATCTACTGCGCCTACATCATAACTCGGAATCTACTGCGCCTACATCATAACTCGGAATCTAACTCGGAATCTACTGCGCCTACATCATAACTCGGAATCTACTGCGCCTATATCATAACTCGGAATCTAACTCGGAATCTACTGCGCCTACATCAGAACTCGGAATCTACTGCGCCTACATCATAACTCGGAATCTAACTCGGAATCTACTGCGCCTACATCATAACTAGGAATCTACTGTGCCTACATCATAACTCGGAATCTAACTCGGTATCTACTGCGCGTACATCATAACTCGGAATCTACTGCGCCTACATCATAACTCGGAATCTAACTCGGAATCTACTGCGCCTACATCGTAACTCGGAATCTAACTCGGAATCTACTGCGCCTACATCATAACTCGGAATCTACTGTGCCTACATCATAACTCGGAATCTACTGCGCCTACATCATAACTCGGAATCAACTGCGCCTACATCATAACTTGGAATCTACTGCGCCTACATCATAACTCGGAATCTACTGCGATTACATCATAACTCGGAATCTAACTCGGAATCTACTGCGCCTACATCATAACTCGGAATCTAACTCGGAATCTACTGCGCCTACATCATAACTCGGAATCTACTGCGCCTACATCATAACTCGGAATCTACTGTGCCTACATCATAACTCGGAATCTAACTCGGAATCTACTGCGCCTACATCATAACTCGGAATCTACTGCGCCTACATCATAACTCGGAATCTAACTCGGAATCTACTGCGCCTACATCATAACTCGGAATCTAACTCGGAATCTACTGCGCCTACATCATAACTCGGAATCTACTGCGCCTACATCATAACTCGAAATCTATCTCGGAATCTACTGCGCCTACATCATAACTCGGAAGCTACTGCGCCTACATCATAACTCGGAATCTAACTCAGAATCTACTGCGCCTACATCATAACTCGGAATCTACTGCGCCTACATCATAACTCGGAATCTAACTCGGAATCTACTGCGCCTACATCATAACTCGGAATCTAACTCGGAATCTACTGCGCCTACATCATAACTCGGAATCTACTGCGCCTACATCATAACTCGGAATCTAACTCGGAATCTACTGCGCCTACATCATAACTCGGAATCTACTGCGCCTATATCATAACTCGGAATCTAACTCGGAATCTACTGCGCCTACATCAGAACTCGGAATCTACTGCGCCTACATCATAACTCGGAATCTAACTCGGAATCTACTGCGCCTACATCATAACTAGGAATCTACTGTGCCTACATCATAACTCGGAATCTAACTCGGTATCTACTGCGCGTACATCATAACTCGGAATCTACTGCGCCTACATCATAACTCGGAATCTAACTCGGAATCTACTGCGCCTACATCGTAACTCGGAATCTAACTCGGAATCTACTGCGCCTACATCATAACTCGGAATCTACTGTGCCTACATCATAACTCGGAATCTACTGCGCCTACATCATAACTCGGAATCAACTGCGCCTACATCATAACTTGGAATCTACTGCGCCTACATCATAACTCGGAATCTACTGCGATTACATCATAACTCGGAATCTAACTCGGAATCTACTGCGCCTACATCATAACTCGGAATCTAACTCGGAATCTACTGCGCCTACATCATAACTCGGAATCTACTGCGCCTACATCATAACTCGGAATCTACTGTGCCTACATCATAACTCGGAATCTAACTCGGAATCTACTGCGCCTACATCATAACTCGGAATCTACTGCGCCTACATCATAACTCGGAATCTAACTCGGAATCTACTGCGCCTACATCATAACTCGGAATCTAACTCGGAATCTACTGCGCCTACATCATAACTCGGAATCTACTGCGCCTACATCATAACTCGAAATCTATCTCGGAATCTACTGCGCCTACATCATAACTCGGAAGCTACTGCGCCTACATCATAACTCGGAATCTAACTCAGAATCTACTGCGCCTACATCATAACTCGGAATCTACTGCGCCTACATCATAACTCGGAATCTAACTCGGAATCTACTGCGCCTACATCAGAACTCGGAATCTAACTCGGAATCTACTGCGCCTACATCATAACTCGGAATCTACTGCGCCTACATCATAACTCGGAATCTAACTCGGAATCTACTGCGCCTACATCATAACTCGGAATCTACTGCGCCTATATCATAACTCGGAATCTAACTCGGAATCTACTGCGCCTACATCAGAACTCGGAATCTACTGCGCCTACATCATAACTCGGAATCTAACTCGGAATCTACTGCGCCTACATCATAACTCGGAATCTACTGTGCCTACATCATAACTCGGAATCTAACTCGGTATCTACTGCGCGTACATCATAACTCGGAATCTACTGCGCCTACATCATAACTCGGAATCTAACTCGGAATCTACTGCGCCTACATCGTAACTCGGAATCTAACTCGGAATCTACTGCGCCTACATCATAACTCGGAATCTACTGTGCCTACATCATAACTCGGAATCTACTGCGCCTACATCATAACTCGGAATCAACTGCGCCTACATCATAACTTGGAATCTACTGCGCCTACATCATAACTCGGAATCTACTGCGATTACATCATAACTCGGAATCTAACTCGGAATCTACTGCGCCTACATCATAACTCGGAATCTAACTCGGAATCTACTGCGCCTACATCATAACTCGGAATCTACTGCGCCTACATCATAACTCGGAATCTACTGTGCCTACATCATAACTCGGAATCTAACTCGGAATCTACTGCGCCTACATCATAACTCGGAATCTACTGCGCCTACATCATAACTCGGAATCTAACTCGGAATCTACTGCGCCTACATCATAACTCGGAATCTAACTCGGAATCTACTGCGCCTACATCATAACTCGGAATCTACTGCGCCTACATCATAACTCGAAATCTATCTCGGAATCTACTGCGCCTACATCATAACTCGGAAGCTACTGCGCCTACATCATAACTCGGAATCTAACTCAGAATCTACTGCGCCTACATCATAACTCGGAATCTACTGCGCCTACATCATAACTCGGAATCTAACTCGGAATCTACTGCGCCTACATCATAACTCGGAATCTAACTCGGAATCTACTGCGCCTACATCATAACTCGGAATCTACTGCGCCTACATCATAACTCGGAATCTAACTCGGAATCTACTGCGCCTACATCATAACTCGGAATCTACTGCGCCTATATCATAACTCGGAATCTAACTCGGAATCTACTGCGCCTACATCAGAACTCGGAATCTACTGCGCCTACATCATAACTCGGAATCTAACTCGGAATCTACTGCGCCTACATCATAACTAGGAATCTACTGTGCCTACATCATAACTCGGAATCTAACTCGGTATCTACTGCGCGTACATCATAACTCGGAATCTACTGCGCCTACATCATAACTCGGAATCTAACTCGGAATCTACTGCGCCTACATCGTAACTCGGAATCTAACTCGGAATCTACTGCGCCTACATCATAACTCGGAATCTACTGTGCCTACATCATAACTCGGAATCTACTGCGCCTACATCATAACTCGGAATCAACTGCGCCTACATCATAACTCGGAATCTACTGCGCCTACATCATAACTCGGAATCTACTGCGATTACATCATAACTCGGAATCTAACTCGGAATCTACTGCGCCTACATCATAACTCGGAATCTAACTCGGAATCTACTGCGCCTACATCATAACTCGGAATCTACTGCGCCTACATCATAACTCGGAATCTACTGTGCCTACATCATAACTCGGAATCTAACTCGGAATCTACTGCGCCTACATCATAACTCGGAATCTACTGCGCCTACATCATAACTCGGAATCTAACTCGGAATCTACTGCGCCTACATCATAACTCGGAATCTAACTCGGAATCTACTGCGCCTACATCATAACTCGGAATCTACTGCGCCTACATCATAACTCGAAATCTATCTCGGAATCTACTGCGCCTACATCATAACTCGGAAGCTACTGCGCCTACATCATAACTCGGAATCTAACTCAGAATCTACTGCGCCTACATCATAACTCGGAATCTACTGCGCCTACATCATAACTCGGAATCTAACTCGGAATCTACTGCGCCTACATCAGAACTCGGAATCTAACTCGGAATCTACTGCGCCTACATCATAACTCGGAATCTACTGCGCCTACATCATAACTCGGAATCTAACTCGGAATCTACTGCGCCTACATCATAACTCGGAATCTACTGCGCCTATATCATAACTCGGAATCTAACTCGGAATCTACTGCGCCTACATCAGAACTCGGAATCTACTGCGCCTACATCATAACTCGGAATCTAACTCGGAATCTACTGCGCCTACATCATAACTAGGAATCTACTGTGCCTACATCATAACTCGGAATCTAAATCGGTATCTACTGCGCGTACATCATAACTCGGAATCTACTGCGCCTACATCATAACTCGGAATCTAACTTGGAATCTACTGCGCCTACATCGTAACTCGGAATCTAACTCGGAATCTACTGCGCCTACATCATAACTCGGAATCTACTGTGCCTACATCATAACTCGGAATCTACTGCGCCTACATCATAACTCGGAATCAACTGCGCCTACATCATAACTTGGAATCTACTGCGCCTACATCATAACTCGGAATCTACTGCGATTACATCATAACTCGGAATCTAACTCGGAATCTACTGCGCCTACATCATAACTCGGAATCTAACTCGGAATCTAATGTGCCTACATCATAACTCGGAATCTACTGCGCCTACATCATAACTCGGAATCTACTGCGCCTACATCATAACTCGGAATCTAACTCGGAATCTACTGCGCCTACATCATAACTCGGAATCTACTGCGCCTACATCATAACTCGGAATCTAACTTGGAATCTACTGCGCCTACACCATAACTCGGAATCTTACTCGGAATCTACTGCGCCTACATCATAACTCGGAATCTACTGCTCCTACATCATAACTCGGAATCTACTGCGCCTACATCATAACTCGGAATCTACTGCGCTTACATCATAACTCGGAATCTAACTCGGTATCTACTGCGCCTACATCATAACTCGGAATCTACTGCGCCTACATCATAACTCGGAATCTAACTCGGAATCTACTGCGACTACATCATAACTCGGAATCTACTGCGCCTACATCATAACTCGGAATCTAACTCGGAATCTACTGCGCCTACATCATAACTCGGAATCTACTGCGCCTACATCATAACTCGGAATCTAACTCGGAATCTACTGCGCCTACATAATAACTCGGAATCTACTGCGCCTACATCATAACTCGGAATTTACTGCGCCTGCATCTTGACTCGGAATCTACTGCGCCTACATCATAACTCGGTATCTACTGCGCCTACATCATAACTCGGAATCTACTGCGCATACATCATAACTCGGAATCTACTGCGCCTACATCATAACTCGGAATCTAACTCGGAATCTACTGCGCCTACATCATAACTCGGAATCTACTGCGCCTACATCATAACTAGGAATCTAACTAGGAATCTACTGCGCCTACATCATAACTCGGAATCTACTGCGCCTACATCATAACTCGGAATCTTCTGCGCCTACATCATAACTCGGAATCTAACTCGGAATCTACTGCGCCTACATCATAACTCGGAATCTACTGCGCCTACATTTTAACTCGGAATCTACTGCGCCTACATCATAACTTGGAATCTAACTCGGAATTTACTGTGCCTACATCATAACTCGGAATCTACTGCGCCTACATCATAACTCGGAATCTAACTCGGAATCTACTGTGCCTACATCATAACTCGGAATCTACTGCGCCTAAATCATAACTCGGAATCTAACTCAGAATCTACTGCTCCTACATCATAACTCGGAATCCAACTCGGAATCTACTGCGCCTACATCATAACTCGGATTCTACTGTGCCTACATCATAACTAGGAATCTAACGGGGAATCTACTGCGCCTACATCATAACTCGGAATCTAACTCGGAATCTACTGCGCCTACATCATAACTCGGAATCTAACTCGGAATCTACTGCGCCTACATCATAACTCGGAATCTACTGCGCCTACATCATAACTCGAAATCTATCTCGGAATCTACTGCGCCTACATCATAACTCGGAAGCTACTGCGCCTACATCATAACTCGGAATCTAACTCAGAATCTACTGCGCCTACATCATAACTCTGAATCTACTGCGCCTACATCATAACTCGGAATCTAACTCGGAATCTACTGCGCCTACATCATAACTCGGAATCTAACTCGGAATCTACTGCGCCTACATCATAACTCGGAATCTACTGCGCCTACATCATAACTCGGAATCTAACTCGGAATCTACTGCGCCTACATCATAACTCGGAATCTACTGCGCCTACATCATAACTCGGAATCTAACTTGGAATCTACTGCGCCTACATCAGAACTCGGAATCTACTGCGCCTACATCATAACTCGGAATCTAACTCGGAATCTACTGCGCCTACATCATAACTAGGAATCTACTGTGCCTACATCATAACTGGGAATCCAACTCGGTATCTACTGCGCGTACATCATAACTCGGAATCTACTGCGCCTACATCATAACTCGGAATCTAACTCGGAATCTACTGCGCCTACATCGTAACTCGGAATCTAACTCGGAATCTACTGCGCCTACATCATAACTCGGAATCTACTGTGCCTACATCATAACTCGGAATCTACTGCGCCTACATCATAACTCGGAATCAACTGCGCCTACATCATAACTTGGAATCTACTGCGCCTACATCATAACTCGGAATCTACTGCGATTACATCATAACTCGGAATCTAACTCGGAATCTACTGCGCCTACATCATAACTCGGAATCTAACTCGGAATCTAATGTGCCTACATCATAACTCGGAATCTACTGCGCCTACATCATAACTCGGAATCTACTGCGCCTACATCATAACTCGGAATCTAACTCGGAATCTTCTGCGCCTACATCATAACTCGGAATCAACTGCGCCTACATCATAACTCGGAATCTAACTTGGAATCTACTGCGCCTAAATCATAACTCAGAATCTAACTCGGAATCTACTGCGCCTACATCATAACTCGGAATCTACTGCGCCTACATCGTAACTCGGAATCTAACTCGGAATCTACTGCGCCTACATCATAACTAGGAATCTACTGTGCCTACATCATAACTCGGAATCTAACTCGGTATCTACTGCGCGTACATCATAACTCGGAATCTACTGCGCCTATATCATAACTCGGAATCTAACTCGGAATCTACTGCGCCTACATCATAACTCGGAATCTAACTCTGAATCTACTGCGCCTACATCATAACTCGGAATCTACTGCGCCTACATCATAACTCGGAATCAACTGCGCCTACATCATAACTTGGAATCTACTGCGCCTACATCATAACTCGGAATCTACTGCGCCTACATCATAACTCGGAATCTAACTCGGAATCTACTGCGCCTACATCATAACTCGGAATCTAACTCGGAATCTACTGTGCCTACATAATAACTCGGAATCTACTGCGCCTACATCATAACTCGGAATCTACTGCGCCTACATCATAACTCGGAATCTAACTCGGAATCTACTGCGCCTACATCATAACTCGGAATCTACTGCGCCTAAATCATAACTCAGAATCTAACTCGGAATCTACTGCGCCTACATCATAACTCGGAATCTACTGCGCCTACATCATAACTCGGAATCTAAATCGGAATCTACTGCGCCTACATCATAACTCGGAATCTAACTCGGAATCTACTGTGCCTAAATCATAACTCGGAATCTAACTCGGAATCTACTGCGCCTACATCATAACTCGGAATCTACTGCGCCTACATCATAACTCGGAATCTAACTCGGAATCTACTGCGCCTACATCATAACTCGGAATCTACTGTGCCTACATCATAACTCGGAATCTAACGCGGAATCTACTGCGCCTACATCATAACTCGGAATCTACTGTGCCTACATCATAACTCGGAATCTAACTCGGAATCTACTGCGCCTACATCATAACTCGGAATCTAACTCGGAATCTACTGCGCCTACATCATAACTCGGAATCTACTGCGCCTACATCATAACTCGGAATCTACTGCGCCTACATCATAACTCGGAATCTAACTCGGAATCTACTGCGCCTACATCATAACTCGGAATCTACTGCGCCTACATCATAACTCGAAATCTATCTCGGAATCTACTGCGCCTACATCATAACTCGGAATCTACTGCGCCTACATCATAACTCGGAATCTAACTCGGAATCTACTGCGCCTACATCATAACTCGGAATCTACTGCGCCTACATCATAACTCGGAATCTAACTCGGAATCTACTGCGCCTACATCAGAACTCGGAATCTAACTCGGAATCTACTGCGCCTACATCATAACTTGGAATCTACTGCGGCTACATCATAACTCGGAATCTAACTCGGAATCTACTGAGCCCACATCATAACTCGGAATCTACTGCGCCTACATCATGACTCGGAATCTAACTCGGAATCTACTGCGCCTACATCATAACTCGGAATCTACTGCGCCTACATCGTAACTCGGAATCTACTGCGCCTACATCATAACTCGGAATCTACTGCGCCTACATCATAACTCGGAATCTACTGTGCCTACATCATAACTCGGAATCTAACTCGGAATCTACTGCGCCTACATCATAACTCGGAATCTACTGCGCCTACATCATAACTCGGAATCTAACTCGGAATCTACTGCGCCTACATCATAACTCGGAATCTAACTCGGAATCTACTGCGCCTACATCATAACTCGGAATCTACTGCGCCTACATCATAACTCGAAATCTATCTCGGAATCTACTGCGCCTACATCATAACTCGGAAGCTACTGCGCCTACATCATAACTCGGAATCTAACTCAGAATCTACTGCGCCTACATCATAACTCGGAATCTACTGCGCCTACATCATAACTCGGAATCTAACTCGGAATCTACTGCGCCTACATCATAACTCGGAATCTAACTCGGAATCTACTGCGCCTACATCATAACTCGGAATCTACTGCGCCTACATCATAACTCGGAATCTAACTCGGAATCTACTGCGCCTACATCATAACTCGGAATCTACTGCGCCTATATCATAACTCGGAATCTAACTCGGAATCTACTGCGCCTACATCAGAACTCGGAATCTACTGCGCCTACATCATAACTCGGAATCTAACTCGGAATCTACTGCGCCTACATCATAACTAGGAATCTACTGTGCCTACATCATAACTCGGAATCTAACTCGGTATCTACTGCGCGTACATCATAACTCGGAATCTACTGCGCCTACATCATAACTCGGAATCTAACTCGGAATCTACTGCGCCTACATCGTAACTCGGAATCTAACTCGGAATCTACTGCGCCTACATCATAACTCGGAATCTACTGTGCCTACATCATAACTCGGAATCTACTGCGCCTACATCATAACTCGGAATCAACTGCGCCTACATCATAACTTGGAATCTACTGCGCCTACATCATAACTCGGAATCTACTGCGATTACATCATAACTCGGAATCTAACTCGGAATCTACTGCGCCTACATCATAACTCGGAATCTAACTCGGAATCTACTGCGCCTACATCATAACTCGGAATCTACTGCGCCTACATCATAACTCGGAATCTACTGTGCCTACATCATAACTCGGAATCTAACTCGGAATCTACTGCGCCTACATCATAACTCGGAATCTACTGCGCCTACATCATAACTCGGAATCTAACTCGGAATCTACTGCGCCTACATCATAACTCGGAATCTAACTCGGAATCTACTGCGCCTACATCATAACTCGGAATCTACTGCGCCTACATCATAACTCGAAATCTATCTCGGAATCTACTGCGCCTACATCATAACTCGGAAGCTACTGCGCCTACATCATAACTCGGAATCTAACTCAGAATCTACTGCGCCTACATCATAACTCGGAATCTACTGCGCCTACATCATAACTCGGAATCTAACTCGGAATCTACTGCGCCTACATCATAACTCGGAATCTAACTCGGAATCTACTGCGCCTACATCATAACTCGGAATCTACTGCGCCTACATCATAACTCGGAATCTAACTCGGAATCTACTGCGCCTACATCATAACTCGGAATCTACTGCGCCTATATCATAACTCGGAATCTAACTCGGAATCTACTGCGCCTACATCAGAACTCGGAATCTACTGCGCCTACATCATAACTCGGAATCTAACTCGGAATCTACTGCGCCTACATCATAACTAGGAATCTACTGTGCCTACATCATAACTCGGAATCTAACTCGGTATCTACTGCGCGTACATCATAACTCGGAATCTACTGCGCCTACATCATAACTCGGAATCTAACTCGGAATCTACTGCGCCTACATCGTAACTCGGAATCTAACTCGGAATCTACTGCGCCTACATCATAACTCGGAATCTACTGTGCCTACATCATAACTCGGAATCTACTGCGCCTACATCATAACTCGGAATCAACTGCGCCTACATCATAACTTGGAATCTACTGCGCCTACATCATAACTCGGAATCTACTGCGATTACATCATAACTCGGAATCTAACTCGGAATCTACTGCGCCTACATCATAACTCGGAATCTAACTCGGAATCTACTGCGCCTACATCATAACTCGGAATCTACTGCGCCTACATCATAACTCGGAATCTACTGTGCCTACATCATAACTCGGAATCTAACTCGGAATCTACTGCGCCTACATCATAACTCGGAATCTACTGCGCCTACATCATAACTCGGAATCTAACTCGGAATCTACTGCGCCTACATCATAACTCGGAATCTAACTCGGAATCTACTGCGCCTACATCATAACTCGGAATCTACTGCGCCTACATCATAACTCGAAATCTATCTCGGAATCTACTGCGCCTACATCATAACTCGGAAGCTACTGCGCCTACATCATAACTCGGAATCTAACTCAGAATCTACTGCGCCTACATCATAACTCGGAATCTACTGCGCCTACATCATAACTCGGAATCTAACTCGGAATCTACTGCGCCTACATCAGAACTCGGAATCTAACTCGGAATCTACTGCGCCTACATCATAACTCGGAATCTACTGCGCCTACATCATAACTCGGAATCTAACTCGGAATCTACTGCGCCTACATCATAACTCGGAATCTACTGCGCCTATATCATAACTCGGAATCTAACTCGGAATCTACTGCGCCTACATCAGAACTCGGAATCTACTGCGCCTACATCATAACTCGGAATCTAACTCGGAATCTACTGCGCCTACATCATAACTAGGAATCTACTGTGCCTACATCATAACTCGGAATCTAACTCGGTATCTACTGCGCGTACATCATAACTCGGAATCTACTGCGCCTACATCATAACTCGGAATCTAACTCGGAATCTACTGCGCCTACATCGTAACTCGGAATCTAACTCGGAATCTACTGCGCCTACATCATAACTCGGAATCTACTGTGCCTACATCATAACTCGGAATCTACTGCGCCTACATCATAACTCGGAATCAACTGCGCCTACATCATAACTTGGAATCTACTGCGCCTACATCATAACTCGGAATCTACTGCGATTACATCATAACTCGGAATCTAACTCGGAATCTACTGCGCCTACATCATAACTCGGAATCTAACTCGGAATCTACTGCGCCTACATCATAACTCGGAATCTACTGCGCCTACATCATAACTCGGAATCTACTGTGCCTACATCATAACTCGGAATCTAACTCGGAATCTACTGCGCCTACATCATAACTCGGAATCTACTGCGCCTACATCATAACTCGGAATCTAACTCGGAATCTACTGCGCCTACATCATAACTCGGAATCTAACTCGGAATCTACTGCGCCTACATCATAACTCGGAATCTACTGCGCCTACATCATAACTCGAAATCTATCTCGGAATCTACTGCGCCTACATCATAACTCGGAAGCTACTGCGCCTACATCATAACTCGGAATCTAACTCAGAATCTACTGCGCCTACATCATAACTCGGAATCTACTGCGCCTACATCATAACTCGGAATCTAACTCGGAATCTACTGCGCCTACATCATAACTCGGAATCTAACTCGGAATCTACTGCGCCTACATCATAACTCGGAATCTACTGCGCCTACATCATAACTCGGAATCTAACTCGGAATCTACTGCGCCTACATCATAACTCGGAATCTACTGCGCCTATATCATAACTCGGAATCTAACTCGGAATCTACTGCGCCTACATCAGAACTCGGAATCTACTGCGCCTACATCATAACTCGGAATCTAACTCGGAATCTACTGCGCCTACATCATAACTAGGAATCTACTGTGCCTACATCATAACTCGGAATCTAACTCGGTATCTACTGCGCGTACATCATAACTCGGAATCTACTGCGCCTACATCATAACTCGGAATCTAACTCGGAATCTACTGCGCCTACATCGTAACTCGGAATCTAACTCGGAATCTACTGCGCCTACATCATAACTCGGAATCTACTGTGCCTACATCATAACTCGGAATCTACTGCGCCTACATCATAACTCGGAATCAACTGCGCCTACATCATAACTCGGAATCTACTGCGCCTACATCATAACTCGGAATCTACTGCGATTACATCATAACTCGGAATCTAACTCGGAATCTACTGCGCCTACATCATAACTCGGAATCTAACTCGGAATCTACTGCGCCTACATCATAACTCGGAATCTACTGCGCCTACATCATAACTCGGAATCTACTGTGCCTACATCATAACTCGGAATCTAACTCGGAATCTACTGCGCCTACATCATAACTCGGAATCTACTGCGCCTACATCATAACTCGGAATCTAACTCGGAATCTACTGCGCCTACATCATAACTCGGAATCTAACTCGGAATCTACTGCGCCTACATCATAACTCGGAATCTACTGCGCCTACATCATAACTCGAAATCTATCTCGGAATCTACTGCGCCTACATCATAACTCGGAAGCTACTGCGCCTACATCATAACTCGGAATCTAACTCAGAATCTACTGCGCCTACATCATAACTCGGAATCTACTGCGCCTACATCATAACTCGGAATCTAACTCGGAATCTACTGCGCCTACATCAGAACTCGGAATCTAACTCGGAATCTACTGCGCCTACATCATAACTCGGAATCTACTGCGCCTACATCATAACTCGGAATCTAACTCGGAATCTACTGCGCCTACATCATAACTCGGAATCTACTGCGCCTATATCATAACTCGGAATCTAACTCGGAATCTACTGCGCCTACATCAGAACTCGGAATCTACTGCGCCTACATCATAACTCGGAATCTAACTCGGAATCTACTGCGCCTACATCATAACTAGGAATCTACTGTGCCTACATCATAACTCGGAATCTAAATCGGTATCTACTGCGCGTACATCATAACTCGGAATCTACTGCGCCTACATCATAACTCGGAATCTAACTTGGAATCTACTGCGCCTACATCGTAACTCGGAATCTAACTCGGAATCTACTGCGCCTACATCATAACTCGGAATCTACTGTGCCTACATCATAACTCGGAATCTACTGCGCCTACATCATAACTCGGAATCAACTGCGCCTACATCATAACTTGGAATCTACTGCGCCTACATCATAACTCGGAATCTACTGCGATTACATCATAACTCGGAATCTAACTCGGAATCTACTGCGCCTACATCATAACTCGGAATCTAACTCGGAATCTAATGTGCCTACATCATAACTCGGAATCTACTGCGCCTACATCATAACTCGGAATCTACTGCGCCTACATCATAACTCGGAATCTAACTCGGAATCTACTGCGCCTACATCATAACTCGGAATCTACTGCGCCTACATCATAACTCGGAATCTAACTTGGAATCTACTGCGCCTACACCATAACTCGGAATCTTACTCGGAATCTACTGCGCCTACATCATAACTCGGAATCTACTGCTCCTACATCATAACTCGGAATCTACTGCGCCTACATCATAACTCGGAATCTACTGCGCTTACATCATAACTCGGAATCTAACTCGGTATCTACTGCGCCTACATCATAACTCGGAATCTACTGCGCCTACATCATAACTCGGAATCTAACTCGGAATCTACTGCGACTACATCATAACTCGGAATCTACTGCGCCTACATCATAACTCGGAATCTAACTCGGAATCTACTGCGCCTACATCATAACTCGGAATCTACTGCGCCTACATCATAACTCGGAATCTAACTCGGAATCTACTGCGCCTACATAATAACTCGGAATCTACTGCGCCTACATCATAACTCGGAATTTACTGCGCCTGCATCTTGACTCGGAATCTACTGCGCCTACATCATAACTCGGTATCTACTGCGCCTACATCATAACTCGGAATCTACTGCGCATACATCATAACTCGGAATCTACTGCGCCTACATCATAACTCGGAATCTAACTCGGAATCTACTGCGCCTACATCATAACTCGGAATCTACTGCGCCTACATCATAACTAGGAATCTAACTAGGAATCTACTGCGCCTACATCATAACTCGGAATCTACTGCGCCTACATCATAACTCGGAATCTTCTGCGCCTACATCATAACTCGGAATCTAACTCGGAATCTACTGCGCCTACATCATAACTCGGAATCTACTGCGCCTACATTTTAACTCGGAATCTACTGCGCCTACATCATAACTTGGAATCTAACTCGGAATTTACTGTGCCTACATCATAACTCGGAATCTACTGCGCCTACATCATAACTCGGAATCTAACTCGGAATCTACTGTGCCTACATCATAACTCGGAATCTACTGCGCCTAAATCATAACTCGGAATCTAACTCAGAATCTACTGCTCCTACATCATAACTCGGAATCCAACTCGGAATCTACTGCGCCTACATCATAACTCGGATTCTACTGTGCCTACATCATAACTAGGAATCTAACGGGGAATCTACTGCGCCTACATCATAACTCGGAATCTAACTCGGAATCTACTGCGCCTACATCATAACTCGGAATCTAACTCGGAATCTACTGCGCCTACATCATAACTCGGAATCTACTGCGCCTACATCATAACTCGAAATCTATCTCGGAATCTACTGCGCCTACATCATAACTCGGAAGCTACTGCGCCTACATCATAACTCGGAATCTAACTCAGAATCTACTGCGCCTACATCATAACTCGGAATCTACTGCGCCTACATCATAACTCGGAATCTAACTCGGAATCTACTGCGCCTACATCATAACTCGGAATCTAACTCGGAATCTACTGCGCCTACATCATAACTCGGAATCTACTGCGCCTACATCATAACTCGGAATCTAACTCGGAATCTACTGCGCCTACATCATAACTCGGAATCTACTGCGCCTACATCATAACTCGGAATCTAACTTGGAATCTACTGCGCCTACATCAGAACTCGGAATCTACTGCGCCTACATCATAACTCGGAATCTAACTCGGAATCTACTGCGCCTACATCATAACTAGGAATCTACTGTGCCTACATCATAACTGGGAATCCAACTCGGTATCTACTGCGCGTACATCATAACTCGGAATCTACTGCGCCTACATCATAACTCGGAATCTAACTCGGAATCTACTGCGCCTACATCGTAACTCGGAATCTAACTCGGAATCTACTGCGCCTACATCATAACTCGGAATCTACTGTGCCTACATCATAACTCGGAATCTACTGCGCCTACATCATAACTCGGAATCAACTGCGCCTACATCATAACTTGGAATCTACTGCGCCTACATCATAACTCGGAATCTACTGCGATTACATCATAACTCGGAATCTAACTCGGAATCTACTGCGCCTACATCATAACTCGGAATCTAACTCGGAATCTAATGTGCCTACATCATAACTCGGAATCTACTGCGCCTACATCATAACTCGGAATCTACTGCGCCTACATCATAACTCGGAATCTAACTCGGAATCTTCTGCGCCTACATCATAACTCGGAATCAACTGCGCCTACATCATAACTCGGAATCTAACTTGGAATCTACTGCGCCTAAATCATAACTCAGAATCTAACTCGGAATCTACTGCGCCTACATCATAACTCGGAATCTACTGCGCCTACATCATAACTCGGAATCTAACTCGGAATCTACTGCGCCTACATCATAACTCGGAATCTAACTCGGAATCTACTGCGCCTACACCATAACTTGGAATCTAACTCGGATTCTACTGCGCCTACATCATAACTCGGAATCTACTGCGCCTACATCATAACTCGGAATCTAACTCGGAATCTACTGCGCCTACATCATAACTCGGAATCTACTGCGCCTACATCATAACTCGGAATCTAACTCGGAATCTACTGCGCCTACATCATAACTCGGAATCTAACTCGGAATCTACTGTGCCTACATCATAACTCGGAATCTACTGCGCCTACATCATAACTCGGAATCTAACTCGGAATCTACTGCGCCTACATCGTAACTCGGAATCTACTGCGCCTACATCATAACTCGGAATCTACTGCGCCTACATCATAACTCGGAATCTACTGTGCCTACATCATAACTCGGAATCTAACTCGGAATCTACTGCGCCTACATCATAACTCGGAATCTACTGCGCCTACATCATAACTCGGAATCTAACTCGGAATCTACTGTGCCTACATCATAACTCGGAATCTAACTCGGAATCTACTGTGCCTACATCATAACTCGGAATCTACTGCGCCTACATCATAACTCGGAATCTAACTCGGAATCTACTGCGCCTACATCATAACTCGGAATCTACTGCGCCTACATCATAACTCAGAATCTAACTCGGAATCTACTGCGCCTACATCATAACTCGGAATCTACTGCGCCTACATCGTAACTCGGAATCTAACTCGGAATCTACTGCGCCTACATCATAACTAGGAATCTACTGTGCCTACATCATAACTCGGAATCTAACTCGGTATCTACTGCGCGTACATCATAACTCGGAATCTACTGCGCCTATATCATAACTCGGAATCTAACTCGGAATCTACTGCGCCTACATCATAACTCGGAATCTAACTCGGAATCTACTGCACCTACATCATAACTCGGAATCTACTGTGCCTACATCATAACTCTGAATCTACTGCGCCTACATCATAACTCGGAATCTACTGCGCCTACATCATAACTCGGAATCAACTGCGCCTACATCATAACTTGGAATCTACTGCGCCTACATCATAACTCGGAATCTACTGCGCCTACATCATAACTCGGAATCTAACTCGGAATCTACTGCGCCTACATCATAACTCGGAATCTAACTCGGAATCTACTGTGCCTACATAATAACTCGGAATCTACTGCGCCTACATCATAACTCGGAATCTACTGCGCCTACATCATAACTCGGAATCTAACTCGGAATCTACTGCGCCTACATCATAACTCGGAATCTACTGCGCCTAAATCATAACTCAGAATCTAACTCGGAATCTACTGCGCCTACATCATAACTCGGAATCTACTGCGCCTACATCATAACTCGGAATCTAAATCGGAATCTACTGCGCCTACATCATAACTCGGAATCTAACTCGGAATCTACTGTGCCTAAATCATAACTCGGAATCTAACTCGGAATCTACTGCGCCTACATCATAACTCGGAATCTACTGCGCCTACATCATAACTCGGAATCTAACTCGGAATCTACTGCGCCTACATCATAACTCGGAATCTACTGTGCCTACATCATAACTCGGAATCTAACGCGGAATCTACTGTGCCTACATCATAACTCGGAATCTACTGTGCCTACATCATAACTCGGAATCTAACTCGGAATCTACTGCGCCTACATCATAACTCGGAATCTAACTCGGAATCTACTGCGCCTACATCATAACTCGGAATCTACTGCGCCTACATCATAACTCGGAATCTACTGCGCCTACATCATAACTCGGAATCTAACTCGGAATCTACTGCGCCTACATCATAACTCGGAATCTACTGCGCCTACATCATAACTCGAAATCTATCTCGGAATCTACTGCGCCTACATCATAACTCGGAATCTACTGCGCCTACATCATAACTCGGAATCTAACTCGGAATCTACTGCGCCTACATCATAACTCGGAATCTACTGCGCCTACATCATAACTCGGAATCTAACTCGGAATCTACTGCGCCTACATCAGAACTCGGAATCTAACTCGGAATCTACTGCGCCTACATCATAACTTGGAATCTACTGCGGCTACATCATAACTCGGAATCTAACTCGGAATCTACTGCGCCCACATCATAACTCGGAATCTACTGCGCCTACATCATGACTCGGAATCTAACTCGGAATCTACTGCGCCTACATCATAACTCGGAATCTACTGCGCCTACATCGTAACTCGGAATCTACTGCGCCTACATCATAACTCGGAATCTACTGCGCCTACATCATAACTCGGAATCTACTGTGCCTACATCATAACTCGGAATCTAACTCGGAATCTACTGCGCCTACATCATAACTCGGAATCTACTGCGCCTACATCATAACTCGGAATCTAACTCGGAATCTACTGCGCCTACATCATAACTCGGAATCTAACTCGGAATCTACTGCGCCTACATCATAACTCGGAATCTACTGCGCCTACATCATAACTCGAAATCTATCTCGGAATCTACTGCGCCTACATCATAACTCGGAAGCTACTGCGCCTACATCATAACTCGGAATCTAACTCAGAATCTACTGCGCCTACATCATAACTCGGAATCTACTGCGCCTACATCATAACTCGGAATCTAACTCGGAATCTACTGCGCCTACATCATAACTCGGAATCTAACTCGGAATCTACTGCGCCTACATCATAACTCGGAATCTACTGCGCCTACATCATAACTCGGAATCTAACTCGGAATCTACTGCGCCTACATCATAACTCGGAATCTACTGCGCCTATATCATAACTCGGAATCTAACTCGGAATCTACTGCGCCTACATCAGAACTCGGAATCTACTGCGCCTACATCATAACTCGGAATCTAACTCGGAATCTACTGCGCCTACATCATAACTAGGAATCTACTGTGCCTACATCATAACTCGGAATCTAACTCGGTATCTACTGCGCGTACATCATAACTCGGAATCTACTGCGCCTACATCATAACTCGGAATCTAACTCGGAATCTACTGCGCCTACATCGTAACTCGGAATCTAACTCGGAATCTACTGCGCCTACATCATAACTCAGAATCTACTGTGCCTACATCATAACTCGGAATCTACTGCGCCTACATCATAACTCGGAATCAACTGCGCCTACATCATAACTTGGAATCTACTGCGCCTACATCATAACTCGGAATCTACTGCGATTACATCATAACTCGGAATCTAACTCGGAATCTACTGCGCCTACATCATAACTCGGAATCTAACTCGGAATCTACTGCGCCTACATCATAACTCGGAATCTACTGCGCCTACATCATAACTCGGAATCTACTGTGCCTACATCATAACTCGGAATCTAACTCGGAATCTACTGCGCCTACATCATAACTCGGAATCTACTGCGCCTACATCATAACTCGGAATCTAACTCGGAATCTACTGCGCCTACATCATAACTCGGAATCTAACTCGGAATCTACTGCGCCTACATCATAACTCGGAATCTACTGCGCCTACATCATAACTCGAAATCTATCTCGGAATCTACTGCGCCTACATCATAACTCGGAAGCTACTGCGCCTACATCATAACTCGGAATCTAACTCAGAATCTACTGCGCCTACATCATAACTCGGAATCTACTGCGCCTACATCATAACTCGGAATCTAACTCGGAATCTACTGCGCCTACATCAGAACTCGGAATCTAACTCGGAATCTACTGCGCCTACATCATAACTCGGAATCTACTGCGCCTACATCATAACTCGGAATCTAACTCGGAATCTACTGCGCCTACATCATAACTCGGAATCTACTGCGCCTATATCATAACTCGGAATCTAACTCGGAATCTACTGCGCCTACATCAGAACTCGGAATCTACTGCGCCTACATCATAACTCGGAATCTAACTCGGAATCTACTGCGCCTACATCATAACTAGGAATCTACTGTGCCTACATCATAACTCGGAATCTAACTCGGTATCTTCTGCGCGTACATCATAACTCGGAATCTACTGCGCCTACATCATAACTCGGAATCTAACTTGGAATCTACTGCGCCTACATCGTAACTCGGAATCTAACTCGGAATCTACTGCGCCTACATCATAACTCGGAATCTACTGTGCCTACATCATAACTCGGAATCTACTGCGCCTACATCATAACTCGGAATCAACTGCGCCTACATCATAACTTGGAATCTACTGCGCCTACATCATAACGCGGAATCTACTGCGATTACATCATAACTCGGAATCTAACTCGGAATCTACTGCGCCTACATCATAACTCGGAATCTAACTCGGAATCTAATGTGCCTACATCATAACTCGGAATCTACTGCGCCTACATCATAACTCGGAATCTACTGCGCCTACATCATAACTCGGAATCTAACTCGGAATCTACTGCGCCTACATCATAACTCGGAATCTACTGCGCCTACATCATAACTCGGAATCTAACTTGGAATCTACTGCGCCTACACCATAACTCGGAATCTTACTCGGAATCTACTGCGCCTACATCATAACTCGGAATCTACTGCTCCTACATCATAACTCGGAATCTACTGCGCCTACATCATAACTCGGAATCTACTGCGCTTACATCATAACTCGGAATCTAACTCGGTATCTACTGCGCCTACATCATAACTCGGAATCTACTGCGCCTACATCATAACTCGGAATCTAACTCGGAATCTACTGCGACTACATCATAACTCGGAATCTACTGCGCCTACATCATAACTCGGAATCTAACTCGGAATCTACTGCGCCTACATCATAACTCGGAATCTACTGCGCCTACATCATAACTCGGAATCTAACTCGGAATCTACTGCGCCTACATAATAACTCGGAATCTACTGCGCCTACATCATAACTCGGAATTTACTGCGCCTGCATCTTGACTCGGAATCTACTGCGCCTACATCATAACTCGGTATCTACTGCACCTACATCATAACTCGGAATCTACTGCGCATACATCATAACTCGGAATCTACTGCGCCTACATCATAACTCGGAATCTAACTCGGAATCTACTGCGCCTACATCATAACTCGGAATCTACTGCGCCTACATCATAACTAGGAATCTAACTAGGAATCTACTGCGCCTACATCATAACTCGGAATCTACTGCGCCTACATCATAACTCGGAATCTTCTGCGCCTACATCATAACTCGGAATCTAACTCGGAATCTACTGCGCCTACATCATAACTCGGAATCTACTGCGCCTACATTTTAACTCGGAATCTACTGCGCCTACATCATAACTTGGAATCTAACTCGGAATTTCCTGTGCCTACATCATAACTCGGAATCTACTGCGCCTACATCATAACTCGGAATCTAACTCGGAATCTACTGTGCCTACATCATAACTCGGAATCTACTGCGCCTACATCATAACTCGGAATCTACTGCGCCTAAATCATAACTCGGAATCTAACTCAGAATCTACTGCTCCTACATCATAACTCGGAATCCAACTCGGAATCTACTGCGCCTACATCATAACTCGGATTCTACTGTGCCTACATCATAACTCGGAATCTAACGGGGAATCTACTGCGCCTACATCATAACTCGGAATCTAACTCGGAATCTACTGCGCCTACATCATAACTCGGAATCTAACTCGGAATCTACTGCGCCTACATCATAACTCGGAATCTACTGCGCCTACATCATAACTCGAAATCTATCTCGGAATCTACTGCGCCTACATCATAACTCGGAAGCTACTGCGCCTACATCATAACTCGGAATCTAACTCAGAATCTACTGCGCCTACATCATAACTCGGAATCTACTGCGCCTACATCATAACTCGGAATCTAACTCGGAATCTACTGCGCCTACATCATAACTCGGAATCTAACTCGGAATCTACTGCGCCTACATCATAACTCGGAATCTACTGCGCCTACATCATAACTCGGAATCTAACTCGGAATCTACTGCGCCTACATCATAACTCGGAATCTACTGCGCCTACATCATAACTCGGAATCTAACTCGGAATCTACTGCGCCTACATCAGAACTCGGAATCTACTGCGCCTACATCATAACTCGGAATCTAACTCGGAATCTACTGCGCCTACATCATAACTAGGAATCTACTGTGCCTACATCATAACTGGGAATCCAACTCGGTATCTACTGCGCGTACATCATAACTCGGAATCTACTGCGCCTACATCATAACTCGGAATCTAACTCGGAATCTACTGCGCCTACATCGTAACTCGGAATCTAACTCGGAATCTACTGCGCCTACATCATAACTCGGAATCTACTGTGCCTACATCATAACTCGGAATCTACTGCGCCTACATCATAACTCGGAATCAACTGCGCCTACATCATAACTTGGAATCTACTGCGCCTACATCATAACTCGGAATCTACTGCGATTTCATCATAACTCGGAATCTAACTCGGAATCTACTGCGCCTACATCATAACTCGGAATCTAACTCGGAATCTAATGTGCCTACATCATAACTCGGAATCTACTGCGCCTACATCATAACTCGGAATCTACTGCGCCTACATCATAACTCGGAATCTAACTCGGAATCTTCTGCGCCTACATCATAACTCGGAATCAACTGCGCCTACATCATAACTCGGAATCTAACTTGGAATCTACTGCGCCTAAATCATAACTCAGAATCTAACTCGGAATCTACTGCGCCTACATCATAACTCGGAATCTACTGCGCCTACATCATAACTCGGAATCTAACTCGGAATCTACTGCGCCTACATCATAACTCGGAATCTAACTCGGAATCTACTGCGCCTACACCATAACTTGGAATCTAACTCGGATTCTACTGCGCCTACATCATAACTCGGAATCTACTGCGCCTACATCATAACTCGGAATCTAACTCGGAATCTACTGCGCCTACATCATAACTCGGAATCTACTGCGCCTACATCATAACTCGGAATCTAACTCGGAATCTACTGCGCCTACATCATAACTCGGAATCTAACTTGGAATCTACTGTGCCTACATCATAACTCGGAATCTACTGCGCCTACATCATAACTCGGAATCTAACTCGGAATCTACTGCGCCTACATCATAACTCGGAATCTACTGCGCCTACATCATAACTCGGAATCTACTGCGCCTACATCGTAACTCGGAATCTACTGCGCCTACATCATAACTCGGAATCTACTGCGCCTACATCATAACTCGGAATCTACTGTGCCTACATCATAACTCGGAATCTAACACGGAATCTACTGCGCCTACATCATAACTCGGAATCTACTGCGCCTACATCATAACTCGGAATCTAACTCGGAATCTACTGTGCCTACATCATAACTCGGAATCTAACTCGGAATCTACTGCGCCTACATAATAACTCGGAATCTACTGCGCCTACATCATAACTCGGAATTTACTGCGCCTGCATCTTGACTCGGAATCTACTGCGCCTACATCATAACTCGGTATCTACTGCGCCTACATCATAACTCGGAATCTACTGCGCATACATCATAACTCGGAATCTACTGCGCCTACATCATAACTCGGAATCTAACTCGGAATCTACTGCGCCTACATCATAACTCGGAATCTACTGCGCCTACATCATAACTAGGAATCTAACTAGGAATCTACTGCGCCTACATCATAACTCGGAATCTACTGCGCCTACATCATAACTCGGAATCTTCTGCGCCTACATCATAACTCGGAATCTAACTCGGAATCTACTGCGCCTACATCATAACTCGGAATCTACTGCGCCTACATTTTAACTCGGAATCTACTGCGCCTACATCATAACTTGGAATCTAACTCGGAATTTACTGTGCCTACATCATAACTCGGAATCTACTGCGCCTACATCATAACTCGGAATCTAACTCGGAATCTACTGTGCCTACATCATAACTCGGAATCTACTGCGCCTACATCATAACTCGGAATCTACTGCGCCTAAATCATAACTCGGAATCTAACTCAGAATCTACTGCTCCTACATCATAACTCGGAATCCAACTCGGAATCTACTGCGCCTACATCATAACTCGGATTCTACTGTGCCTACATCATAACTCGGAATCTAACGGGGAATCTACTGCGCCTACATCATAACTCGGAATCTAACTCGGAATCTACTGCGCCTACATCATAACTCGGAATCTACTGCGCCTACATCATAACTCGAAATCTATCTCGGAATCTACTGCGCCTACATCATAACTCGGAAGCTACTGCGCCTACATCATAACTCGGAATCTAACTCAGAATCTACTGCGCCTACATCATAACTCGGAATCTACTGCGCCTACATCATAACTCGGAATCTAACTCGGAATCTACTGCGCCTACATCATAACTCGGAATCTAACTCGGAATCTACTGCGCCTACATCATAACTCGGAATCTACTGCGCCTACATCATAACTCGGAATCTAACTCGGAATCTACTGCGCCTACATCATAACTCGGAATCTACTGCGCCTACATCATAACTCGGAATCTAACTCGGAATCTACTGCGCCTACATCAGAACTCGGAATCTACTGCGCCTACATCATAACTCGGAATCTAACTCGGAATCTACTGCGCCTACATCATAACTAGGAATCTACTGTGCCTACATCATAACTGGGAATCCAACTCGGTATCTACTGCGCGTACATCATAACTCGGAATCAACTGCGCCTACATCATAACTCGGAATCTAACTCGGAATCTACTGCGCCTACATCGTAACTCGGAATCTAACTCGGAATCTACTGCGCCTACATCATAACTCGGAATCTACTGAGCCTACATCATAACTCGGAATCTACTGCGCCTACATCATAACTCGGAATCAACTGCGCCTACATCATAACTTGGAATCTACTGCGCCTACATCATAACTCGGAATCTACTGCGATTACATCATAACTCGGAATCTAACTCGGAATCTACTGCGCCTACATCATAACTCGGAATCTAACTCGGAATCTAATGTGCCTACATCATAACTCGGAATCTACTGCGCCTACATCATAACTCGGAATCTACTGCGCCTACATCATAACTCGGAATCTAACTCGGAATCTTCTGCGCCTACATCATAACTCGGAATCAACTGCGCCTACATCATAACTCGGAATCTAACGTGGAATCTACTGCGCCTAAATCATAACTCAGAATCTAACTCGGAATCTACTGCGCCTACATCATAACTCGGAATCTACTGCGCCTACATCATAACTCGGAATCTAACTCGGAATCTACTGCGCCTACATCATAACTCGGAATCTAACTCGGAATCTACTGCGCCTACACCATAACTTGGAATCTAACTCGGATTCTACTGCGCCTACATCATAACTCGGAATCTACTGCGCCTACATCATAACTCGGAATCTAACTCGGAATCTACTGCGCCTACATCATAACTCGGAATCTACTGCGCCTACATCATAACTCGGAATCTAACTCGGAATCTACTGCGCCTACATCATAACTCGGAATCTAACTCTGAATCTACTGTGCCTACATCATAACTCGGAATCTACTGCGCCTACATCATAACTCGGAATCTAACTCGGAATCTACTGCGCCTACATCATAACTCGGAATCTACTGCGCCTACATCATAACTCGGAATCTACTGCGCCTACATCGTAACTCGGAATCTACTGCGCCTACATCATAACTCGGAATCTACTCCGCCTACATCATAACTCGGAATCTACTGTGCCTACATCATAACTCGGAATCTAACACGGAATCTACTGCGCCTACATCATAACTCGGAATCTACTGCGCCTACATCATAACTCGGAATCTAACTCGGAATCTACTGTGCCTACATCATAACTCGGAATCTAACTCGGAATCTACTGTGCCTACATCATAACTCGGAATCTACTGCGCCTACATCATAACTCGGAATCTAACTCGGAATCTACTGCGCCTACATCATAACTCGGAATCTACTGCGCCTACATCATAACTCGGAATCTAACTCGGAATCTACTGCGCCTACATCATAACTCGGAATCTACTGCGCCTACATCATAACTCGGAATCTAACTCGGAATCTACTGCGCCTACATCATAACTAGGAATCTACTGTGCCTACATCATAACTCGGAATCTAACTCGGTATCTACTGCGCGTACATCATAACTCGGAATCTACTGCGCCTATATCATAACTCGGAATCTAACTCGGAATCTACTGCGCCTACATCATAACTCGGAATCTAACTCGGAATCTACTGCACCTACATCATAACTCGGAATCTACTGTGCCTACATCATAACTCTGAATCTACTGCGCCTACATCATAACTCGGAATCTACTGCGCCTACATCATAACTCGGAATCAACTGCGCCTACATCATAACTTGGAATCTACTGCGCCTACATCATAACTCGGAATCTAACTCGGAATCTACTGCGCCTACATCATAACTAGGAATCTACTGTGCCTACATCATAACTCGGAATCTAACTCGGTATCTACTGCGCGTACATCATAACTCGGAATCTACTGCGCCTATATCATAACTCGGAATCTAACTCGGAATCTACTGCGCCTACATCATAACTCGGAATCTAACTCGGAATCTACTGCACCTACATCATAACTCGGAATCTACTGTGCCTACATCATAACTCTGAATCTACTGTGCCTACATAATAACTCGGAATCTACTGCGCCTACATCATAACTCGGAATCTACTGCGCCTACATCATAACTCGGAATCTAACTCGGAATCTACTGCGCCTACATCATAACTCGGAATCTACTGCGCCTACATCATAACTCGGAATCTAACTTGGAATCTACTGCGCCTAAATCATAACTCAGAATCTAACTCGGAATCTACTGCGCCTACATCATAACTCGGAATCTACTGCGCCTACATCATAACTCGGAATCTAAATCGGAATCTACTGCGCCTACATCATAACTCGGAATCTAACTCGGAATCTACTGTGCCTAAATCATAACTCGGAATCTAACTCGGAATCTACTGCGCCTACATCATAACTCGGAATCTACTGCGCCTACATCATAACTCGGAATCTAACTCGGAATCTACTGCGCCTACATCATAACTCGGAATCTACTGTGCCTACATCATAACTCGGAATCTAACGCGGAATCTACTGCGCCTACATCATAACTCGGAATCTACTGTGCCTACATCATAACTCGGAATCTAACTCGGAATCTACTGCGCCTACATCATAACTCGGAATCTAACTCGGAATCTACTGCGCCTACATCATAACTCGGAATCTACTGCGCCTACATCATAACTCGGAATCTACTGCGCCTACATCATAACTCGGAATCTAACTCGGAATCTACTGCGCCTACATCATAACTCGGAATCTACTGCGCCTACATCATAACTCGGAATCTATCTCGGAATCTACTGCGCCTACATCATAACTCGGAATCTACTGCGCCTACATCATAACTCGGAATCTAACTCGGAATCTACTGCGCCTACATCATAACTCGGAATCTACTGCGCCTACATCATAACTCGGAATCTAACTCGGAATCTACTGCGCCTACATCAGAACTCGGAATCTAACTCGGAATCTACTGCGCCTACATCATAACTTGGAATCTACTGCGCCTACATCATAACTCGGAATCTAACTCGGAATCTACTGCGCCTACATCATAACTCGAAATCTATCTCGGAATCTACTGCGCCTACATCATAACTCGGAAGCTACTGCGCCTACATCATAACTCGGAATCTAACTCAGAATCTACTGCGCCTACATCATAACTCGGAATCTACTGCGCCTACATCATAACTCGGAATCTAACTCGGAATCTACTGCGCCTACATCATAACTCGGAATCTAACTCGGAATCTACTGCGCCTACATCATAACTCGGAATCTACTGCGCCTACATCATAACTCGGAATCTAACTCGGAATCTACTGCGCCTACATCATAACTCGGAATCTACTGCGCCTACATCATAACTCGGAATCTAACTCGGAATCTACTGCGCCTACATCAGAACTCGGAATCTACTGCGCCTACATCATAACTCGGAATCTAACTCGGAATCTACTGCGCCTACATCATAACTAGGAATCTACTGTGCCTACATCATAACTGGGAATCCAACTCGGTATCTACTGCGCGTACATCATAACTCGGAATCTACTGCGCCTACATCATAACTCGGAATCTAACTCGGAATCTACTGCGCCTACATCGTAACTCGGAATCTAACTCGGAATCTACTGCGCCTACATCATAACTCGGAATCTACTGTGCCTACATCATAACTCGGAATCTACTGCGCCTACATCATAACTCGGAATCAACTGCGCCTACATCATAACTTGGAATCTACTGCGCCTACATCATAACTCGGAATCTACTGCGATTACATCATAACTCGGAATCTAACTCGGAATCTACTGCGCCTACATCATAACTCGGAATCTAACTCGGAATCTAATGTGCCTACATCATAACTCGGAATCTACTGCGCCTACATCATAACTCGGAATCTACTGCGCCTACATCATAACTCGGAATCTAACTCGGAATCTTCTGCGCCTACATCATAACTCGGAATCAACTGCGCCTACATCATAACTCGGAATCTAACTTGGAATCTACTGCGCCTAAATCATAACTCAGAATCTAACTCGGAATCTACTGCGCCTACATCATAACTCGGAATCTACTGCGCCTACATCATAACTCGGAATCTAACTCGGAATCTACTGCGCCTACATCATAACTCGGAATCTAACTCGGAATCTACTGCGCCTACACCATAACTTGGAATCTAACTCGGATTCTACTGCGCCTACATCATAACTCGGAATCTACTGCGCCTACATCATAACTCGGAATCTAACTCGGAATCTACTGCGCCTACATCATAACTCGGAATCTACTGCGCCTACATCATAACTCGGAATCTAACTCGGAATCTACTGCGCCTACATCATAACTCGGAATCTAACTCGGAATCTACTGTGCCTACATCATAACTCGGAATCTACTGCGCCTACATCATAACTCGGAATCTAACTCGGAATCTACTGCGCCTACATCATAACTCGGAATCTACTGCGCCTACATCATAACTCGGAATCTACTGCGCCTACATCGTAACTCGGAATCTACTGCGCCTACATCATAACTCGGAATCTACTGCGCCTACATCATAACTCGGAATCTACTGTGCCTACATCATAACTCGGAATCTAACACGGAATCTACTGCGCCTACATCATAACTCGGAATCTACTGCGCCTACATCATAACTCGGAATCTAACTCGGAATCTACTGTGCCTACATCATAACTCGGAATCTAACTCGGAATCTACTGTGCCTACATCATAACTCGGAATCTACTGCGCCTACATCATAACTCTGAATCTAACTCGGAATCTACTGCGCCTACATCATAACTCGGAATCTACTGCGCCTACATCATAACTCGGAATCTAACTCGGAATCTACTGCGCCTACATCATAACTCGGAATCTACTGCGCCTACATCATAACTCGGAATCTAACTCGGAATCTACTGCGCCTACATCATAACTAGGAATCTACTGTGCCTACATCATAACTCGGAATCTAACTCGGTATCTACTGCGCGTACATCATAACTCGGAATCTACTGCGCCTATATCATAACTCGGAATCTAACTCGGAATCTACTGCGCCTACATCATAACTCGGAATCTAACTCGGAATCTACTGCACCTACATCATAACTCGGAATCTACTGTGCCTACACCATAACTCTGAATCTACTGCGCCTACATCATAACTCGGAATCTACTGCGCCTACATCATAACTCGGAATCAACTGCGCCTACATCATAACTTGGAATCTACTGCGCCTACATCATAACTCGGAATCTAACTCGGAATCTACTGCGCCTACATCATAACTAGGAATCTACTGTGCCTACATCATAACTCGGAATCTAACTCGGTATCTACTGCGCGTACATCATAACTCGGAATCTACTGCGCCTATATCATAACTCGGAATCTAACTCGGAATCTACTGCGCCTACATCATAACTCGGAATCTAACTCGGAATCTACTGCACCTACATCATAACTCGGAATCTACTGTGCCTACATCATAACTCTGAATCTACTGTGCCTACATAATAACTCGGAATCTACTGCGCCTACATCATAACTCGGAATCTACTGCGCCTACATCATAACTCGGAATCTAACTCGGAATCTACTGCGCCTACATCATAACTCGGAATCTACTGCGCCTACATCATAACTCGGAATCTAACTTGGAATCTACTGCGCCTAAATCATAACTCAGAATCTAACTCGGAATCTACTGCGCCTACATCATAACTCGGAATCTACTGCGCCTACATCATAACTCGGAATCTAAATCGGAATCTACTGCGCCTACATCATAACTCGGAATCTAACTCGGAATCTACTGTGCCTAAATCATAACTCGGAATCTAACTCGGAATCTACTGCGCCTACATCATAACTCGGAATCTACTGCGCCTACATCATAACTCGGAATCTAACTCGGAATCTACTGCGCCTACATCATAACTCGGAATCTACTGTGCCTACATCATAACTCGGAATCTAACGCGGAATCTACTGCGCCTACATCATAACTCGGAATCTACTGTGCCTACATCATAACTCGGAATCTAACTCGGAATCTACTGCGCCTACATCATAACTCGGAATCTAACTCGGAATCTACTGCGCCTACATCATAACTCGGAATCTACTGCGCCTACATCATAACTCGGAATCTACTGCGCCTACATCATAACTCGGAATCTAACTCGGAATCTACTGCGCCTACATCATAACTCGGAATCTACTGCGCCTACATCATAACTCGGAATCTATCTCGGAATCTACTGCGCCTACATCATAACTCGGAATCTACTGCGCCTACATCATAACTCGGAATCTAACTCGGAATCTACTGCGCCTACATCATAACTCGGAATCTACTGCGCCTACATCATAACTCGGAATCTAACTCGGAATCTACTGCGCCTACATCAGAACTCGGAATCTAACTCGGAATCTACTGCGCCTACATCATAACTTGGAATCTACTGCGGCTACATCATAACTCGGAATCTAACTCGGAATCTACTGCGCCCACATCATAACTCGGAATCTACTGCGCCTACATCATGACTCGGAATCTAACTCGGAATCTACTGCGCCTACATCATAACTCGGAATCTACTGCGCCTACATCGTAACTCGGAATCTACTGCGCCTACATCATAACTCGGAATCTACTGCGCCTACATCATAACTCGGAATCTACTGTGCCTACATCATAACTCGGAATCTAACTCGGAATCTACTGCGCCTACATCATAACTCGGAATCTACTGCGCCTACATCATAACTCGGAATCTAACTCGGAATCTACTGCGCCTACATCATAACTCGGAATCTAACTCAGAATCTACTGCGCCTACATCATAACTCGGAATCTACTGCGCCTACATCATAACTCGAAATCTATCTCGGAATCTACTGCGCCTACATCATAACTCGGAAGCTACTGCGCCTACATCATAACTCGGAATCTAACTCAGAATCTACTGCGCCTACATCATAACTCGGAATCTACTGCGCCTACATCATAACTCGGAATCTAACTCGGAATCTACTGCGCCTACATCAGAACTCGGAATCTAACTCGGAATCTACTGCGCCTACATCATAACTCGGAATCTACTGCGCCTACATCATAACTCGGAATCTAACTCGGAATCTACTGCGCCTACATCATAACTCGGAATCTACTGCGCCTATATCATAACTCGGAATCTAACTCGGAATCTACTGCGCCTACATCAGAACTCGGAATCTACTGCGCCTACATCATAACTCGGAATCTAACTCGGAATCTACTGCGCCTACATCATAACTAGGAATCTACTGTGCCTACATCATAACTCGGAATCTAACTCGGTATCTACTGCGCGTACATCATAACTCGGAATCTACTGCGCCTACATCATAACTCGGAATCTAACTCGGAATCTACTGCGCCTACATCGTAACTCGGAATCTAACTCGGAATCTACTGCGCCTACATCATAACTCGGAATCTACTGTGCCTACATCATAACTCGGAATCTACTGCGCCTACATCATAACTCGGAATCAACTGCGCCTACATCATAACTTGGAATCTACTGCGCCTACATCATAACTCGGAATCTACTGCGATTACATCATAACTCGGAATCTAACTCGGAATCTACTGCGCCTACATCATAACTCGGAATCTAACTCGGAATCTAATGTGCCTACATCATAACTCGGAATCTACTGCGCCTACATCATAACTCGGAATCTACTGCGCCTACATCATAACTCGGAATCTAACTCGGAATCTACTGCGCCTACATCATAACTCGGAATCTACTGCGCCTACATCATAACTCGGAATCTAACTTGGAATCTACTGCGCCTACACCATAACTCGGAATCTTACTCGGAATCTACTGCGCCTACATCATAACTCGGAATCTACTGCGCCTACATCATAACTCGGAATCTACTGCGCCTACATCATAACTCGGAATCTACTGCGCTTACATCATAACTCGGAATCTAACTCGGTATCTACTGCGCCTACATCATAACTCGGAATCTACTGCGCCTACATCATAACTCGGAATCTAACTCGGAATCTACTGCGACTACATCATAACTCGGAATCTACTGCGCCTACATCATAACTCGGAATCTAACTCGGAATCTACTGCGCCTACATCATAACTCGGAATCTACTGCGCCTACATCATAACTCGGAATCTAACTCGGAATCTACTGCGCCTACATAATAACTCGGAATATACTGCGCCTACATCATAACTCGGAATTTACTGCGCCTGCATCTTGACTCGGAATCTACTGCGCCTACATCATAACTCGGTATCTACTGCGCCTACATCATAACTCGGAATCTACTGCGCATACATCATAACTCGGAATCTACTGCGCCTACATCATAACTCGGAATCTAACTCGGAATCTACTGCGCCTACATCATAACTCGGAATCTACTGCGCCTACATCATAACTAGGAATCTAACTAGGAATCTACTGCGCCTACATCATAACTCGGAATCTACTGCGCCTACATCATAACTCGGAATCTTCTGCGCCTACATCATAACTCGGAATCTAACTCGGAATCTACTGCGCCTACATCATAACTCGGAATCTACTGCGCCTACATTTTAACTCGGAATCTACTGCGCCTACATCATAACTTGGAATCTAACTCGGAATTTACTGTGCCTACATCATAACTCGGAATCTACTGCGCCTACATCATAACTCGGAATCTAACTCGGAATCTACTGTGCCTACATCATAACTCGGAATCTACTGCGCCTACATCATAACTCGGAATCTACTGCGCCTAAATCATAACTCGGAATCTAACTCAGAATCTACTGCTCCTACATCATAACTCGGAATCCAACTCGGAATCTACTGCGCCTACATCATAACTCGGATTCTACTGTGCCTACATCATAACTCGGAATCTAACGCGGAATCTACTGCGCCTACATCATAACTCGGAATCTAACTCGGAATCTACTGCGCCTACATCATAACTCGGAATCTAACTCGGAATCTACTGCGCCTACATCATAACTCGGAATCTACTGCGCCTACATCATAACTCGAAATCTATCTCGGAATCTACTGCGCCTACATCATAACTCGGAAGCTACTGCGCCTACATCATAACTCGGAATCTAACTCAGAATCTACTGCGCCTACATCATAACTCGGAATCTACTGCGCCTACATCATAACTCGGAATCTAACTCGGAATCTACTGCGCCTACATCATAACTCGGAATCTAACTCGGAATCTACTGCGCCTACATCATAACTCGGAATCTACTGCGCCTACATCATAACTCGGAATCTAACTCGGAATCTACTGCGCCTACATCATAACTCGGAATCTACTGCGCCTACATCATAACTCGGAATCTAACTCGGAATCTACTGCGCCTACATCAGAACTCGGAATCTACTGCGCCTACATCATAACTCGGAATCTAACTCGGAATCTACTGCGCCTACATCATAACTAGGAATCTACTGTGCCTACATCATAACTGGGAATCCAACTCGGTATCTACTGCGCGTACATCATAACTCGGAATCTACTGCGCCTACATCATAACTCGGAATCTAACTCGGAATCTACTGCGCCTACATCGTAACTCGGAATCTAACTCGGAATCTACTGCGCCTACATCATAACTCGGAATCTACTGTGCCTACATCATAACTCGGAATCTACTGCGCCTACATCATAACTCGGAATCAACTGCGCCTACATCATAACTTGGAATCTACTGCGCCTACATCATAACTCGGAATCTACTGCGATTACATCATAACTCGGAATCTAACTCGGAATCTACTGCGCCTACATCATAACTCGGAATCTAACTCGGAATCTAATGTGCCTACATCATAACTCGGAATCTACTGCGCCTACATCATAACTCGGAATCTACTGCGCCTACATCATAACTCGGAATCTACTGCGCCTACATCATAACTCGGAATCTAACTCGGAATCTACTGCGCCTACATCATAACTCGGAATCAACTGCGCCTACATCATAACTCGGAATCTAACTTGGAATCTACTGCGCCTAAATCATAACTCAGAATCTAACTCGGAATCTACTGCGCCTACATCATAACTCGGAATCTACTGCGCCTACATCATAACTCGGAATCTAACTCGGAATCTACTGCGCCTACATCATAACTCGGAATCTAACTCGGAATCTACTGCGCCTACACCATAACTTGGAATCTAACTCGGAATCTACTGCGCCTACATCATAACTCGGAATCTACTGCGCCTACATCATAACTCGGAATCTAACTCGGAATCTACTGCGCCTACATCATAACTCGGAATCTACTGCGCCTACATCATAACTCGGAATCTAACTCGGAATCTATTGCGCCTACATCATAACTCGGAATCTACTGCGCCTACATCATAACTCGGAATCTACTGCGCCTACATCATAACTCGGAATCTACTGCGCTTACATCATAACTCGGAATCTAACTCGGAATCTACTGCGCCTACATCATAACTCGGAATCTAACTCGGAATCTACTGCGCCTACATCATAACTCGGAATCTACTGCGCCTACATCATAACTCGGAATCTACTGTGCCTACATCATAACTCGGAATCTAACACGGAATCTACTGCGCCTACATCATAACTCGGAATCTACTGCGCCTACATCATAACTCGGAATCTAACTCGGAATCTACTGTGCCTACATCATAACTCGGAATCTAACTCGGAATCTACTGTGCCTACATCATAACTCGGAATCTACTGCGCCTACATCATAACTCGGAATCTAACTCGGAATCTACTGCGCCTACATCATAACTCGGAATCTACTGCGCCTACATCATAACTCGGAATCTAACTCGGAATCTACTGCGCCTACATCATAACTCGGAATCTACTGCGCCTACATCATAACTCGGAATCTAACTCGGAATCTACTGCGCCTACATCATAACTAGGAATCTACTGTGCCTACATCATAACTCGGAATCTAACTCGGTATCTACTGCGCGTACATCATAACTCGGAATCTACTGCGCCTATATCATAACTCGGAATCTAACTCGGAATCTACTGCGCCTACATCATAACTCGGAATCTAACTCGGAATCTACTGCACCTACATCATAACTCGGAATCTACTGTGCCTACATCATAACTCTGAATCTACTGCGCCTACATCATAACTCGGAATCTACTGCGCCTACATCATAACTCGGAATCAACTGCGCCTACATCATAACTTGGAATCTACTGCGCCTACATCATAACTCGGAATCTAACTCGGAATCTACTGCGCCTACATCATAACTAGGAATCTACTGTGCCTACATCATAACTCGGAATCTAACTCGGTATCTACTGCGCGTACATCATAACTCGGAATCTACTGCGCCTATATCATAACTCGGAATCTAACTCGGAATCTACTGCGCCTACATCATAACTCGGAATCTAACTCGGAATCTACTGCACCTACATCATAACTCGGAATCTACTGTGCCTACATCATAACTCTGAATCTACTGTGCCTACATAATAACTCGGAATCTACTGCGCCTACATCATAACTCGGAATCTACTGCGCCTACATCATAACTCGGAATCTAACTCGGAATCTACTGCGCCTACATCATAACTCGGAATCTACTGCGCCTACATCATAACTCGGAATCTAACTTGGAATCTACTGCGCCTAAATCATAACTCAGAATCTAACTCGGAATCTACTGCGCCTACATCATAACTCGGAATCTACTGCGCCTACATCATAACTCGGAATCTAAATCGGAATCTACTGCGCCTACATCATAACTCGGAATCTAACTCGGAATCTACTGTGCCTAAATCATAACTCGGAATCTAACTCGGAATCTACTGCGCCTACATCATAACTCGGAATCTACTGCGCCTACATCATAACTCGGAATCTAACTCGGAATCTACTGCGCCTACATCATAACTCGGAATCTACTGTGCCTACATCATAACTCGGAATCTAACGCGGAATCTACTGCGCCTACATCATAACTCGGAATCTACTGTGCCTACATCATAACTCGGAATCTAACTCGGAATCTACTGCGCCTACATCATAACTCGGAATCTAACTCGGAATCTACTGCGCCTACATCATAACTCGGAATCTACTGCGCCTACATCATAACTCGGAATCTACTGCGCCTACATCATAACTCGGAATCTAACTCGGAATCTACTGCGCCTACATCAAAACTCGGAATCTACTGCGCCTACATCATAACTCGGAATCTATCTCGGAATCTACTGCGCCTACATCATAACTCGGAATCTACTGCGCCTACATCATAACTCGGAATCTAACTCGGAATCTACTGCGCCTACATCATAACTCGGAATCTACTGCGCCTACATCATAACTCGGAATCTAACTCGGAATCTACTGCGCCTACATCAGAACTCGGAATCTAACTCGGAATCTACTGCGCCTACATCATAACTTGGAATCTACTGCGGCTACATCATAACTCGGAATCTCACTCGGAATCTACTGCGCCCACATCATAACTCGGAATCTACTGCGCCTACATCATGACTCGGAATCTAACTCGGAATCTACTGCGCCTACATCATAACTCGGAATCTACTGCGCCTACATCGTAACTCGGAATCTACTGCGCCTACATCATAACTCGGAATCTACTGCGCCTACATCATAACTCGGAATCTACTGTGCCTACATCATAACTCGGAATCTAACTCGGAATCTACTGCGCCTACATCATAACTCGGAATCTACTGCGCCTACATCATAACTCGGAATCTAACTCGGAATCTACTGCGCCTACATCATAACTCGGAATCTAACTCGGAATCTACTGCGCCTACATCATAACTCGGAATCTACTGCGCCTACATCATAACTCGAAATCTATCTCGGAATCTACTGCGCCTACATCATAACTCGGAAGCTACTGCGCCGACATCATAACTCGGAATCTAACTCAGAATCTACTGCGCCTACATCATAACTCGGAATCTACTGCGCCTACATCATAACTCGGAATCTAACTCGGAATCTACTGCGCCTACATCATAACTCGGAATCTACTGCGCCTACATCATAACTCGGAATCTACTGCGCTTACATCATAACTCGGAATCTAACTCGGTATCTACTGCGCCTACATCATAACTCGGAATCTACTGCGCCTACATCATAACTCGGAATCTAACTCGGAATCTACTGCGACTACATCATAACTCGGAATCTACTGCGCCTACATCATAACTCGGAATCTAACTCGGAATCTACTGCGCCTACATCATAACTCGGAATCTACTGCGCCTACATCATAACTCGGAATCTAACTCGGAATCTACTGCGCCTACATAATAACTCGGAATATACTGCGCCTACATCATAACTCGGAATTTACTGCGCCTGCATCTTGACTCGGAATCTACTGCGCCTACATCATAACTCGGTATCTACTGCGCCTACATCATAACTCGGAATCTACTGCGCATACATCATAACTCGGAATCTACTGCGCCTACATCATAACTCGGAATCTAACTCGGAATCTACTGCGCCTACATCATAACTCGGAATCTACTGCGCCTACATCATAACTCGGAATCTAACTCGGAATCTACTGCGCCTACATCATAACTCGGAATCTACTGTGCCTACATCATAACTCGGAATCTAACGCGGAATCTACTGCGCCTACATCATAACTCGGAATCTACTGTGCCTACATCATAACTCGGAATCTAACTCGGAATCTACTGCGCCTACATCATAACTCGGAATCTAACTCGGAATCTACTGCGCCTACATCATAACTCGGAATCTACTGCGCCTACATCATAACTCGGAATCTACTGCGCCTACATCATAACTCGGAATCTAACTCGGAATCTACTGCGCCTACATCAAAACTCGGAATCTACTGCGCCTACATCATAACTCGGAATCTATCTCGGAATCTACTGCGCCTACATCATAACTCGGAATCTACTGCGCCTACATCATAACTCGGAATCTAACTCGGAATCTACTGCGCCTACATCATAACTCGGAATCTACTGCGCCTACATCATAACTCGGAATCTAACTCGGAATCTACTGCGCCTACATCAGAACTCGGAATCTAACTCGGAATCTACTGCGCCTACATCATAACTTGGAATCTACTGCGGCTACATCATAACTCGGAATCTCACTCGGAATCTACTGCGCCCACATCATAACTCGGAATCTACTGCGCCTACATCATGACTCGGAATCTAACTCGGAATCTACTGCGCCTACATCATAACTCGGAATCTACTGCGCCTACATCGTAACTCGGAATCTACTGCGCCTACATCATAACTCGGAATCTACTGCGCCTACATCATAACTCGGAATCTACTGTGCCTACATCATAACTCGGAATCTAACTCGGAATCTACTGCGCCTACATCATAACTCGGAATCTACTGCGCCTACATCATAACTCGGAATCTAACTCGGAATCTACTGCGCCTACATCATAACTCGGAATCTAACTCGGAATCTACTGCGCCTACATCATAACTCGGAATCTACTGCGCCTACATCATAACTCGAAATCTATCTCGGAATCTACTGCGCCTACATCATAACTCGGAAGCTACTGCGCCGACATCATAACTCGGAATCTAACTCAGAATCTACTGCGCCTACATCATAACTCGGAATCTACTGCGCCTACATCATAACTCGGAATCTAACTCGGAATCTACTGCGCCTACATCAGAACTCGGAATCTAACTCGGAATCTACTGCGCCTACATCATAACTCGGAATCTAACTCGGTATCTACTGCGCGTACATCATAACTCGGAATCTACTGCGCCTACATCATAACTCGGAATCTAACTCGGAATCTACTGCGCCTACATCGTAACTCGGAATCTAACTCGGAATCTACTGCGCCTACATCATAACTCGGAATCTACTGTGCCTACATCATAACTCGGAATCTACTGCGCCTACATCATAACTTGGAATCTACTGCGCCTACATCATAACTCGGAATCTACTGCGATTACATCATAACTCGGAATCTAACTCGGAATCTACTGCGCCTACATCATAACTCGGAATCTAACTCGGAATCTAATGTGCCTACATCATAACTCGGAATCTACTGCGCCTACATCATAACTCGGAATCTACTGCGCCTACATCATAACTCGGAATCTAACTCGGAATCTACTGCGCCTACATCATAACTCGGAATCTACTGCGCCTACATCATAACTCGGAATCTAACTTGGAATCTACTGCGCCTACACCATAACTCGGAATCTTACTCGGAATCTACTGCGCCTACATCATAACTCGGAATCTACTGCGCCTACATCATAACTCGGAATCTACTGCGCCTACATCATAACTCGGAATCTACTGCGCTTACATCATAACTCGGAATCTAACTCGGTATCTACTGCGCCTACATCATAACTCGGAATCTACTGCGCCTACATCATAACTCGGAATCTAACTCGGAATCTACTGCGACTACATCATAACTCGGAATCTACTGCGCCTACATCATAACTCGGAATCTAACTCGGAATCTACTGCGCCTACATCATAACTCGGAATCTACTGCGCCTACATCATAACTCGGAATCTAACTCGGAATCTACTGCGCCTACATAATAACTCGGAATATACTGCGCCTACATCATAACTCGGAATTTACTGCGCCTGCATCTTGACTCGGAATCTACTGCGCCTACATCATAACTCGGTATCTACTGCGCCTACATCATAACTCGGAATCTACTGCGCATACATCATAACTCGGAATCTACTGCGCCTACATCATAACTCGGAATCTAACTCGGAATCTACTGCGCCTACATCATAACTCGGAATCTACTGCGCCTACATCATAACTCGGAATCTAACTCGGAATCTACTGCGCCTACATCATAACTCGGAATCTACTGTGCCTACATCATAACTCGGAATCTAACTCGGAATCTACTGCGCCTACATCATAACTCGGAATCTACTGTGCCTACATCATAACTCGGAATCTAACTCGGAATCTACTGCGCCTACATCATAACTCGGAATCTAACTCGGAATCTACTGCGCCTACATCATAACTCGGAATCTACTGCGCCTACATCATAACTCGGAATCTACTGCGCCTACATCATAACTCGGAATCTAACTCGGAATCTACTGCGCCTACATCAAAACTCGGAATCTACTGCGCCTACATCATAACTCGGAATCTATCTCGGAATCTACTGCGCCTACATCATAACTCGGAATCTACTGCGCCTACATCATAACTCGGAATCTAACTCGGAATCTACTGCGCCTACATCATAACTCGGAATCTACTGCGCCTACATCATAACTCGGAATCTAACTCGGAATCTACTGCGCCTACATCAGAACTCGGAATCTAACTCGGAATCTACTGCGCCTACATCATAACTTGGAATCTACTGCGGCTACATCATAACTCGGAATCTCACTCGGAATCTACTGCGCCCACATCATAACTCGGAATCTACTGCGCCTACATCATGACTCGGAATCTAACTCGGAATCTACTGCGCCTACATCATAACTCGGAATCTACTGCGCCTACATCGTAACTCGGAATCTACTGCGCCTACATCATAACTCGGAATCTACTGCGCCTACATCATAACTCGGAATCTACTGTGCCTACATCATAACTCGGAATCTAACTCGGAATCTACTGCGCCTACATCATAACTCGGAATCTACTGCGCCTACATCATAACTCGGAATCTAACTCGGAATCTACTGCTCCTACATCATAACTCGGAATCTAACTCGGAATCTACTGCGCCTACATCATAACTCGGAATCTACTGCGCCTACATCATAACTCGAAATCTATCTCGGAATCTACTGCGCCTACATCATAACTCGGAAGCTACTGCGCCGACATCATAACTCGGAATCTAACTCAGAATCTACTGCGCCTACATCATAACTCGGAATCTACTGCGCCTACATCATAACTCGGAATCTAACTCGGAATCTACTGCGCCTACATCAGAACTCGGAATCTAACTCGGAATCTACTGCGCCTACATCATAACTCGGAATCTACTGCGCCTACATCATAACTCGGAATCTAACTCGGAATCTACTGCGCCTACATCATAACTCGGAATCTACTGCGCCTATATCATAACTCGGAATATAACTCGGAATCTACTGCGCCTACATCAGAACTCGGAATCTACTGCGCCTACATCATAACTCGGAATCTAACTCGGAATCTACTGCGCCTACATCATAACTAGGAATCTACTGTGCCTACATCATAACTCGGAATCTAACTCGGTATCTACTGCGCGTACATCATAACTCGGAATCTACTGCGCCTACATCATAACTCGGAATCTAACTCGGAATCTACTGCGCCTACATCGTAACTCGGAATCTAACTCGGAATCTACTGCGCCTACATCATAACTCGGAATCTACTGTGCCTACATCATAACTCGGAATCTACTGCGCCTACATCATAACTTGGAATCTACTGCGCCTACATCATAACTCGGAATCTACTGCGATTACATCATAACTCGGAATCTAACTCGGAATCTACTGCGCCTACATCATAACTCGGAATCTAACTCGGAATCTAATGTGCCTACATCATAACTCGGAATCTACTGCGCCTACATCATAACTCGGAATCTACTGCGCCTACATCATAACTCGGAATCTAACTCGGAATCTACTGCGCCTACATCATAACTCGGAATCTACTGCGCCTACATCATAACTCGGAATCTAACTTGGAATCTACTGCGCCTACACCATAACTCGGAATCTTACTCGGAATCTACTGCGCCTACATCATAACTCGGAATCTACTGCGCCTACATCATAACTCGGAATCTACTGCGCCTACATCATAACTCGGAATCTACTGCGCTTACATCATAACTCGGAATCTAACTCGGTATCTACTGCGCCTACATCATAACTCGGAATCTACTGCGCCTACATCATAACTCGGAATCTAACTCGGAATCTACTGCGACTACATCATAACTCGGAATCTACTGCGCCTACATCATAACTCGGAATCTAACTCGGAATCTACTGCGCCTACATCATAACTCGGAATCTACTGCGCCTACATCATAACTCGGAATCTAACTCGGAATCTACTGCGCCTACATAATAACTCGGAATATACTGCGCCTACATCATAACTCGGAATTTACTGCGCCTGCATCTTGACTCGGAATCTACTGCGCCTACATCATAACTCGGTATCTACTGCGCCTACATCATAACTCGGAATCTACTGCGCATACATCATAACTCGGAATCTACTGCGCCTACATCATAACTCGGAATCTAACTCGGAATCTACTGCGCCTACATCATAACTCGGAATCTACTGCGCCTACATCATAACTAGGAATCTAACTAGGAATCTACTGCGCCTACATCATAACTCGGAATCTACTGCGCCTACATCATAACTCGGAATCTTCTGCGCCTACATCATAACTCGGAATCTAACTCGGAATCTACTGCGCCTACATCATAACTCGGAATCTACTGCGCCTACATTTTAACTCGGAATCTACTGCGCCTACATCATAACTTGGAATCTAACTCGGAATTTACTGTGCCTACATCATAACTGGGAATCTACTGCGCCTACATCATAACTCGGAATCTAACTCGGAATCTACTGTGCCTACATCATAACTCGGAATCTACTGCGCCTTAATCATAACTCGGAATCTAACTCAGAATCTACTGCTCCTACATCATAACTCGGAATCCAACTCGGAATCTACTGCGCCTACATCATAACTCGGATTCTACTGTGCCTACATCATAATCTCGGAATCTAACGCGGAATCTACTGCGCCTACATCATAACTCGGAATCTAACTCGGAATCTACTGCGCCTACATCATAACTCGGAATCTAACTCGGAATCTACTGCGCCTACATCATAACTCGGAATCTACTGCGCCTACATCATAACTCGAAATCTATCTCGGAATCTACTGCGCCTACATCATAACTCGGAAGCTACTGCGCCTACATCATAACTCGGAATCTAACTCAGAATCTACTGCGCCTACATCATAACTCGGAATCTACTGCGCCTACATCATAACTCGGAATCTAACTCGGAATCTACTGCGCCTACATCATAACTCGGAATCTAACTCGGAATCTACTGCGCCTACATCATAACTCGGAATCTACTGCGCCTACATCATAACTCGGAATCTAACTCGGAATCTACTGCGCCTACATCATAACTCGGAATCTACTGCGCCTACATCATAACTCGGAATCTAACTCGGAATCTACTGCGCCTACATCAGAACTCGGAATCTACTGCGCCTACATCATAACTCGGAATCTAACTCGGAATCTACTGCGCCTACATCATAACTAGGAATCTACTGTGCCTACATCATAACTGGGAATCCAACTCGGTATCTACTGCGCGTACATCATAACTCGGAATCTACTGCGCCTACATCATAACTCGGAATCTAACTCGGAATCTACTGCGCCTACATCGTAACTCGGAATCTAACTCGGAATCTACTGCGCCTACATCATAACTCGGAATCTACTGTGCCTACATCATAACTCGGAATCTACTGCGCCTACATCATAACTCGGAATCAACTGCGCCTACATCATAACTTGGAATCTACTGCGCCTACATCATAACTCGGAATCTACTGCGATTACATCATAACTCGGAATCTAACTCGGAATCTACTGCGCCTACATCATAACTCGGAATCTAACTCGGAATCTAATGTGCCTACATCATAACTCGGAATCTACTGCGCCTACATCATAACTCGGAATCTACTGCGCCTACATCATAACTCGGAATCTACTGCGCCTACATCATAACTCGGAATCTAACTCGGAATCTACTGCGCCTACATCATAACTCGGAATCAACTGCGCCTACATCATAACTCGGAATCTAACTTGGAATCTACTGCGCCTAAATCATAACTCAGAATCTAACTCGGAATCTACTGCGCCTACATCATAACTCGGAATCTACTGCGCCTACATCATAACTCGGAATCTAACTCGGAATCTACTGCGCCTACATCATAACTCGGAATCTAACTCGGAATCTACTGCGCCTACACCATAACTTGGAATCTAACTCGGAATCTACTGCGCCTACATCATAACTCGGAATCTACTGCGCCTACATCATAACTCGGAATCTAACTCGGAATCTACTGCGCCTACATCATAACTCGGAATCTACTGCGCCTACATCATAACTCGGAATCTAACTCGGAATCTATTGCGCCTACATCATAACTCGGAATCTACTGCGCCTACATCATAACTCGGAATCTACTGCGCCTACATCATAACTCGGAATCTACTGCGCCTACATCATAACTCGGAATCTACTGCGCTTACATCATAACTCGGAATCTAACTCGGAATCTACTGCGCCTACATCATAACTCGGAATCTAACTCGGAATCTACTGCGCCTACATCATAACTCGGAATCTACTGCGCCTACATCATAACTCGAAATCTATCTCGGAATCTACTGCGCCTACATCATAACTCGGAAGCTACTGCGCCTACATCATAACTCGGAATCTAACTCAGAATCTACTGCGCCTACATCATAACTCGGAATCTACTGCGCCTACATCATAACTCGGAATCTAACTCGGAATCTACTGCGCCTACATCATAACTCGGAATCTAACTCGGAATCTACTGCGCCTACATCATAACTCGGAATCTACTGCGCCTACATCATAACTCGGAATCTAACTCGGAATCTACTGCGCCTACATCATAACTCGGAATCTACTGCGCCTACATCATAACTCGGAATCTAACTCGGAATCTACTGCGCCTACATCAGAACTCGGAATCTACTGCGCCTACATCATAACTCGGAATCTAACTCGGAATCTACTGCGCCTACATCATAACTAGGAATCTACTGTGCCTACATCATAGCTGGGAATCCAACTCGGTATCTACTGCGCGTACATCATAACTCGGAATCTACTGCGCCTACATCATAACTCGGAATCTAACTCGGAATCTACTGCGCCTACATCGTAACTCGGAATCTAACTCGGAATCTACTGCGCCTACATCATAACTCGGAATCTACTGTGCCTACATCATAACTCGGAATCTACTGCGCCTACATCATAACTCGGAATCAACTGCGCCTACATCATAACTTGGAATCTACTGCGCCTACATCATAACTCGGAATCTACTGCGATTACATCATAACTCGGAATCTAACTCGGAATCTACTGCGCCTACATCATAACTCGGAATCTAACTCGGAATCTAATGTGCCTACATCATAACTCGGAATCTACTGCGCCTACATCATAACTCGGAATCTACTGCGCCTACATCATAACTCGGAATCTACTGCGCCTACATCATAACTCGGAATCTAACTCGGAATCTACTGCGCCTACATCATAACTCGGAATCAACTGCGCCTACATCATAACTCGGAATCTAACTTGGAATCTACTGCGCCTTAATCATAACTCAGAATCTAACTCGGAATCTACTGCGCCTACATCATAACTCGGAATCTACTGCGCCTACATCATAACTCGGAATCTAACTCGGAATCTACTGCGCCTACATCATAACTCGGAATCTAACTCGGAATCTACTGCGCCTACACCATAACTCGGAATCTAACTCGGAATCTACTGCGCCTACATCATAACTCGGAATCTACTGCGCCTACATCATAACTCGGAATCTAACTCGGAATCTATTGCGCCTACATCATAACTCGGAATCTACTGCGCCTACATCATAACTCGGAATCTACTGCGCCTACATCATAACTCGGAATCTACTGCGCCTACATCATAACTCGGAATCTACTGCGCTTACATCATAACTCGGAATCTAACTCGGTATCTACTGCGCCTACATCATAACTCGGAATCTACTGCGCCTACATCATAACTCGGAATCTAACTCGGAATCTACTGCGACTACATCATAACTCGGAATCTACTGCGCCTACATCATAACTCGGAATCTAACTCGGAATCTACTGCGCCTACATCATAACTCGGAATCTACTGCGCCTACATCATAACTCGGAATCTAACTCGGAATCTACTGCGCCTACATCATAACTCGGAATCTACTGCGCCTACATCATAACTCGGAATTTACTGCGCCTGCATCTTGACTCGGAATCTACTGCGCCTACATCATAACTCGGTATCTACTGCGCCTACATCATAACTCGGAATCTACTGCGCATACATCATAACTCGGAATCTACTGCGCCTACATCATAACTCGGAATCTAACTCGGAATCTACTGCGCCTACATCATAACTCGGAATCTACTGCGCCTACATCATAACTAGGAAGCTAACTAGGAATCTACTGCGCCTACATCATACCTCGGAATCTACTGCGCCTACAACATAACTCGGAATCTTCTGCGCCTACATCATAACTCGGAATCTAACTCGGAATCTACTGCGCCTACATCATAACTCGGAATCTACTGCAACTACATTTTAACTCGGAATCTACTGCGCCTACATCATAACTTGGAATCTAACTCGGAATCTACTGCGCCTACATCATAACTCGGAATCTACTGCGCCTACATCATAACTCGGAATCTAACTCGGAATCTACTGTGCCTACATCATAACTCGGAATCTACTGCGCCTACATCATAACTCGGAATCTACTGCGCCTAAATCATAACTCGGAATCTAACTCAGAATCTACTGCTCCTACATCATAACTCGGAATCCAACTCGGAATCTACTGCACCTACATCATAACTCGGATTCTACTGTGCCTACATCATAACTCGGAATCTAACGCGGAATCTACTGCGCCTACATCATAACTCGGAATCTACTGCGCCTACATCATAACTCGGAATCTACTGCGCCTACATCATAACTCAAAATCTAACTCGGAATCTACTGCAACTACATTTTAACTCGGAATCTACTGCGCCTATATCATAACTCGGAATCTACTGCGCCTACATCATAACTCGGAATCTGCTGCGCCTACATCATAACTCGGAATCTAACTCGGAATCTACTACGCCTACATCATAACTCGGAATCTACTGCGCCTACATCTTAACTCGGAATCTACTGCGCCTACATCATAACTCGGAATCTACTGCGCCTACATCATAACTCGGAATCTAACTCGGAATCTACTGCGCCTACATCATAACTCGGAATCTACTGCGCCTACATCATAACTCGGAATCTAACTCGGAATCTACTGCGCCTACATCAGAACTCGGAATCTACTGCGCCTACATCATAACTCGGAATCTAACTCGGAATCTACTGCGCCTACATCATAACTAGGAATCTACTGTGCCTACATCATAGCTGGGAATCCAACTCGGTGTCTACTGCGCGTACATCATAACTCGGAATCTACTGCGCCTACATCATAACTCGGAATCTAACTCGGAATCTACTGCGCCTACATCGTAACTCGGAATCTAACTCGGAATCTACTGCGCCTACATCATAACTCGGAATCTACTGTGCCTACATCATAACTCGGAATCTACTGCGCCTACATCATAACTCGGAATCAACTGCGCCTACATCATAACTTGGAATCTACTGCGCCTACATCATAACTCGGAATCTACTGCGATTACATCATAACTCGGAATCTAACTCGGAATCTACTGCGCCTACATCATAACTCGGAATCTAACTCGGAATCTAATGTGCCTACATCATAACTCGGAATCTACTGCGCCTACATCATAACTCGGAATCTACTGCGCCTACATCATAACTCGGAATCTACTGCGCCTACATCATAACTCGGAATCTAACTCGGAATCTACTGCGCCTACATCATAACTCGGAATCAACTGCGCCTACATCATAACTCGGAATCTAACTTGGAATCTACTGCGCCTTAATCATAACTCAGAATCTAACTCGGAATCTACTGCGCCTACATCATAACTCGGAATCTACTGCGCCTACATCATAACTCGGAATCTAACTCGGAATCTACTGCGCCTACATCATAACTCGAAATCTAACTCGGAATCTACTGCGCCTACACCATAACTCGGAATCTAACTCGGAATCTACTGCGCCTACATCATAACTCGGAATCTACTGCGCCTACATCATAACTCGGAATCTAACTCGGAATCTATTGCGCCTACATCATAACTCGGAATCTACTGCGCCTACATCATAACTCGGAATCTACTGCGCCTACATCATAACTCGGAATCTACTGCGCCTACATCATAACTCGGAATCTACTGCGCTTACATCATAACTCGGAATCTAACTCGGTATCTACTGCGCCTACATCATAACTCGGAATCTACTGCGCCTACATCATAACTCGGAATCTAACTCGGAATCTACTGCGACTACATCATAACTCGGAATCTACTGCGCCTACATCATAACTCGGAATCTAACTCGGAATCTACTGCGCCTACATCATAACTCGGAATCTACTGCGCCTACATCATAACTCGGAATCTAACTCGGAATCTACTGCGCCTACATCATAACTCGGAATCTACTGCGCCTACATCATAACTCGGAATTTACTGCGCCTGCATCTTGACTCGGAATCTACTGCGCCTACATCATAACTCGGTATCTACTGCGCCTACATCATAACTCGGAATCTACTGCGCATACATCATAACTCGGAATCTACTGCGCCTACATCATAACTCGGAATCTAACTCGGAATCTACTGCGCCTACATCATAACTCGGAATCTACTGCGCCTACATCATAACTAGGAAGCTAACTAGGAATCTACTGCGCCTACATCATACCTCGGAATCTACTGCGCCTACAACATAACTCGGAATCTTCTGCGCCTACATCATAACTCGGAATCTAACTCGGAATCTACTGCGCCTACATCATAACTCGGAATCTCCTGCAACTACATTTTAACTCGGAATCTACTGCGCCTACATCATAACTTGGAATCTAACTCGGAATCTACTGCGCCTACATCATAACTCGGAATCTACTGCGCCTACATCATAACTCGGAATCTAACTCGGAATCTACTGTGCCTACATCATAACTCGGAATCTACTGCGCCTACATCATAACTCGGAATCTACTGCGCCTAAATCATAACTCGGAATCTAACTCAGAATCTACTGCTCCTACATCATAACTCGGAATCCAACTCGGAATCTACTGCACCTACATCATAACTCGGATTCTACTGTGCCTACATCATAACTCGGAATCTAACGCGGAATCTACTGCGCCTACATCATAACTCGGAATCTACTGCGCCTACATCATAACTCGGAATCTACTGCGCCTACATCATAACTCAAAATCTAACTCGGAATCTACTGCAACTACATTTTAACTCGGAATCTACTGCGCCTATATCATAACTCGGAATCTACTGCGCCTACATCATAACTCGGAATCTGCTGCGCCTACATCATAACTCGGAATCTAACTCGGAATCTACTACGCCTACATCATAACTCGGAATCTACTGCGCCTACATCTTAACTCGGAATCTACTGCGCCTACATCATAACTCGGAATCTACTGCGCCTACATCATAACTCGGAATTTACTACACCTGCATCATAACTCGGAATCTACTGCGCCTACATCATAACTCGGAATCTACTGCGCCTACATCATAACTCGGCATCTACTGCGCCTACATCATGACTCGGAATCTAACTCGGAATCTACTGCGCCTACATCATAACTCGGAATCTACTGCGCCTACATCATAACTCGGAATCTAACTCGGAATCTACTGCGCCTACATCATATCTCGGAATCTACTGCGCCTACATCATAACTCGGAATCTACTGCGCCTACATCATAACTCGGAATCTACTGCGCCTACATCATAACTCGGAATCTAACTCGGAATCTACTGCGCCTACATCATAACTCGGAATCTACTGCGCCTACATCATAACTCGGAATCTAACTCGGAATCTACTGCGCCTACATCAGAACTCGGAATCTACTGCGCCTACATCATAACTCGGAATCTAACTCGGAATCTACTGCGCCTACATCATAACTAGGAATCTACTGTGCCTACATCATAACTGGGAATCCAACTCGGTATCTACTGCGCGTACATCATAACTCGGAATCTACTGCGCCTACATCATAACTCGGAATCTAACTCGGAATCTACTGCGCCTACATCGTAACTCGGAATCTAACTCGGAATCTACTGCGCCTACATCATAACTCGGAATCTACTGTGCCTACATCATAACTCGGAATCTACTGCGCCTACATCATAACTCGGAATCAACTGCGCCTACATCATAACTTGGAATCTACTGCGCCTACATCATAACTCGGAATCTACTGCGATTACATCATAACTCGGAATCTAACTCGGAATCTAATGTGCCTACATCATAACTCGGAATCTACTGCGCCTACATCATAACTCGGAATCTAACTCGGAATCTAATGTGCCTACATCATAACTCGGAATCTACTGCGCCTACATCATAACTCGGAATCTACTGCGCCTACATCATAACTCGGAATCTACTGCGCCTACATCATAACTCGGAATCTAACTCGGAATCTACTGCGCCTACATCATAACTCGGAATCTACTGCGCCTACATCATAACTCGGAATCTAACTCGGAATCTACTGCGCCTACATCGTAACTCGGAATCTAACTCGGAATCTACTGCGCCTACATCATAACTCGGAATCTACTGTGCCTACATCATAACTCGGAATCTACTGCGCCTACATCATAACTCGGAATCAACTGCGCCTACATCATAACTTGGAATCTACTGCGCCTACATCATAACTCGGAATCTACTGCGATTACATCATAACTCGGAATCTAACTCGGAATCTACTGCGCCTACATCATAACTCGGAATCTAACTCGGAATCTAATGTGCCTACATCATAACTCGGAATCTACTGCGCCTACATCATAACTCGGAATCTACTGTGCCTACATCATAACTCGGAATCTACTGCGCCTACATCATAACTCGGAATCTAACTCGGAATCTACTGCGCCTACATCATAACTCGGAATCAACTGCGCCTACATCATAACTCGGAATCTAACTTGGAATCTACTGCGCCTAAATCATAACTCAGAATCTAACTCGGAATCTACTGCGCCTACATCATAACTCGGAATCTACTGCGCCTACATCATAACTCGGAATCTAACTCGGAATCTACTGCGCCTACATCATAACTCGGAATCTAACTCGGAATCTACTGCGCCTACACCATAACTTGGAATCTAACTCGGAATCTACTGCGCCTACATCATAACTCGGAATCTACTGCGCCTACATCATAACTCGGAATCTAACTCGGAATCTATTGCGCCTACATCATAACTCGGAATCTACTGCGCCTACATCATAACTCGGAATCTACTGCGCCTACATCATAACTCGGAATCTACTGCGCCTACATCATAACTCGGAATCTACTGCGCTTACATCATAACTCGGAATATAACTCGGTATCTACTGCGCCTACATCATAACTCGGAATCTACTGCGCCTACATCATAACTCGGAATCTAACTCGGAATCTACTGCGACTACATCATAACTCGGAATCTACTGCGCCTACATCATAACTCGGAATCTAACTCGGAATCTACTGCGCCTACATCATAACTCGGAATCTACTGCGCCTACATCATAACTCGGAATCTAACTCGGAATCTACTGCGCCTACATCATAACTCGGAATCTACTGCGCCTACATCATAACTCGGAATTTACTGCGCCTGCATCTTGACTCGGAATCTACTGCGCCTACATCATAACTCGGTATCTACTGCGCCTACATCATAACTCGGAATCTACTGCGCATACATCATAACTCGGAATCTACTGCGCCTACATCATAACTCGGAATCTAACTCGGAATCTACTGCGCCTACATCATAACTCGGAATCTACTGCGCCTACATCATAACTAGGAAGCTAACTAGGAATCTACTGCGCCTACATCATACCTCGGAATCTACTGCGCCTACAACATAACTCGGAATCTTCTGCGCCTACATCATAACTCGGAATCTAACTCGGAATCTACTGCGCCTACATCATAACTCGGAATCTACTGCAACTACATTTTAACTCGGAATCTACTGCGCCTACATCATAACTTGGAATCTAACTCGGAATCTACTGCGCCTACATCATAACTCGGAATCTACTGCGCCTACATCATAACTCGGAATCTAACTCGGAATCTACTGTGCCTACATCATAACTCGGAATCTACTGCGCCTACATCATAACTCGGAATCTACTGCGCCTAAATCATAACTCGGAATCTAACTCAGAATCTACTGCTCCTACATCATAACTCGGAATCCAACTCGGAATCTACTGCACCTACATCATAACTCGGATTCTACTGTGCCTACATCATAACTCGGAATCTAACGCGGAATCTACTGCGCCTACATCATAACTCGGAATCTACTGCGCCTACATCATAACTCGGAATCTACTGCGCCTACATCATAACTCAAAATCTAACTCGGAATCTACTGCAACTACATTTTAACTCGGAATCTACTGCGCCTATATCATAACTCGGAATCTACTGCACCTACATCATAACTCGGAATCTGCTGCGCCTACATCATAACTCGGAATCTACTGCGCCTACATCATAATTCGGAATCTAACTCGGAATCTACTGCGCCTACATCATAACTCGGAATCTACTGCGCCTACATCATAACTAGGAAGCTAACTAGGAATCTACTGCGCCTACATCATACCTCGGAATCTACTGCGCCTACAACATAACTCGGAATCTTCTGCGCCTACATCATAACTCGGAATCTAACTCGGAATCTACTGCGCCTACATCATAACTCGGAATCTACTGCAACTACATTTTAACTCGGAATCTACTGCGCCTACATCATAACTTGGAATCTAACTCGGAATCTACTGCGCCTACATCATAACTCGGAATCTACTGCGCCTACATCATAACTCGGAATCTAACTCGGAATCTACTGTGCCTACATCATAACTCGGAATCTACTGCGCCTACATCATAACTCGGAATCTACTGCGCCTAAATCATAACTCGGAATCTAACTCAGAATCTACTGCTCCTACATCATAACTCGGAATCCAACTCGGAATCTACTGCACCTACATCATAACTCGGATTCTACTGTGCCTACATCATAACTCGGAATCTAACGCGGAATCTACTGCGCCTACATCATAACTCGGAATCTACTGCGCCTACATCATAACTCGGAATCTACTGCGCCTACATCATAACTCAAAATCTAACTCGGAATCTACTGCAACTACATTTTAACTCGGAATCTACTGCGCCTATATCATAACTCGGAATCTACTGCGCCTACATCATAACTCGGAATCTGCTGCGCCTACATCATAACTCGGAATCTAACTCGGAATCTACTGCGCCTACATCATAACTCGGAATCTACTGCGCCTACATCTTAACTCGGAATCTACTGCGCCTACATCATAACTCGGAATCTACTGCGCCTACATCATAACTCGGAATTTACTACACCTGCATCATAACTCGGAATCTACTGCGCCTACATCATAACTCGGAATCTACTGCGCCTACATCATAACTCGGCATCTACTGCGCCTACATCATGACTCGGAATCTAACTCGGAATCTACTGCGCCTACATCATAACTCGGAATCTACTGCGCCTACATCATAACTCGGAATCTAACTCGGAATCTACTGCGCCTACATCATATCTCGGAATCTACTGCGCCTACATCATAACTCGGAATCTACTGCGCCTACATCATAACTCGGAATCTACTGCGCCTACATCATAACTCGGAATCTAACTCGGAATCTACTGCGCCTACATCATAACTCGGAATCTACTGCGCCTACATCATAACTCGGAATCTAACTCGGAATCTACTGCGCCTACATCAGAACTCGGAATCTACTGCGCCTACATCATAACTCGGAATCTAACTCGGAATCTACTGCGCCTACATCAGAACTAGGAATCTACTGTGCCTACATCATAACTGGGAATCCAACTCGGTATCTACTGCGCGTACATCATAACTCGGAATCTACTGCGCCTACATCATAACTCGGAATCTAACTCGGAATCTACTGCGCCTACATCGTAACTCGGAATCTAACTCGGAATCTACTGCGCCTACATCATAACTCGGAATCTACTGTGCCTACATCATAACTCGGAATCTACTGCGCCTACATCATAACTCGGAATCAACTGCGCCTACATCATAACTTGGAATCTACTGCGCCTACATCATAACTCGGAATCTACTGCGATTACATCATAACTCGGAATCTAACTCGGAATCTACTGCGCCTACATCATAACTCGGAATCTAACTCGGAATCTAATGTGCCTACATCATAACTCGGAATCTACTGCGCCTACATCATAACTCGGAATCTACTGCGCCTACATCATAACTCGGAATCTACTGCGCCTACATCATAACTCGGAATCTAACTCGGAATCTACTGCGCCTACATCATAACTCGGAATCTACTGCGCCTACATCATAACTCGGAATCTAACTCGGAATCTACTGCGCCTACATCGTAACTCGGAATCTAACTCGGAATCTACTGCGCCTACATCATAACTCGGAATCTACTGTGCCTACATCATAACTCGGAATCTACTGCGCCTACATCATAACTCGGAATCAACTGCGCCTACATCATAACTTGGAATCTACTGCGCCTACATCATAGCTCGGAATCTACTGCGATTACATCATAACTCGGAATCTAACTCGGAATCTACTGCGCCTACATCATAACTCGGAATCTAACTCGGAATCTAATGTGCCTACATCATAACTCGGAATCTACTGCGCCTACATCATAACTCGGAATCTACTGCGCCTACATCATAACTCGGAATCTACTGCGCCTACATCATAACTCGGAATCTAACTCGGAATCTACTGCGCCTACATCATAACTCGGAATCAACTGCGCCTACATCATAACTCGGAATCTAACTTGGAATCTACTGCGCCTAAATCATAACTCAGAATCTAACTCGGAATCTACTGCGCCTACATCATAACTCGGAATCTACTGCGCCTACATCATAACTCGGAATCTAACTCGGAATCTACTGCGCCTACATCATAACTCGGAATCTACTGCGCCTACATCATAACTAGGAATCTAACTCGGAATCTACTGCGCCTACATCATAACTCGGAATCTACTGCGCCTACATCATAACTCGGAATCTAACTCGGAATCTATTGCGCCTACATCATAACTCGGAATCTACTGCGCCTACATCATAACTCGGAATCTACTGCGCCTACATCATAACTCGGAATCTACTGCGCCTACATCATAACTCGGAATCTACTGCGCTTACATCATAACTCGGAATCTAACTCGGTATCTACTGCGCCTACATCATAACTCGGAATCTACTGCGCCTACATCATAACTCGGAATCTAACTCGGAATCTACTGCGACAACATCATAACTCGGAATCTACTGCGCCTACATCATAACTCGGAATCTAACTCGGAATCTACTGTGCCTACATCATAACTCGGAATCTACTGCGCCTACATCATAACTCGGAATCTAACTCGGAATCTACTGCGCCTACATCATAACTCGGAATCTACTGCGCCTACATCATAACTCGGAATTTACTGCGCCTGCATCTTGAATCGGAATCTACTGCGCCTACATCATAACTCGGTATCTACTGCGCCTACATCATAACTCGGAATCTACTGCGCATACATCATAACTCGGAATCTACTGCGCCTACATCATAACTCGGAATCTAACTCGGAATCTACTGCGCCTACATCATAACTCGGAATCTACTGCGCCTACATCATAACTAGGAAGCTAACTAGGAATCTACTGCGCATACATCATACCTCGGAATCTACTGCGCCTACAACATAACTCGGAATCTTCTGCGCCTACATCATAACTCGGAATCTAACTCGGAATCTACTGCGCCTACATCATAACTCGGAATCTACTGCAACTACATTTTAACTCGGTATCTACTGCGCCTACATCATAACTTGGAATCTAACTCGGAATCTACTGCGCCTACATCATAACTCGGAATCTACTGCGCCTACATCATAACTCGGAATCTAACTCGGAATCTACTGTGCCTACATCATAACTCGGAATCTACTGCGCCTACATCATAACTCGGAATCTACTGCGCCTAACTCATAACTCGGAATCTAACTCAGAATCTACTGCTCCTACATCATAACTCGGAATCCAACTCGGAATCTACTGCACCTACATCATAACTCGGATTCTACTGTGCCTACATCATAACTCGGAATCTAACGCGGAATCTACTGCGCCTACATCATAACTCGGAATCTACTGCGCCTACATCATAACTCGGAATCTACTGCGCCTACATCATAACTCAAAATCTAACTCGGAATCTACTGCAACTACATTTTAACTCGGAATCTACTGCGCCTATATCATAACTCGGAATCTACTGCGCCTACATCATAACTCGGAATCTGCTGCGCCTACATCATAACTCGGAATCTAACTCGGAATCTACTGCGCCTACATCATAACTCGGAATCTACTGCGCCTACATCTTAACTAGGAATCTACTGCGCCTACATCATAACTCGGAATCTACTGCGCCTACATCATAACTCGGAATTTACTACACCTGCATCATAACTCGGAATCTACTGCGCCTACATCATAACTCGGAATCTACTGCGCCTACATCATAACTCGGCATCTACTGCGCCTACATCATGACTCGGAATCTAACTCGGAATCTACTGCGCCTACATCATAACTCAGAATCTACTGCGCCAACATCATAACTCGGAATCTAACTCGGAATCTACTGCGCCTACATCATATCTCGGAATATACTGCGCCTACATCATAACTCGGAATCTACTGCGCCTACATCATAACTCGGAATCTACTGCGCCTACATCTTAACTCGGAATCTAACTCGGAATCTACTGCGCCTACATCATAACTCGGAATCTACTGCGCCTACATCATAACTCGGAATCTAACTCGGAATCTACTGCGCCTACATCATAACTCGGAATTTACTGTGCCTGCATCTTGACTCGGAATCTACTGCGCCTACATCATAACTCGGAATCTACTGCGCCTACATCATAACTCGGAATCTACTGCGCATACATCATAACTTGGAATCTACTGCGCCTACATCATAACTCGGAATCTAACTCGGAATCTACTGCGCCTACATCATAACTCGGAATCTACTGCGCCTACATCATAACTAGGAATCTAACTCGGAATCTACTGCGCCTACATCATAACTCGGAATCTAACTCGGAATCTACTGCGCCTACATCATAACTCGGAATCTACTGCAACTACATTTTAACTTGGAATCTACTGCGCCTACATCATAACTTGGAATCTAACTCGGAATCTACTGCGCCTACATCATAACTCGGAATCTACTGCGCCTACATCATAACTCGGAATCTAACTCGGAATCTACTGCGCCTACATCATAACTCGGAATCTACTGCGCCTACATCATAACTCGGAATCTAACTCGGAATCTACTGCGCCTACATCATAACTCGGAATCTACTGCGCCTACATCATAACTCGGAATCTAACTCGGAATCTACTGCGCCTTCATTTTAACTCGGAATCTACTGCGCCTACATCATAACTCGGAATCTACTGCGCCTACATCATAACTCGGAATCTAACTCGGAATCTACTGCGCCTACATCATAACTCGGAATCTACTGCGCCTACATCATAACTCGGAATCTACTGCGCCTACATCATAACTCGGAATTTACTGCGCCTGCATCTTGACTCGGAATCTACTGCGCCTACATCATAACTCGGTATCTACTGCGCCTACATCATAACTCGGAATCTACTGCGCATACATCATAACTCGGAATCTACTACGCCTACATCATAACTCGGAATCTAACTCGGAATCTACTGCGCCTACATCATAACTCGGAATCTACTGCGCCTACATCACAACTAGGAATCTACTGCGCCTACATCATAACTCGGAATCTTCTGCGCCTACATCATAACTCGGAATCTAACTCGGAATCTACTGCGCCTACATCATAACTCGGAATCTTCTGCAACTACATTTTAACTCGGAATCTACTGCGCCTACATCATAACTTGGAATCTAACTCGGAATCTACTGCGCCTACATCATAACTCGGAATCTACTGCACCTACATCATAACTCGGAATCTAACTCGGAATCTACTGTGCCTACATCATAACTCGGAATCTACTGCGCCTACATCATAACACGGAATCTACTGCGCCTAAATCATAACTCGGAATCTAACTCGGAATCTACTGTGCCTACATCATAACTCGGAATCTACTGCTCCTACATCATAACTCGGAATCCAACTCGGAATCTACTGCGCCTATATCATAACTCGGATTCTACTGTGCCTACATCATAACTCGGAATCTAACGCGGAATCTACTGCGCCTACATCATAACTCGGAATCTACTGCGCCTACATCATAACTCGGAATCTACTGCGCCTACATCATAACTCAAAATCTAACTCGGAATCTACTGCAACTACATTTTAACTCGGAATCTACTGCGCCTATATCATAACTCGGAATCTACTGCGCCTACAACATAACTCGGAATCTACTGCGCCTACATCGTAACTCGGAATCTACTGCGCCTACATCATAACTCGGAATCTACTGCGCCTACATCATAACTCGGAATTTACTACACCTGCATCATAACTCGGAATCTACTGCGCCTACATCATAACTCGGAATCTACTGCGCCTACATCATGACTCGGAATCTAACTCGGAATCTACTGCGCCTACATCATAACTCGGAATCTACTGCGCCTACATAATAACTCGGAATCTAACTCAGAATCTACTGCGCCTACATCATATCTCGGAATCTACTGCGCCTACATCATAGCTCGGAATCTACTGCGCCTACATCATAACTCGGAATCTAACTCGGAATCTACTGCGCCTACATTTTAACTCGGAATCTACTGCGCCTACATCATAACTCGGAATCTACTGCGCCTACATCATAACTCGGAATCTAACTCGGAATCTACTGCGCCTACATCATAACTCGTAATCTACTGCGCCTACATCATAACTCGGAATCTACTGCGCCTACATCATAACTCGGAATCTACTGCGCCTACATCTTAACTCGGAATCTACTGCGCCTACATCATAACTCAGAATCTACTGCGCCTACATCATAACTCGGAATTTACTACACTTGCATCATAACTCGGAATCTACTGCGCCTACATCATAACTCGGAATCTACTGCGCCTACATCATAACTCGGCATCTACTGCGCCTACATCATGACTCGGAATCTAACTCGGAAACTACTGCGCCTACATCTTAACTCGGAAACTACTGCGCCTACATCATAACTCGGAATCTAACTCGGAATCTACTGCGCCTACATCATAACTCGGAATCTACTGCGCCTACATCATAACTCGGAATCTACTGTGCCTACATCATAACTCGGAATCTAACTCAGAATCTACTGCGCCTAGATCATAACTCGGAATCTAACTCGGAATCTACTGCGCCTACATCATAACTCGGAATCTACTGCGCCTACATCATAACTCGGAATCTAACTCGGAATCTACTGCGCCTACATCATAACTCGGAATCTAACTCGTAATCTACTGCGCCTACATCATAACTCGGAATCTACTGTGCCTACATCATAACTCGGAATCTAACTCAGAATCTACTGCACCTACATCATAACTTGGAATCTAACTCGGAATCTACTGCGCCTACATCATAACTCGGAATCTACTGCGCCTACATCATAACTCGGAATCTACCTCGGAATCTACTGCGCCTACATCATAACTCGGAATCTACTGCGCCTACATCATAACTCGGAATCTACTGCGCCTAAATCATAACTCGGAATCTAACTCAGAATCTACTGCGCCTACATCATAACTCGGAATCCAACTCGGAATCTACTGCGCCTACATCATAACTCGGAATCTACTGTGCCTACATCATAACTCGGAATCTAACGCAAAATCTACTGCGCCTACATCATAACTCGGAATCTACTGCGCCTACATCATAACTCGGAATCTACTGCGCCTACATCATAACTCGGAATCTAACTCGGAATCTACTGCGCCTACATCATAACTCGGAATCTACTGCGCCTACATCATAACTCGGAATCTAACTCGGAATCTACTGCAACTACATTTTAACTCGGAATCTACTGCGCCTATATCATAACTCGGAATCTACTGCGCCTACATCATAACTCGGAATCTACTGCGCCTACTTCATAACTCGGAATCTAACTCGGAATCTACTGCGCCTACATCATAACTCGGAATCTACTGCGCCTACATCATAACTCGGAATCTACTGCGCCTACATCATAACTCGGAATTTACTGCGCCTGCATCTTGACTCGGAATCTACTGCGCCTACATCATAACTCGGTATCTACTGCGCCTACATCATAACTCGGAATCTACTGCGCATACATCATAACTCGGAATCTACTACGCCTACATCATAACTCGGAATCTAACTCGGAATCTACTGCGCCTACATCATAACTCGGAATCTACTGCGCCTACATCACAACTAGGAATCTACTGCGCCTACATCATAACTCGGAATCTTCTGCGCCTACATCATAACTCGGAATCTAACTCGGAATCTACTGCGCCTACATCATAACTCGGAATCTTCTGCAACTACATTTTAACTCGGAATCTACTGCGCCTACATCATAACTTGGAATCTAACTCGGAATCTACTGCGCCTACATCATAACTCGGAATCTACTGCACCTACATCATAACTCGGAATCTAACTCGGAATCTACTGTGCCTACATCATAACTCGGAATCTACTGCGCCTACATCATAACACGGAATCTACTGCGCCTAAATCATAACTCGGAATCTAACTCGGAATCTACTGTGCCTACATCATAACTCGGAATCTACTGCTCCTACATCATAACTCGGAATCCAACTCGGAATCTACTGCGCCTATATCATAACTCGGATTCTACTGTGCCTACATCATAACTCGGAATCTAACGCGGAATCTACTGCGCCTACATCATAACTCGGAATCTACTGCGCCTACATCATAACTCGGAATCTACTGCGCCTACATCATAACTCAAAATCTAACTCGGAATCTACTGCAACTACATTTTAACTCGGAATCTACTGCGCCTATATCATAACTCGGAATCTACTGCGCCTACAACATAACTCGGAATCTACTGCGCCTACATCGTAACTCGGAATCTACTGCGCCTACATCATAACTCGGAATCTACTGCGCCTACATCATAACTCGGAATTTACTACACCTGCATCATAACTCGGAATCTACTGCGCCTACATCATAACTCGGAATCTACTGCGCCTACATCATGACTCGGAATCTAACTCGGAATCTACTGCGCCTACATCATAACTCGGAATCTACTGCGCCTACATAATAACTCGGAATCTAACTCAGAATCTACTGCGCCTACATCATATCTCGGAATCTACTGCGCCTACATCATAGCTCGGAATCTACTGCGCCTACATCATAACTCGGAATCTAACTCGGAATCTACTGCGCCTACATTTTAACTCGGAATCTACTGCGCCTACATCATAACTCGGAATCTACTGCGCCTACATCATAACTCGGAATCTAACTCGGAATCTACTGCGCCTACATCATAACTCGTAATCTACTGCGCCTACATCATAACTCGGAATCTACTGCGCCTACATCATAACTCGGAATCTACTGCGCCTACATCTTAACTCGGAATCTACTGCGCCTACATCATAACTCAGAATCTACTGCGCCTACATCATAACTCGGAATTTACTACACTTGCATCATAACTCGGAATCTACTGCGCCTACATCATAACTCGGAATCTACTGCGCCTACATCATAACTCGGCATCTACTGCGCCTACATCATGACTCGGAATCTAACTCGGAAACTACTGCGCCTACATCTTAACTCGGAAACTACTGCGCCTACATCATAACTCGGAATCTAACTCGGAATCTACTGCGCCTACATCATAACTCGGAATCTACTGCGCCTACATCATAACTCGGAATCTACTGTGCCTACATCATAACTCGGAATCTAACTCAGAATCTACTGCGCCTAGATCATAACTCGGAATCTAACTCGGAATCTACTGCGCCTACATCATAACTCGGAATCTACTGCGCCTACATCATAACTCGGAATCTAACTCGGAATCTACTGCGCCTACATCATAACTCGGAATCTAACTCGTAATCTACTGCGCCTACATCATAACTCGGAATCTACTGTGCCTACATCATAACTCGGAATCTAACTCAGAATCTACTGCACCTACATCATAACTTGGAATCTAACTCGGAATCTACTGCGCCTACATCATAACTCGGAATCTACTGCGCCTACATCATAACTCGGAATCTACCTCGGAATCTACTGCGCCTACATCATAACTCGGAATCTACTGCGCCTACATCATAACTCGGAATCTACTGCGCCTAAATCATAACTCGGAATCTAACTCAGAATCTACTGCGCCTACATCATAACTCGGAATCCAACTCGGAATCTACTGCGCCTACATCATAACTAGGAATCTACTGTGCCTACATCATAACTCGGAATCTAACGCAAAATCTACTGCGCCTACATCATAACTCGGAATCTACTGCGCCTACATCATAACTCGGAATCTACTGCGCCTACATCATAACTCGGAATCTAACTCGGAATCTACTGCGCCTACATCATAACTCGGAATCTACTGCGCCTACATCATAACTCGGAATCTAACTCGGAATCTACTGCAACTACATTTTAACTCGGAATCTACTGCGCCTATATCATAACTCGGAATCTACTGCGCCTACATCATAACTCGGAATCTACTGCGCCTACTTCATAACTCGGAATCTAACTCGGAATCTACTGCGCCTACATCATAACTCGGAATCTAACTCGGAATCTACTGCAACTACATTTTAACTCGGAATCTACTGCGCCTATATCATAACTCGGAATCTACTGCGCCTACATCATAACTCGGAATCTACTGCGCCTACATCATAACTCGGAATCTAACTCGGAATCTACTGCGCTTAAATCATAACTCGGAATCTACTGCGCCTACATCATAACTCGGAATCTACTCCGCCTACATCATAACTCGGAATCTAACTCGGAATCTACTGCGCCTACATCATAACTCGGAATCTACTGCGCCTACATCATAACTAGGAATCTACTGCGCCTACATCATAACTCGGAATCTACTGTGCCTACATCATAACTCGGAATCTAACTCGGAATCTACTGCAACTACATTTTAACTCGGAATCTACTGCGCCTATATCATAACTCGGAATCTACTGCGCCTACATCATAACTCGGAATCTAACTCGGAATCTACTGCGCCTACATCATAACTCGGAATCTACTGCGCCTACATCTTAACTCGGAATCTACTGTGCCTACATCATAACTCGGAATTTACTGCACCTGCATCATAACTCGGAATCTACTGCGCCTACATCATAACTCGGAATGTACTGCGCCTACATCATAACTCGGAATCTAATGCGCCTACATCATAACTCGGAATCTAACTCGGAATCTACTGCGCCTACATCATAACTCGGAATTTACTGCACCTGCATCATAACTCGGAATCTACTGCGCCTACATCATAACTCGGAATCTAACTCGGAATCTACTGCGCCTTCATTTTAACTCGGAATCTACTGCGCCTACATCATAACTCGGAATCTACTGCGCCTACATCATAACTCGGAATCTAACTCGGAATCTACTGCGCCTACATCATAACTCGGAATCTACTGCGCCTACATCATAACTCGGAATCTAACTCGGAATCTGCTGCGCCTACATCATAACTCGGAATCTACTGCAACTACATTTTAACATGGAATCTACTGCGCCTACATCATAACTTGGAATCTAACTCGGAATCTACTGCGCCTACATCATAACTCGGAATCTACTGCGCCTACATCATAACTCGGAATCTAACTCGGAATCTACTGCGCCTACATCATAACTCGGAATCTACTGCGCCTACATCATAACTCGGAATCTAACTCGGAATCTACTGCGCCTACATCATATCTCGGAATCTACTGCGCCTACATCATAACTCGGAATCTACTGCGCCTACATCATAACTCGGAATCTAACTCGGAATCTACTGCGCCTTCATTTTAACTCGGAATCTACTGCGCCTACATCATAACTCGGAATCTACTGCGCCTACATCATAACTCGGAATTTACTGCGCCTGCATCTTGACTCGGAATCTACTGCGCCTACATCATAACTCGGTATCTACTGCGCCTACATCATAACTCGGAATCTACTGCGCATACATCATAACTCGGAATCTACTGCGCCTACATCATAACTCGGAATCTAACTCGGAATCTACTGCGCCTACATCATAACTCGGAATCTACTGCGCCTACATCATAACTAGAAATCTACTGCGCCTACATCATAACTCGGAATCTTCTGCGCCTACATCATAACTCGGAATCTAACTCGGAATCTACTGCGCCTACATCATAACTCGGAATCTACTGCAACTACATTTTAACTCGGAATCTACTGCGCCTACATCATAACTTGGAATCTAACTCGGAATCTACTGCGCCTACATCATAACTCGGAATCTACTGCACCTACATCATAACTCGGAATCTAACTCGGAATCTACTGTGCCTACATCATAACTCGGAATCTACTGCGCCTACATCATAACTCGGAATCTACTGCGCCTAAATCATAACTCGGAATCTAACTCGGAATCTACTGTGCCTACATCATAACTCGGAATCTACTGCTCCTACATCATAACTCGGAATCCAACTCGGAATCTACTGCGCCTACATCATAACTCGGATTCTACTGTGCCTACATCATAACTCGGAATCTAACGCGGAATCTACTGCGCCTACATCATAACTCGGAATCTACTGCGCCTACATCATAACTCGGAATCTACTGCGCCTACATCATAACTCAAAATCTAACTCGGAATCTACTGCAACTACATTTTAACTCGGAATCTACTGCGCCTATATCATAACTCGGAATCTACTGCGCCTACATCATAACTCGGAATCTACTGCGCCTACATCGTAACTCGGATTCTACTGCGCCTACATCATAACTCGGAATCTACTGCGCCTACATCATAACTCGGAATTTACTACACCTGCATCATAACTCGGAATCTACTGCGCCTACATCATAACTCGGAATCTACTGCGCCTACATCATAACTCGGCATCTACTGCGCCTACATCATGACTCGGAATCTAACTCGGAATCTACTGCGCCTACATCATAACTCGGAATCTACTGCGCCTACATAATAAGTCGGAATCTAACTCAGAATCTACTGCGCCTACATCATATCTCGGAATCTACTGCGCCTACATCATAGCTCGGAATCTACTGCGCCTACATCATAACTCGGAATCTAACTCGGAATCTACTGCGCCTACATTTTAACTCGGAATCTACTGCGCCTACATCATAACTCGGAATCTACTGCGCCTACATCATAACTCGGAATCTAACTCGGAATCTACTGCGCCTACATCATAACTCGTAATCTACTGCGCCTACATCATAACTCGGAATCTACTGCGCCTACATCTTAACTCGGAATCTACTGCGCCTACATCATAACTCGGAATCTACTGCGCCTACATCATAACTCGGAATTTACTACACCTGCATCAAAACTCGGAATCTACTGCGCCTACATCTTAACTCGGAATCTACTGCGCCTACATCATAACTCGGAATCTACTGCGCCTACATCATAACTCGGAATCTAACTCGGAAACTACTGCGCCTACATCATAACTCGGAAACTACTGCGCCTACATCATAACTCGGAATCCAACTCGGAATCTACTGCGCCTACATCATAACTCGGAATCTACTGCGCCTACATCATAACTCTGAATCCACTGCGCCTACATCATAACTCGGAATCTAACTTGGAATCTACTGCGCCTTCATCATAACTCGGAATCTACTGCGACTACATCATAACTCGGAATCTACTGTGCCTACATCATAACTCGGAATCTAACTCAGAATCTACTGCGCCTACATCATAACTCGGAATCTAACTCGGAATCTACTGCGCCTACATCATAACTCGGAATCTACTGCGCCTACATCATAACTCGGAATCTAACTCGGAATCTACTGCGCCTACATCATAACTCGGAATCTAACTCGTAATCTACTGCGCCTACATCTTAACTCGGAATCTACTGTGCCTACATCATAACTCGGAATCTAACTCAGAATCTACTGCACCTACATCATAACTTGGAATCTAACTCGGAATCTACTGCGCCTACATCATAACTCGGAATCTACTGCGCCTACATAATAACTCGGAATCTAACTCGGAATCTACTGCGCCTACATCATAACTCGGAATCTACTGCGCCTAAATCATAACTCGGAATCTACTGCGCCTAAATCATAACTCGGAATCTAACTCAGAATCTACTGCGCCTACATCATAACTCGGAATCCAACTCGGAATCTACTGCGCCTACATCATAACTCGGAATCTACTGTGCCTACATCATAACTCGGAATCTAACGCAAAATCTACTGCGCCTACATCATAACTCGGAATCTACTGCGCCTACATCATAACTCGGAATCTACTGCGCCTACATCATAACTCGGAATCTAACTCGGAATCTACTGCGCCTACATCATAACTCGGAATCTACTGCGCCTACATTTTAACTCGGAATCTACTGCGCCTACATCATAACTTGGAATCTAACTCGGAATTTACATTGCCTACATCATAACTCGGAATCTACTGCGCCTACATCATAACTCGGAATCTAACTCGGAATCTACTGTGCCTACATCATAACTCGGAATCTACTGCGCCTACATCATAACTCGGAATCTACTGCGCCTAAATCATAACTCGGAATCTAACTCAGAATCTACTGCTCCTACATCATAACTCGGAATCCAACTCGGAATCTACTGCGCCTACATCATAACTCGGATTCTACTGTGCCTACATCATAACTCAGAATCTAACGCGGAATCTACTGCGCCTACATCATAACTCGGAATCTAACTCGGAATCTACTGCGCCTACATCATAACTCGGAATCTAACTCGGAATCTACTGCGCCTACATCATAACTCGGAATCTACTGCGCCTACATCATAACTCGAAATCTATCTCGGAATCTACTGCGCCTACATCATAACTCGGAAGCTACTGTGCCTACATCATAACTGGGAATCCAACTCGGTATCTACTGCGCGTACATCATAACTCGGAATCTACTGCGCCTACATCATAACTCGGAATCTAACTCGGAATCTACTGCGCCTACATCGTAACTCGGAATCTAACTCGGAATCTACTGCGCCTACATCATAACTCGGTATCTACTGTGCCTACATCATAACTCGGAATCTACTGCGCCTACATCATAACTCGGAATCAACTGCGCCTACATCATAACTTGGAATCTACTGCGCCTACATCATAACTCGGAATCTACTGCGATTACATCATAACTCGGAATCTAACTCGGAATCTACTGCGCCTACATCATAACTCGGAATCTAACTCGGAATCTAATGTGCCTACATCATAACTCGGAATCTACTGCGCCTACATCATAACTCGGAATCTACTGCGCCTACATCATAACTCGGAATCTAACTCGGAATCTACTGCGCCTACATCATAACTCGGAATCAACTGCGCCTACATCATAACTCGGAATCTAACTTGGAATCTACTGCGCCTAAATCATAACTCAGAATCTAACTCGGAATCTACTGCGCCTACATCATAACTCGGAATCTACTGCGCCTACATCATAACTCGGAATCTAACTCGGAATCTACTGCGCCTACATCATAACTCGGAATCTACTGCGCCTACATCATAACTCGGAATCTAACTCGGAATCTACTGCGCCTACACCATAACTTGGAATCTAACTCGGAATCTACTGCGCCTACATCATAACTCGGAATCTACTGCGCCTACATCATAACTCGGAATCTAACTCGGAATCTATTGCGCCTACATCATAACTCGGAATCTACTGCGCCTACATCATAACTCGGAATCTACTGCGCCTACATCATAACTCGGAATCTACTGCGCCTACATCATAACTCGGAATCTACTGCGCTTACATCATAACTCGGAATCTAACTCGGTATCTACTGCGCCTACATCATAACTCGGAATCTACTGCGCCTACATCATAACTCGGAATCTAACTCGGAATCTACTGCGACTACATCATAACTCGGAATCTACTGCGCCTACATCATAACTCGGAAACTAACTCGGAATCTACTGAGCCTACATCATAACTCGGAATCTACTGCGCCTACATCATAACTCGGAATCTACTGTGCCTACATCATAACTCGGAATCTAACGCAAAATCTACTGCGCCTACATCATAACTCGGAATCTACTGCGCCTACATTATAACTCGGAATCTACTGCGCCTACATCATAACTCGGAATCTAACTCGGAATCTACTGCGCCTACATCATAACTCGGAATCTACTGCGCCTACATTTTAACTCGGAATCTACTGCGCCTACATCATAACTTGGAATCTAACTCGGAATTTACTGTGCCTACATCATAACTCGGAATCTACTGCGCCTACATCATAACTCGGAATCTAACTCGGAATCTACTGTGCCTACATCATAACTCGGAATCTACTGCGCCTACATCATAACTCGGAATCTACTGCGCCTAAATCATAACTCGGAATCTAACTCAGAATCTACTGCTCCTACATCATAACTCGGAATCCAACTCGGAATCTACTGCGCCTACATCATAACTCGGATTCTACTGTGCCTACATCATAACTCGGAATCTAACGCGGAATCTACTGCGCCTACATCATAACTCGGAATCTAACTCGGAATCTACTGCGCCTACATCATAACTCGGAATCTAACTCGGAATCTACTGCGCCTACATCATAACTCGGAATCTACTGCGCCTACATCATAACTCGAAATCTATCTCGGAATCTACTGCGCCTACATCATAACTCGGAAGCTACTGCGCCTACATCATAACTCGGAATCTAACTCAGAATCTACTGCGCCTACATCATAACTCGGAATCTACTGCGCCTACATCATAACTCGGAATCTAACTCGGAATCTACTGCGCCTACATCATAACTCGGAATCTAACTCGGAATCTACTGCGCCTACATCATAACTCGGAATCTACTGCGCCTACATCATAACTCGGAATCTAATTCGGAATCTACTGCGCCTACATCAGAACTCGGAATCTACTGCGCCTACATCATAACTCGGAATCTAACTCGGAATCTACTGCGCCTTCATCATAACTAGGAATCTACTGTGCCTACATCATAACTGGGAATCCAACTCGGTATCTACTGCGCGTACATCATAACTCGGAATCTACTGCGCCTACATCATAACTCGGAATCTAACTCGGAATCTACTGCGCCTACATCGTAACTCGGAATCTAACTCGGAATCTACTGCGCCTACATCATAACTCGGTATCTACTGTGCCTACATCATAACTCGGAATCTACTGCGCCTACATCATAACTCGGAATCAACTGCGCCTACATCATAACTTGGAATCTACTGCGCCTACATCATAACTCGGAATCTACTGCGATTACATCATAACTCGGAATCTAACTCGGAATCTACTGTGCCTACATCATAACTCGGAATCTAACTCGGAATCTAATGTGCCTACATCATAACTCGGAATCTACTGCGCCTACATCATAACTCGGAATCTACTGCGCCTACATCATAACTCGGAATCTAACTCGGAATCTACTGCGCCTACATCATAACTCGGAATCAACTGCGCCTACATCATAACTCGGAATCTAACTTGGAATCTACTGCGCCTAAATCATAACTCAGAATCTAACTCGGAATCTACTGCGCCTACATCATAACTCGGAATCTACTGCGCCTACATCATAACTCGGAATCTAACTCGGAATCTATTGCGCCTACATCATAACTCGGAATCTACTGCGCCTACATCATAACTCGGAATCTACTGCGCCTACATCATAACTCGGAATCTACTGCGCCTACATCATAACTCGGAATCTACTGCGCTTACATCATAACTCGGAATCTAACTCGGAATCTACTGCGCCTACATCATAACTCGGAATCTAACTCGGAATCTACTGCGCCTACATCATAACTCGGAATCTACTGCGCCTACATCATAACTCGAAATCTATCTCGGAATCTACTGCGCCTACATCATAACTCGGAATCTACTGCGCCTACATCATAACTCGGAATCTAACTCGGAATCTACTGCGCCTACATCATAACTCGGAATCTAACTCGGAATCTACTGCGCCTACATCATAACTCGGAATCTAACTCGGAATCTACTGCGCCTACATCATAACTCGGAATCTACTGCGCCTACATCATAACTCGGAATCTAACTCGGAATCTACTGCGCCTACATCAGAACTCGGAATCTACTGCGCCTACATCATAACTGGGAATCCAACTCGGTATCTACTGCGCCTACATCATAACTAGGAATCTACTGTGCCTACATCATAACTGGGAATCCAACTCGGTATCTACTGCGCGTACATCATAACTCGGAATCTACTGCGCCTACATCATAACTCGGAATCTAACTCGGAATCTACTGCGCCTACATCGTAACTCGGAATCTAACTCGGAATCTACTGCGCCTACATCATAACTCGGAATCTACTGTGCCTACATCATAACTCGGAATCTACTGCGCCTACATCATAACTCGGAATCAACTGCGCCTACATCATAACTTGGAATCTACTGCGCCTACATCATAACTCGGAATCTACTGCGATTACATCATAACTCGGAATCTAACTCGGAATCTACTGCGCCTACATCATAACTCGGAATCTAACTCGGAATCTAATGTGCCTACATCATAACTCGGAATCTACTGCGCCTACATCATAACTCGGAATCTACTGCGCCTACATCATAACTCGGAATCTACTGCGCCTACATCATAACTCGGAATCTAACTCGGAATCTACTGCGCCTACATCATAACTCGGAATCAACTGCGCCTACATCATAACTCGGAATCTAACTTGGAATCTACTGCGCCTAAATCATAACTCAGAATCTAACTCGGAATCTACTGCGCCTACATCATAACTCGGAATCTACTGCGCCTACATCATAACTCGGAATCTAACTCGGAATCTACTGCGCCTACATCATAACTCGGAATCTAACTCGGAATCTACTGCGCCTACACCATAACTTGGAATCTAACTCGGAATCTACTGCGCCTACATCATAACTCGGAATCTACTGCGCCTACATCATAACTCGGAATCTAACTCGGAATCTATTGCGCCTACATCATAACTCGGAATCTACTGCGCCTACATCATAACTCGGAATCTACTGCGCCTACATCATAACTCGGAATCTACTGCGCCTACATCATAACTCGGAATCTACTGCGCTTACATCATAACTCGGAATCTAACTCGGTATCTACTGCGCCTACATCATAACTCGGAATCTACTGCGCCTACATCATAACTCGGAATCTAACTCGGAATCTACTGCGACTACATCATAACTCGGAATCTACTGCGCCTACATCATAACTCGGAATCTAACTCGGAATCTACTGCGCCTACATCATAACTCGGAATCTACTGCGCCTACATCATAACTCGGAATCTAACTCGGAATCTACTGCGCCTACATCATAACTCGGAATCTACTGCGCCTACATCATAACTCGGAATTTACTGCGCCTGCATCTTGACTCGGAATCTACTGCGCCTACATCATAACTCGGTATCTACTGCGCCTACATCATAACTCGGAATCTACTGCGCATACATCATAACTCGGAATCTACTGCGCCTACATCATAACTCGGAATCTAACTCGGAATCTACTGCGCCTACATCATAACTCGGAATCTACTGCGCCTACATCATAACTAGGAAGCTAACTAGGAATCTACTGCGCCTACATCATACCTCGGAATCTACTGCGCCTACAACATAACTCGGAATCTTCTGCGCCTACATCATAACTCGGAATCTAACTCGGAATCTACTGCGCCTACATCATAACTCGGAATCTACTGCAACTACATTTTAACTCGGAATCTACTGCGCGTACATCATAACTTGGAATCTAACTCGGAATCTACTGCGCCTACATCATAACTCGGAATCTACTGCGCCTACATCATAACTCGGAATCTAACTCGGAATCTACTGTGCCTACATCATAACTCGGAATCTACTGCGCCTACATCATAACTCGGAATCTACTGCGCCTAAATCATAACTCGGAATCTAACTCAGAATCTACTGCTCCTACATCATAACTCGGAATCCAACTCGGAATCTACTGCACCTACATCATAACTCGGATTCTACTGTGCCTACATCATAACTCGGAATCTAACGCGGAATCTACTGCGCCTACATCATAACTCGGAATCTACTGCGCCTACATCATAACTCGGAATCTACTGCGCCTACATCATAACTCAAAATCTAACTCGGAATCTACTGCAACTACATTTTAACTCGGAATCTACTGCGCCTATATCATTACTCGGAATCTACTGCGCCTACATCATAACTCGGAATCTGCTGCGCCTACATCATAACTCGGAATCTAACTCGGAATCTACTGCGCCTACATCATAACTCGGAATCTACTGCGCCTACATCTTAACTCGGAATCTACTGCGCCTACATCATAACTCGGAATCTACTGCGCCTACATCATAACTCGGAATTTACTACACCTGCATCATAACTCGGAATCTACTGCGCCTACATCATAACTCGGAATCTACTGCGCCTACATCATAACTCGGCATCTACTGCGCCTACATCATGACTCGGAATCTAACTCGGAATCTACTGCGCCTACATCATAACTCGGAATCTACTGCGCCTACATCATAACTCGGAATCTAACTCGGAATCTACTGCGCCTACATCATATCTCGGAATCTACTGCGCCTACATCATAACTCGGAATCTACTGCGCCTACATCATAACTCGGAATCTACTGCGCCTACATCATAACTCGGAATCTAACTCGGAATCTACTGCGCCTACATCATAACTCGGAATCTACTGCGCCTACGTCATAACTCGGAATCTAACTCGGAATCTACTGCGCCTACATCAGAACTCGGAATCTACTGCGCCTACATCATAACTCGGAATCTAACTCGGAATCTACTGCGCTTACATCATAACTAGGAATCTACTGTGCCTACATCATAACTGGGAATCCAACTCGGTATCTACTGCGCGTACATCATAACTCGGAATCTACTGCGCCTACATCATAACTCGGAATCTAACTCGGAATCTACTGCGCCTACATCGTAACTCGGAATCTAACTCGGAATCTACTGCGCCTACATCATAACTCGGAATCTACTGTGCCTACATCATAACTCGGAATCTACTGCGCCTACATCATAACTCGGAATCAACTGCGCCTACATCATAACTTGGAATCTACTGCGCCTACATCATAACTCGGAATCTACTGCGATTACATCATAACTCGGAATCTAACTCGGAATCTACTGCGCCTACATCATAACTCGGAATCTAACTCGGAATCTAATGTGCCTACATCATAACTCGGAATCTACTGCGCCTACATCATAACTCGGAATCTACTGCGCCTACATCATAACTCGGAATCTAACTCGGAATCTACTGCGCCTACATCATAACTCGGAATCAACTGCGCCTACATCATAACTCGGAATCTAACTTGGAATCTACTGCGCCTAAATCATAACTCAGAATCTAACTCGGAATCTACTGCGCCTACATCATAACTCGGAATCTACTGCGCCTACATCATAACTCGGAATCTAACTCGGAATCTACTGCGCCTACATCATAACTCGGAATCTAACTCGGAATCTACTGCGCCTACACCATAACTTGGAATCTAACTCGGAATCTACTGCGCCTACATCATAACTCGGAATCTACTGCGCCTACATCATAACTCGGAATCTAACTCGGAATCTATTGCGCCTACATCATAACTCGGAATCTACTGCGCCTACATCATAACTCGGAATCTACTGCGCCTACATCATAACTCGGAATCAACTGCGCTTACATCATAACTCGGAATCTAACTCGGTATCTACTGCGCCTACACCATAACTCGGAATCTACTGCGCCTACATCATAACTCGGAATCTAACTCGGAATCTACTGCGACTACATCATAACTTGGAATCTACTGCGCCTACATCATAACTCGGAATCTAACTCGGAATGTACTGCGCCTAAATCATAACTCGGAATCTACTGCGCCTACATCATAACTCGGAATCTAACTCGGAATCTACTGCGCCTACATCATAACTCGGAATCTACTGCGCCTACATCATAACTCGGAATTTACTGCGCCTGCATCTTGACTCGGAATCTACTGCGCCTACATCATAACTCGGTATCTACTGCGCCTACATCATAACTCGGTATCTACTGCGCCTACATCATAACTCGGAATCTACTGCGCATACATCATAACTCGGAATCTACTGCGCCTACATAATAACTCGGAATCTAACTCGGAATCTACTGCGCCTACATCATAACTCGGAATCTACTGCGCCTACATCATAACTAGGAAGCTAACTAGGAATCTACTGCGCCTACATCATACCTCGGAATCTACTGCGCCTACAACATAACTCGGAATCTTCTGCGCCTACATCATAACTCGGAATCTAACTCGGATTCTACTGCGCCTACATCATAACTCGGAATCTACTGCAACTACATTTTAACTCGGAATCTACTGCGCCTACATCATAACTTGGAATCTAACTCGGAATCTACTGCGCCTACATCATAACTCGGAATCTACTGCGCCTACATCATAACTCGGAATCTAACTCGGAATCTACTGTGCCTACATCATAACTCGGAATCTACTGCGCCTACATCATAACTCGGAATCTACTGCGCCTAAATCATAACTCGGAATCTAACTCAGAATCTACTGCTCCTACATCATAACTCGGAATCCAACTCGGAATCTACTGCACCTACATCATAACTCGGATTCTACTGTGCCTACATCATAACTCGGAATCTAACGCGGAATCTACTGCGCCTACATCATAACTCGGAATCTACTGCGCCTACATCATAACTCAAAATCTAACTCGGAATCTACTGCAACTACATTTTAACTCGGAATCTACTGCGCCTATATCATAACTCGGAATCTACTGCGCCTACATCATAACTCGGAATCTGCTGCGCCTACATCATAACTCGGAATCTAACTCGGAATCTACTGCGCCTACATCATAACTCGGAATCTACTGCGCCTACATCTTAACTCGGAATCTACTGCGCCTACATCATAACTCGGAATCTACTGCGCCTACATCATAACTCGGAATTTACTACACCTGCATCATAACTCGGAATCTACTGCGCCTACATCATAACTCGGAATCTACTGCGCCTACATCATAACTCGGCATCTACTGCGCCTACATCATGACTCGGAATCTAACTCGGAATCTGCTGCGCCTACATCATAACTCGGAATCTACTGCGCCTACATCATAACTCGGAATCTAACTCGGAATCTACTGCGTCTACATCATATCTCGGAATCTACTGCGCCTACATCATAACTCGGAATCTACTGCGCCTACATCATAACTCGGAATCTACTGCGCCTACATCATAACTCGGAATCTAACTCGGAATCTACTGCGCCTACATCATAACTCGGAATCTACTGCGCCTACATCATTACTCGGAATCTAACTCGGAATCTACTGCGCCTACATCATAACTCGGAATTTACTGTGCCTGCATCTTGACTCGGAATCTACTGCGCCTACATCATAACTCGGTATCTACTGCGCCTACATCATAACTCGGAATCTACTGCGCATACATCATAACTTGGAATCTACTGCGCCTACATCATAACTCGGAATCTAACTCGGAATCTACTGCGCCTACATCATAACTCGGAATCTACTGCGCCTACATCATAACTAGGAATCTAACTCGGAATCTACTGCGCCTACATCATAACTCGGAATCTACTGCGCCTACATCATAACTCGGAATCTAACTCGGAATCTACTGCGCCTACATCATAACTCGGAATCTACTGCAACTACATTTTAACTTGGAATATACTGCGCCTACATCATAACTTGGAATCTAACTCGGAATCTACTGCGCCTACATCATAACTCGGAATCTACTGCGCCTACATCATAACTCGGAATCTAACTCGGAATCTACTGCGCCTACATCATAACTCGGAATCTACTGCGCCTACATCATAACTCGGAATCTAACTCGGAATCTACTGCGCCTACATCATATCTCGGAATCTACTGCGCCTACATCATAACTCGGAATCTACTGCGCCTACATCATAACTCGGAATCTAACTCGGAATCTACTGCGCCTTCATTTTAACTCGGAATCTACTGCGCCTACATCATAACTCGGAATCTACTGCGCCTACATCATAACTCGGAATCTAACTCGGAATCTACTGCGCCTACATCATAACTCGGAATCTACTGCGCCTACATCATAACTCGGAATTTACTGCGCCTGCATCTTGACTCGGAATCTACTGCGCCTACATCATAACTCGGTATCTACTGCGCCTACATCATAACTCGGAATCTACTGCGCATACATCATAACTCGGAATCTACTGCGCCTACATCATAACTCGGAATCTAACTCGGAATCTACTGCGCCTACATCATAACTCGGAATCTACTGCGCCTACATCACAACTAGGAATCTACTGCGCCTACATCATAACTCGGAATCTTCTGCGCCTACATCATAACTCGGAATCTAACTCGGAATCTACTGCGCCTACATCATAACTCGGAATCTTCTGCAACTACATTTTAACTCGGAATCTACTGCGCCTACATCATAACTTGGAATCTAACTCGGAATCTACTGCGCCTACATCATAACTCGGAATCTACTGCACCTACATCATAACTCGGAATCTAACTCGGAATCTACTGCGCCTACATCATAACTCGGAATCTACTGCGCCTAAATCATAACTCGGAATCTAACTCGGAATCTACTGTGCCTACATCATAACTCGGAATCTACTGCTCTTACATCATAACTCGGAATCCAACTCGGAATCTACTGCGCCTACATCATAACTCGGATTCTACTGTGCCTACATCATAACTCGGAATCTAACGTGGAATCTACTGCGCCTACATCATAACTCGGAATCTACTGCGCCTACATCATAACTCTGAATCTACTGCGCCTACATCATAACTCGGAATCTACTGCGCCTACATCATAACTCGGAATCTAACTCGGAATCTACTGCGCCTACATCATAACTCGGAATCTACTGCAACTACATTTTAACTTGGAATCTACTGCGCCTACATCATAACTTGGAATCTAACTCGGAATCTACTGCGCCTACATCATAACTCGGAATCTACTGCGCCTACATCATAACTCGGAATCTAACTCGGAATCTACTGCGCCTACATCATAACTCGGAATCTACTGCGCCTACAACATAACTCGGAATCTAACTCGGAATCTACTGCGCCTACATCATATCTCGGAATCTACTGCGCCTACATCATAACTCGGAATCTACTGCGCCTACATCATAACTCGGAATCTAACTCGGAATCTACTGCGCCTTCATTTTAACTCGGAATCTACTGCGCCTACATCATAACTCGGAATCTACTGCGCCTACATCATAACTCGGAATCTAACTCGGAATCTACTGCGCCTACATCATAACTCGGAATCTACTGCGCCTACATCATAACTCGGAATCTACTGCGCCTGCATCATAACTCGGAATTTACTGCGCCTGCATCTTGACTCGGAATCTACTGCGCCTACATCATAACTCGGAATCTACTGCGCATACATCATAACTCGGAATCTACAGCGCCTACATCATAACTCGGAATCTAACTCGGAATCTACTGCGCCTACATCATAACTCGGAATCTACTGCGCCTACATCACAACTAGGAATATACTGCGCCTACATCATAACTCGGAATCTTCTGCGCCTACATCATAACTCGGAATCTAACTCGGAATCTACTGCGCCTACATCATAACTCGGAATCTTCTGCAACTACATTTTAACTCGGAATCTACTGCGCCTACATCATAACTCGGAATCTAACTCGGAATCTACTGCTCCTACATCATAACTCGGAATCTACTGCACCTACATCATAACTCGGAATCTAACTCGGAATCTACTGCGCCTACATCATAACTCGGAATCTACTGCGCCTAAATCATAACTCGGAATCTAACTCGGAATCTACTGTGCCTACATCATAACTCGGAATCTACTGCTCCTACATCATAACTCGGAATCCAACTCGGAATCTACTGCGCCTACATCATAACTCGGATTCTACTGTGCCTACATCATAACTCGGAATCTAACGCGGAATCTACTGCGCCTACATCATAACTCGGATTCTACTGCGCCTACATCATAACTCAAAATCTAACTCGGAATCTACTGCAACTACATTTTAACTCGGAATCTACTGCGCCTATATCATAACTCGGAATCTACTGCGCCTACAACATAACTCGGAATCTACTGCGCCTACATCGTAACTCGGAATCTACTGCGCCTACATCATAACTCGGAATCTACTGCGCCTACATCATAACTCGAAATTTACTACACCTGCATCATAACTCGGAATCTACTGCGCCTACATCATAACTCGGAATCTACTGCGCCTACATCATAACTCGGCATCTACTGCGCCTACATCATGACTCGGAATCTAACTCGGAATCTACTGCGCCTACATCATAACTCGGAATCTACTGCGCCTACATAATAACTCGGAATCTAACTCAGAATCTACTGCGCCTACATCATATCTCGGAATCTACTGCGCCTACATCATAGCTCGGAATCTACTGCGCCTACATCATAACTCGGAATCTAACTCGGAATCTACTGCGCCTACATTTTAACTCGGAATCTACTGCGCCTACATCATAACTCGGAATCTACTGCGCCTACATCATAACTCGGAATCTAACTCGGAATCTACTGCGCCTACATCATAACTCGTAATCTACTGCGCCTACATCATAACTCGGAATCTACTGCGCCTACATCATAACTCGGAATCTACTGCACCTACATCTTAACTCGGAATCTACTGCGCCTACATCATAACTCGGAATCTACTGCGCCTACATCATAACTCGGAATTTACTACACCTGCATCATAACTCGGAATCTACTGCGCCTACATCATAACTCGGAATCTACTGCGCCTACATCATAACTCAGCATCTACTGCGCCTACATCATGACTCGGAATCTAACTCGGAAACTACTGCGCCTACATCTTAACTCGGAAACTACTGCGCCTACATCATAACTCGGAATCTAACTCGGAATCTACTGCGCCTACATCATAACTCGGAATCTACTGCGCCTACATCATAACTCTGAATCCACTGCGCCTACATCATAACTCGGAATCTAACTTGGAATCTACTGCGCCTTCATCATAACTCGGAATCTACTGCGACTACATCATAACTCGGAATCTACTGTGCCTACATCATAACTCGGAATCTAACTCAGAATCTACTGCGCCTACATCATAACTCGGAATCTAACTCGGAATCTACTGCGCCTACATCATAACTCGGAATCTACTGCGCCTACATCATAACTCGGAATCTAACTCGGAATCTACTGCGCCTACATCATAACTCGGAATCTAACTCGTAATCTACTGCGCCTACATCATAACTCGGAATCTACTGTGCCTACATCATAACTCGGAATCTAACTCAGAATCTACTGCACCTCCATCATAACTTGGAATCTAACTCGGAATCTACTGCGCCTACATCATAACTCGGAATCTACTGCGCCTACATCATAACTCGGAATCTAACTCGGAATCTACTGCGCCTACATCATAACTCGGAATCTACTGCGCCTAAATCATAACTCGGAATCTAACTCAGAATCTACTGCGCCTACATCATAACTTGGAATCCAACTCGGAATATACTGCGCCTACATCATAACTCGGAATCTACTGTGCCTACATCATAACTCGGAATCTAACGCAAAATCTACTGCGCCTACATCATAACTCGGAATCTACTGCGCCTACATCATAACTCGGAATCTAACTCGGAATCTACTGCGCCTACATCATAACTCGGAATCTACTGCGCCTACATCATAACTCGGAATCTAACTCGGAATCTACTGCAACTACATTTTAACTCGGAATCTACTGCGCCTATATCATAACTCGGAATCTACTGCGCCTACATCATAACGCGGAAT